>NC_087064.1:27989475-28032049 GCF_963678635.1 Symsagittifera roscoffensis
AAAAAGAGAATTCTTAAAAAAACGGACATAGTTTTAACAGCAGACTTGAACAATGCATACGATCAAATACACCTCGATGAACAAGCACAACGCTTAACAGAATTTTTTGTTGGAATTCAACATACGAAGATATTTGATTGTTATATGGATTCTCATATGACTAGTAGTTTTTTCGCATTCATGAGCAACCTTAGAAAAATATCACCAAAGATTCGGAAAAAAATACAAAAGATTTCCCAGATAAAACACACTTTTCCCTACCCGAGCTAAATTTATAGCCCACTTTATTGAAGGAAAATCAAGAACTCCAGTAAAATCAAGAATAGATGCTATCATGAAAAAGCAACCACCATCTATTTTTCAGAAATTAAAGAGTCTTTTTGGATTGTTAACTTTGCCAAGTAAATACGTGTACGAAATGCAACTATATCCTAGACCAATTCTCAAAGTTTACGACAAGAAAAAACAATTTTGAACGAACAAGCGAACACCAAAAACTATTTGTTGAAATTCAAAAAACTCATTAGCGAAAAGTTATATTGCTCTCTGCGACCCAGATCGACCATTTCACGCAATATGTGATGCAACTAGCTCCGGCGTTGAAACAACACTCTTAAAGTCTTACGACGGTTCAAAAAAATTAATCAAAACCCAATCAATTCACGACTTTTAACACCAAAAGAAATACGACTCTCTACACTCATGAGAGAGTGTACAACTATGATGTACATACTAACAAAGTACGAATTTTTAATTCTCGGATCAAATCCATCAGATTTTTAATCCATCAGTCTCTTTCAGAGATCGTAAGTCTTTAATTTTGTTTAGACAGATATCAAACTCAAGTCATAGAGTCTGTAAATTTCAATTAATTTTGCTGAAATTCCCCAATTTACAGATAATCGAAAAAACAGGTTAAAACCTTGCTTTGCCAATTACTCTTAAATTATATACACCATCAGAACTATCAAGAAAGACCACAATTGAAAATCGACGAAACACAAGTTTCGTCCTTGCTCCAGATGAACTATCATCACGACTAGAATGCAAATATAAAAATACAAAAAGACAAACCCCACAGAAGCAAAAAAATATTTCCACTTATAGAAAAAGATTATCTAAAAGACACACTCAAAATAGCACGATCAATAAATTGAAAAAACTAATAAACAACAAAAAAAAACCTTGATTCCAAAAACTGTGTTAAAAACATCCCGTTAAAAAGCCAAGATATGCAAACTTTTATTCGTAATGTCTAATGAACCTGACAATCCAACTACTTGATGATCAAAATCCAGAGCCTTTTTTATGCCAAAAGAAAACTGATACGGCAAAAAAAAGAAAACTAGAACTGCAAAAGCGAGTAAAGTATCCTAGGAAATAAAACTTTAGTCTGATACTTCCGCAAATTCAATAACAAAATCAATGAACAAAAATAAAGAAAATTTACAATTTTTACACCCCAGTAACAGAGTGCTTTGATACCATTAAGTTCAATCATCGTAGCATTTTACACAGCATAATCTTCCAAAATGAAAGAACATATTGAATCAGAAAAAAAAACCAAAGACAATTATAAACAATTTTTTTCCCAGTTGCAGCAACAAGAAATAAAGTATTTTCTTATGAGTTTCTTACCTGTCAACTGAACATAATTTTTCCACGCAAAACGCAAATTTCAGAAAAACAAGATTTTAAGGGACAAAAATTGTATTTTACTCACGGAATCTCTTTCAGTGCAAAAATCCTGTTTCACCCTCTTCTGAAGGAAATTCATACATCATAGTAAAAGTAGACGCATTTACACATTATGTTGTTATAAATCCAGTACCACATTGTAAAGTTTACTATAAATATACTAGAATTTACGAACACTAGATAGCCAGTTCCGGATTACCAGATATCTTTAACAAACACTGGAATTCATTAAAATCAAAATTAATACAATTTTTCATTTAATTTACATTTTAAAATAAACAAAAACCTCGAACTTCACGCACCCCCATTGCACTAATTGAAGGTTTGAATTGTTCACTCAATGAATATTTAAGATGTAATAACGGAAATAATAACGGAAATAAAAACGAAAGTTAACTGGAATAGTAAAAAATACACTGAATCAAAAGACTTCAAATTATTACCACTAGCCCAACAACTCTCAAATATGCACAACTTTTGAATTATTAACCTATGAAGTGGTTTTTAATCAAGAACCATGAAAACAATTAATATTCACAGCAAAAACATACACAAATAAGCATTGTCATTCATCAAAAGACTCCATACGTTATAAATTACCATTTCACAATCACGATGATGATCAATTTCATCATTTTCAAAGTTGCAAATTATTTTTCGGTTCCCATATGAAAAAAATTTTAAACAATGATAAGAACACAGCGAAATTTATCAAAAAGTAGCAAAAAAATTGCTACAAAGACAAAAAATTCGATTTCCAATCAATTTACGTTTTAAGTCCGCTTGAGATCTAAAAAAAGGAACTTTCGTTCTAATTCAAAATTTCACGAATTACAAAAGCGTTTCCGACAGATTAAAATTCTCAAGAAAAAGACCTTATCAAAGTATTGATAAACCGACAGCCGTAACGTATAAACTAACTGACTCAAGTACAAAAAAATTACGCAACACAGAAACAACTTCTCAATATATCACTCAACAGGTTACGATTTCCGAGAATTTTCTAGTTAGTTTTTTTTACTAGACTCCATTTTGTCGTAAGACCTCAAAAGTCATTGATCAAAAAATACCTGACTATACAAAAAAAATTACAACATTAACAAACGACTCGGCAAAATATAAACCAAAAAACAGTCTAAGTTTATTACCACTACACAGAGCACAACTCAAAAACTACTGGAACAAGTTCTAATACCTGAAACAAAAAAAATACAATAAAGCCAATTATCTACACTTCCAAATCAACCGAGAACACGTTGTAAAAATTTTAATACGCAATCAAAAAGGTTTGGAAAATGTCGAATTTCAATAACGACCTTGAAACACATTTTATCCATTTTCAATGAATTAAAATTCAACTCCAACATAACATCATTCAGGTCAAAAAAAACAACACTCTCATGTTTGAAAATTGAAATAAAATTACAAACCCCTTTTATTATCACTCAACACAAAACAGTTAAGTCTTTTTTAAATTCAGACCCCAAAATTCCACAAAATAATAAGGAAATTAGCTTAAAGCTAAGATATCACAACATCTCCTAGCCTAAAGAAAGGCTTCCACAAAAAGACTCCTGATCATCTTGTAAAGAAAAACAAGAACTAGCAACTCAATACCCGACCTCTCAGACTGGTCAACACCAAAAGTTCCCTGTATCTAATCCTCTGTCAAAAATTAATAAACAACCCGACCCCATTCGATATATCCCCAAAAAAGTTAAAGAAGTATCGATAACTTGAAATAACTTTTTAAATGCTGATTTGTCGAACATTCGTCCAAATTTTTAACACAATTTTCTGAATAGTTATTTTTTCTTTCTTAATTGATATCTTGGATTTCAAATATTTTTCGTTTGTTTAAAATTTGTCATTTTCTGTTTTCTGTTAAAAAAGCAATGTTTCCTTCTCCCAAGTCCTTGACAAACTAATCAGTTACCATAGCGATCAATGTCTTTTCTTCTAAGTGATAAGGTTTCTTGTTCTTAAAAACGAACACGTGTTATTTCTTGTAGTCTTGCCAACTGAACTAGCATCACAAAAACTTCCGTATTGAATGAACCATACATTCCCAAAGGCGAGTCAAGCCTGGCTAACGACTAAATCCTCTTGCAAACTTTCAGCAACGTCACCAAAAACGCTTTCCCTGCCATCAATCCAATCAGTAGTAAGTATTTCTTCTCTAAATTTCTTTCCCATGAGTCTACAACAAGATCTCAATAGTAGATATTAAGAACTACAAAACACTAGTAAGTTTGACATTAATTTTACAACAACATCTGAAGAATACATACCAAGAGCTACAATAAACTTAACAGTTGGGAGTTAAGCCGATTACAAAATAGACAAGACATCGACAAAGATCTTCAAAACTATAATAATTATTTGTAAAGAGTTGATCTATATATACGACAGTTACATTAAAAAACCGTTGGTTATACAAATTTTCACAAGCCACTTTCGGGACTATCAAGCACATGTATCCTTAAGTATTGACATCATTCAATATCTTCAATCTTCTCGCACGAACCGAACCTACAATTCACAATAAGCCATCCCCACGAGCAGGACCACAAGACTTCTTAGTGACACACTACTATTGCGATTGCAATCAACAAAAAATATTACACCGTTTCTCAAAAAACCAAGCAGCCCAATGCGAATCAGAACCACATGCAATTGAAACAACTACTGTTTTTGCTACAGTTTAGTCTAAAGCTCGCGCTACAACACTTGAGGGCTAAAAACCACAGCAAAATTTTGTGAAAAGACAGTACACTGTTTACAAGTATCAAGTAGACGGGATCAATAAAATTTTTATCAGAGTAATAATGAACGTTTATTACATCCCTAAAATTATTTAAAAAAAACTAAATGATTAAAGTTTGTTCAAAACAAAGACAACACCCGAACACTTGTAAATTTTTAGATCTTTGCCGACTGAACACATCAACAAAAGACAGTACACTGTTTACAAGTATCAAGTAGACCTGATCACGAATAATTTCATCAAAGTAATAATCTCATGTTTGAAAATTGAATTAAAATTACAATCCCCTTTTGTCACTCTACACAAAAATCATAGTTTTTGTTTAAAAAACGTCCCTAAAATATTAGCGAAACTAGCGTAAAGCTAAAATATTACAACATCTCCCAGCCTAAAGATAGGCCTCCACAAAAAGACTTCTGATCGTCTTGTAACTAAAAACCAGAACTAGCAACTCGATACCCGACCTCTCAGACTGGTCAACACCAAAAATTCCCTGTATCCAACCCTCTTGTCAAAAATCAATAAACAATCCGACCCCATTCGATGTAGCCCCAAAAAAATAACAGAACTATCGATAACTTAAAATCACTTTTTAAATGCTGATTTGTCGAACATTCGTCCATCCAAATTTTTAACAAAATTTTGGTAAATTTGATTCACTTCATACCTATTTTTCTGAATATTTGTATTTTTTTTCTTAATTGATATCTTAGATTTCAAATAAGTAATTTTTTTCTTTTTTTTTCAAATTTGTCATTTTCTGTTTTCTGTTGAAAAAGCTATGTTTCCTTCTCGCAGGTCATTGGCAAACTAATCAGTTACCATAGCAATCAATGTCTTTTCTTCTAAGTGATAAGGTTTCTTGTTCTTAAAAACGAACTGTTATTTCTTGTAATCTTCCTAACTGTACTAGCATCCCAAATATTAGCTCTTTATAAATGGATAGATGAAGCAAAAATTGTTTTAACACTAGCAATCAATTTGATAATCAGTTTTTGTCAAAAACTATTACCAAGAACATACTTTTTCTCAAATTCAACTGACAAAAAGAAATCTATATCAAAATTGCTGATCAAAACCAAAAAACAGATACCCCATCTGTCAGACCATGCCTAAGTTTAAAATAAAATCCCCGCACAATCGATAGTTCAAATCCGCATCCGCACGCAAACAACTGAATGTCAAACCCGGATGTCATCCGTTGAAAACCCATATACCTTCGAAGAAAGTCTATTTCCTTTCACAAAATTTAACACATCTACTATCTGACTACCTAGGTTCAACTCCAACCACAGAAAAAATAAGGAAGAACCCACTGAATCCTTCAAAAATCCAGCAAAGACTTCCGTCTAACGACTAAATTGATCATCTTCTAGTAAAATTTCAGCAACCTTACCAAAAACGCTTTCCCTGCCATCAACCCAATCAGTTGTAAGGATTTCTTCTCCAAATTCTTTTCCGATAAGTTTACAACAACATCTAAATAAAACATATCAAGAACTACAAAAAACTTCACAGTTGGGCATTGAACCGATTACAATATCGACAAGACATCGACGAAGATCTTCAAAACTTTGATATTTAATTGTGAAGAGTTGATCTATATTTACATCAGTAACATAAAAAGACCATTGGTTAAACATATTTTTACAAGCCACTTTCCGTTCTATCAAACAAAAGTATCTTTAAGTATTGACATCATTCAATATTTTCAATCTTCTCGCACGAACCGAACCTACAATTCACAATAAGCCATCCCCACGAGCAGGACCACAAGACCTCATAGTGACATGACACACTACTATTGCGATGGCAATCAACAAAAAATATTACACCATTTCTCAAAAAACCAAGTAGCTCAATGCAAATCAGAACCACATGCAAATGAAACAACTACTAATTTTGCTACAGTTTAGTCTAAAGCTCGCGCTACAACACTTGAGGGCTAAAAACTACAGCAAAATTTTGTGAAAAAAGACAGTACACTGTTTACAAGTATCAAGTAGACGGGATCACGAATAATTTCATCAAAGTAAAAATGAACAATTATTACATCGCTAAAATTGTTTGAAAAAACCTAACGAATAAAATTTGTTCTAAAAAAAATAACACCCGAACACTTGTAAATTTTTAGATCTTTGCAAACTGAACACATCAACATCAAGTTGGACCCTTCAAACCTCCAACAAAGACTTTCGTATTGAATAAACAAAACATTTCCCAAAGGCGAATCAAGCCTGGCTAACGACTAAATCGATCACCTTCTAGTAGAATTTCAGGAACTCTACCAAAAACGCCTTCCCTGCCATCAATACAATCAGTAGTCAATATTTTTTCTCTAAATTCCTTTCCCAAAAATCTACAATAACATCTCAATAGTAGACATCAAGAAGTACAAAGCACTAGTAAGTTTGACATTAAATTTACAAAAACAATTGAATAATACATATCAAAAACTACAATAAACTTCACAGTCAGGCAATAAACCGATTATAAAATAGACAAAACAGCGACAAAGATCTTCAAATTTATAATAATTATTTGTAAAGTGTTGATTTATATATACGACAGTTACAAAAAAAGACCATTGCTTATAAAAAATATTACAAGCCACTTTCGGGACTATCCAACACATGTATCTTTAAGTATTGACATCATTCAATATCTTCAATCTTCTCGCACGAACCGAACCTACAATTCAAAATAACCCATCCCCACGAGCAGGACCACAAGACCTCTTACTTACCTACTTTTATTGCAATAAAAATCAACAAAAAAATTACACAAATTCACAATAAACCAAGTAACCCAATGGAATCACATGCAATTGAAACTACTACTGTTTTTGCTACACTTTAGTCTAAAGCTCGCGCTACAACACTTGTAGGCTAATAATCACAGCAAAACTTTATGAAAAAACATTACACTGTTTACAAGTATCAAGTTCACGGGATCGCAAAAAATTTTATCAAAGTAATAATGAACGATTTTTACATCGCTAAAAAATTTTTTAGAAAAAAACTAAAACGATTGAAACAAAGAAAACATCCGAAAACTTGTAAAGTTTCAGATCTTTGCCGACTGAACACATCAACATCAACTTGAACAAAGCCATGGCCAGATTCTACTCAACAAAAAAAAAACAGGACAATCAACTTATGATCGACAATTAACTTATGATCGACAAAAATTGGATACCTCAATTTGATTTGAATGACCCGTCGAACAGTTAAGCTTGCACAAAAAACGCTGGCTACCAGAAATTCAGGTTTTTTTATTCAAAATATAGCTCTAACAAATTCAACTCACACGAAATTTAGAACACGACACTATAATTTATCAAGGCATCTGCTTACCTTTTAAGAATGGTCAAGTATATTGCAACTCCAAAACTCGCAATCACGCAACCATTGTTTGGTTTCCTGAAGACATAAATAAAACCTTACAAGTTGTTAAAACACCAGCAAGAATGATTAAACTTGAAAAAACTGTTTCACAGAATCTATAACGCCTCGAAAAAAAACCCTACAGATCCCTATAGAAATATCAAAGGAATAAAAAATAAATTAACTGGTTGCAAATTTACCCAGGAACAGAATTCGCATTTAATTATTGGAAATAGTTTTTCAAACACAAAATCCTGTTTAAGCTAATATTAAATAAAAAAATCAATTCAGTCTGAAATCAGGAAAACTCACAATTCTCAAACACGCTACAATTCAGAAGAGAGATGACGAAAAATCTTATATACCAGTTAAACTACAGAAAAACAACGAACAAATTGGTGACATGTTTCTCCCAGAAAACAAAGTACACGGTAATAAGAACTATCACTAATGAATCACACTTATTTTGAAGCGGACTTTTATGATATACATCTTGACAGGGAACTGATGTACATTATAAAGAGAGTTTTATTTAAAAATTTCATTATCAGAACTCAAAACACTTCACCAAAAACGTGAATTAGAAAGAACACAGAAACTCTAATCACTACAACTCGAAGTATTAAATTTTCCGTATGCAGGATATCTCCTCTCTGGAAATGGCTCAGTTTTTTTGAATACGAAGGAAGCATACTTTGGTATTATATCTGAACTGAAAATTTTCACCAAATTTTGTCTTTGCAGACAAGCGGTGGTACCAACGAAGACATTTTTCCGTATAAACAAAGTTCATTTTGTTGTTACATTATCCAGAAGAACAATTTTATTGGTTACCGTTGGCCTATGGGTATCAAATTATAGTCACAACGTAGAAGAACTGAATTCAGACGAAGATGAACTTTATCTCCTCACACAACACCCCACATTAAGGCTATCTCTACAGCAATTTTTACCAGAAAACATACGCGCTATAACTCAAAATCCTGATATCAACCTACAGTTAAAAGGCATTATATAACCTAATTCTGTTATACAACATCATATAAGAACACGACAATTCCATAAACTTTTCACAAAAATGGACGCTATACAAAGACAATCAATTGATCAAAATTTTAGAAAATTCACTGAAACATCTGGTTTTTCAGACTTTTATGATCAAAAATATACTGGATTTTCCAGAGATATTAGAAACTAAATTTATCTCAACGGCGAAAAATATAACTCCAATCAAAATCTTTAGTTTTCTTTACAATGAAAAAAAACTACCAGTTTTTTTAGGATGGCCCTATTACATTCTAGAAAGGTTCACTATCTTGTACGCAATGTTTAACTTCATAGGACATTTATTTGCACTTCTCAAAGGCGCATACATCTTATACGCAACACACATACAAATTAACAGACAAGCCAGCGTAGCAAGAATTTTATTCGCAGGTTGTTTTTTGTTTTTGTTTTGTAAAAAATCATAATTACTAGACGCAAATCTTATTGAATGCAAAAAAAAATTATGATAGAACCAAACACCTACGATACTCCACAAAATAACACACATACTACACAAACAACACCACAACATTAAACAGTTCATCAAATCATAATCATTTAAAAAATTGCCCCACAAACAAACAAATTATAGAACTACAATTTTGTTGGCATCACGCTTTCATCAAAATAATGCAAATAGTGCAAATAACGCAGTCCCATTGCAATTTTTGCATATCAGCCACAAAAAACTGATAAAACATACTAATAAGTATTTAAACAACCTCACTCGGTTAATTTTCGTTCTTAAAACAAGGTTTTTAACCCACGATGAGCCATCAACTTAGATCTCTCAATCGCTTCATCGCTCTTAGTTTTCCATTCTTCAACGACAACACTCTGTCGTGTCCATTTCTGATCTCATTTTTTTCCCTGCCAATATTCGCTCCCAATTTTTCAAAATTTTCACACAACTCATCTCGCATGCACTCTGGCGATTCTATTCAAAAAGTTTTGACACACAGCTTTCCCTAGGTTTATGAACATTTTCTCTTCCTTACCCTCTCTTGGTTCTCATTTTATAATTCCAATAACTCTTTAGAAAACCCTAACACAGCCATACTATATCAACTAACAAATGCACTACAGCTTAAAGACTTCAATAATGTTGGAAATTGGACTCTGATATGCTCTAAGCCGTTTTATAAAACAAAAATTTATTCAATTTTATAAGCACACACTTTGATCACACAGTCATACGCTATATGAAAAGCTCACTTTATGACACGGATCCAGCAGTTAACTCACAACTCACAGAAAAAAATTTCATAAAAACAAATTTAATTGACTTAGATAGATCTAAAAAACTTTTTACCCCGTAACTGATCACGCGCTATAAAATACTACAGCATATGAATCGTATTTCACTAAATTTGATCATTTTCAACTCACCTTGAACTTCATCGTCCCCAAATAGTGCGACATTATTTGCTCGCATGAAGTAAAGCTAAAAAAATTTATCTAAAGCTCACTCTTGCTTCCGCTTTATTCAGAGACAGCTTTTACAAAACTATCTCTAAATTTAAAATTTACAGAGTTATCTGGTAGGTCGTTAATAAAGACCAGAAAAAACAAAGGATTCAGTATGCTACCCTGTGGCACTCCACTGGTAATTTTTTCTCTTGAAGACTCTCTGCCATTTATTCGAACAATTTGGTGCCTGTTGGTAAGGTAAGACTTGATCAGTTTTAAAAGTTTACCCCTGACTCCTGTTGAAAACATTTTTTCGTAACAAAATTCCATGATCAACTCTGCCGAAAGATTTGTTTAATTTTGGAAAAATAATTTCAATTTCTTCTCCATTTTTGATTCCTTTATATGTTTCATTTAGAAAGGTCAAGAGTTGTTGAATTGTTGACCAGTTCTTTCGAAATCCGAATTGAGATTTGTTAAAAATCTTATTGTAATGATCATATAGTCGAATGAAGACAATTCTTTCAAAAATTTTAGAGATCAGAGATAAAAGAGAAACAGGTCTATATTTTTCAATGTCTGTTTATTACCCTTTTTAAAAACCGGACTGATTATTGCATTTTTTCAAAAATCTGGAAAGAAAGAAATTTGTAAAATTTTAGGAAACATTTGAAAAAGTGAATAGGAAATTGTTTTTCTACATTTCCGAAAAAGCACTGGTGGTAGTTCATTGGGCCCTTTACTTTTGTTGACGTTTAAATTTTCGCATATGCTTTCGATTTCAGTTTCTTCGAATGTTAGATTGCGTAGAAAACATTTCTCTGAACAATCTTGAAAGGGCTCACAAAATTCAGAAATTTGTACGTAAACGGATGCAAAAAAACTCCGAAAATAGTTTGGTTTTGTCACTGACAATTTCTGTTTTTTCATTTTTATAAAAAACAAGGCTGGGAATATTTGCTTTTTTGAAGCGCCTGAAATACTTAAAAAGCTTCACAGTTGATCTCTTGGCTGCTAGATTTTGTTCATATTCTATCTTGTCATTTCCACAGCTTTTTTCCAGCATTGATTTCAGTTTCAGAACCTTTGGATGCATATATTTATATCTTCTTCTTGCTGTCTTAAGACACTTAATTAGATGAGATGTACTCTGGCTTATCCAAGGTGGCAGAGAAGCTCGATGCTGGGTTCCTTTCGGTACAGTTTCATTCAGAAAAACATTCAGCCAAAAGTACTAACTTTCAATAAAGCAATTTGGGTTTGACCAGCAAAAGGAATTGAACGGATTTGTTGAAATAAGGCGCATTAAATTTTCATAGTCTCCACTACAAAAACTATACACACCACTTTTTACATAACATCTTTTTATATTGTTCTGCCCTATAGCCAAAAAACTAAGATGAATTGGGTAGTGATTTGACATTTTGTTGATTTAACATTCGTCGCTAGTCATTTGCTTCAAATTTACGCACTCTATGTTATCATTATCAAAATGAGATCTATTATACCGCTTGCTGCTGTATTAAAGTATATTTTTTGTTGAAAGTTGTTTTCTTCGATTTTGCTCAAAAACTCTCATTCCAGAAAATGTTCTGAAGATAAGCTACACCAGTTAATCGTGGAAAACTGAAATCGCCGTAAGTGATAATAGCATCGCAATTTCTTGTCAGCTGATTTAAATTATTGAAAAGTCTTGTTAGTTCTTCACTTTTATACGCATATTTACTATTTGCCGGAGGGTTATAGCAGCATACAATCAAAATTTTCTTTTGATTGATATTAACGTAACAAGCAACTGCAAAACCGTTTGTGTCAAAATCGATAAAGGTTTGTTCGGAGTTATAGCTTGATTTAACGCATATCATGGTACCACCATGGGCTGTAGTTTTCAATGGGAATTTACGATTAGAGCGAAAAAATTGGTATTCTGGTAAAAACAGCTCTGAATCCGTTGTTCTTTTATTAACCAAGTCTCTGCTATGCAAACAAAATCATATGGGTTTGCTATTAAAAATTTTGAAAATTCTTGACGTCTTGATATTTTAAACACACTCCGGTTATTGTAAAACATAGCTGAAAATTCGAGTTTGATTCATTTAGTCAGCTGGAAATGTCAACTGGCCTGTTTTTCAACTATAAAACGCCTTTTCGTATCTTGATATCAGTGTACGCTGTTCCTTCGTTAAGTAGCTCTCTGCGTTTTTTCAATTATGATTGCTCTTTTGTTTGCTCTTCTTTATTTAAAGATTTCGAAATGAGAATCGAGTATTTGCTTCCCATACACTCCAGTTCGTACATTTTTAAGTTGAGGGCGCGTACGATTATTTTTACTACTGTAAAACTGTCACAAAACTTTACAAGGATCTGCCTGGGTCGCGTTTTCCCAAGTTCGAATTTTCCGAGTCGCCGAAAAGATGAAATTTCAATTGAGTTTAATCCCAAATTTTCAAAAGCATTTCGTATCAGTTTTTCATCATGCTTAAAAACTTTTGAAAAATCAACCCTTTCTGTTTTTTCATTTTCCGCATACTTATATTCAGGTATACCACTGAACCCTAACTCATGGTCATAATCAATTTTCGTTTTAACAATATCGCTATACTTAGCTATGGTTTGCTGAGGCTGTCTGTATGAGAGAATTTCCTCCACCATAGTCCGAGTACTTTCCACACTCTCCATGAGATCCGTGATATCCCTGCTCAATTCCTTTGTATCTATTGCATCAATTGGAGGGCTTTGTAGACAGCTGTTACATGTAAAGGTCACTTTTTTCCTCTCCAAAAACTTGAACTCATCCTTCGAAAATCCCATGCAAGTATTATGTGTCACCTCTGACACCTCTCACATAAGATCCAGTTCTCTCCGTTCGACACGTTACATATGGTGCAGCACCCCCGCTGTTTCGATGCTAATTGAGTTCTAGCTGACGATCCAGGCATAACGTTATATGAAACTATTTAATAAGTTTATAATAATATTAACAAAATTTGTTCATTAATTCGAAATACACCTGAACCAACTTCCTTGATTTTATTTAATGTATTAGAACAATTCTCTTTACGGCATCTTCCATAACTATGACCCAGTCCGCCAACTGTCCATCTTTTGTCCCCTCATCAAAAACTTACCATTGAAGACTCCCATCTAATTATCATCCCGCATGAATACATCCAACTTGTAGGAAAACATCCAACTCTTCTAGAAAACATCAGCAATATCAAGTTTAACTCTAAACTCAATAACCTCAATCAAAATCTTCACCACGACTTCATCGCCTCTCCTGAAGAAGTATAATTCATCAGCGCACTCGAACTTCCATGACCACTGCTACGAAGCAAAAACGTCATTAGCATGCTTGCAAAACTTCTATTGAATTATCAACATATGAAGTGGTTTTTGATCAAAAGCCATGGACAGAAATAACTTTCACAGCAAAAAACACACGAAAACAAGCATTGTCATTCATCAAAAGAATCCATACGTTATAAATTACCATTTCACAATCACGATGATGATCAATTTCATCATTTTCAAAGTTGCAAATTATTTTTCGGTTCCGATATGAAAAAAATTTTAAGCAATGATAAGAACACAGCGAAATTTATCAAAAAGTAGCAAAAAAATTGCTACAAAGACAAAAAATTCGTTTACCAATCAGTTTACATTTTAAATCCGTTTGAGATCTAAAAAAGAAAACTTCGTTCTAATACAAAATTTCACGAATTACAAAAGCGTTTCCAACAGATTAAAATTCTCAAGAAAAAGACCTTATCAAAGTATTGATAAACCGACAGCCTTAACGTATAAACTAACTGACTCAAGTACAAAAAAATTACGCAACACAGAAACAACTTCTCAATATATCACTCAACAGGTTACGAACTCCGAGAATTTTCTAGTTAGTTTCTTTTACTAGATTCCATTTTGTCGTAAGACCTCAAAAGTCATTGATCAAAAAATACCTGACCATACAAAAAAATTACAAAATTATTAAACGACTCGGCAAAATATAAACCAAAAAACAGTCTAAGTTTCTTACCACTACATAGAGCTTAACTCAAAAACTACTAGAACAAGATCTAATGCCTGAAACAAAGAAAAAATTACAAAATCGCGAATCATCTAGACTTCAAAATCAACCGAGAACATGTTGTTAAACATTTAATACACGATAGAAAAGGTTTTGAAAAAATCGAATTTCAAAAACGACCTTGAGAAACATGTAGCACAATCAAAAATATACAATTACTTGACATTTTTATTCTAAAAGCCTCTTTGACATCTTCATAAGATTAAAAAAGTTTACCCACTTCTAATGAATTAAAACTTCAAAAAATAAGTTTTGATTTCTCAGAAAATATATTCAAACAATCAGCCAGTCACTGCTCTCCAAACTCATTTTTTTCTAATTGCCACAAAAATTCAACTCCAACATAAAATCATTCACGTCAAAAATAAGCAACACTCTTATGTTTGAAAATTGAATTAAAATTACAATCCCCTTTTGTCACTCTACACAAAAATCATAAATTTTGTTTGAAATCAGACCCAAAACGTCCCTAAAAAAATAGGGAAACTAGCGTAAAGCTAAAATATTACAACATCTCCCAGCCTAAAGATAGGCTTCCACAAAAAGGCTTCTGATCGTCTTGTAACTAAAAACCAGAACTAGCAACTCGATACCCGACCTCAAAGACTGGTCAACACAAAAAATTCCCTGGATCCAACCCTCTTGTCAAAAATCAATAAACAATCCGACCCCATTCAATGTAGCCCCAAAAAAATAACAGAACTATCGATAACTTGAAATCACTTTTTAAATGCTGATTTGTCGAACATTTGTCCAAATTTTTAACAAAATTTTGGTAAATTTGATTCACTTCATACCTATTTTTCCAAATATTTGTATTTTTTTTCTTAATTGATATCTTAGATTTCAAATAAGTAATTTTTTTCTTTTTTTTTCAAAATTGTCATTTTCTGTTTTCTGTTGAAAAAGCTATGTTTCCTTCTCCCAGGTCATTGGCAAACTAACCAGTTACCATAGCAATCAATGTCTTTTCTTCTAAGTGATAAAGTTTCTTGTTCTTAAAAACGAACTGTTATTTCTTGTAATCTTCCTAACTGTACTAGCATCCCAAATATTAGCTCTTTATAAATGGATAAATGAAGCAAAAATTGTTTTAACACAGGCAATCAATTTGATAATCAATTTTTTTCAAAAACTATTACCAAGAACATACTTTTTCTCAAATTCAACTGACAAAAAGAAATCTATATCAAAATTGCTGATCAAAACCAAAAAACGGATACCCCATCTGTCAGACCATGCCTAAGTTTAAAAAAAAATCCCCGCGCAATCGATAGTTCAAACCCGCATCCGCACACAAACAACTGATTGTCAAACCCGGATGTCATACGTTGAAAACCCATATACCTTCGAAGAAAGTCTATTTCCTTTCACAACATTTAACACATCTACTATCTGACTACCTAGGTTCAACTCCAACCACAGAAAAAATAAGGAAGAACCCACTGAATCCTTCAAAAATCCAGCGAAGACTTCCGTCTAACGACTAAATTGATCATCTTCTAGTAAAATTTCAGCAACCCTACCAAAAACGCTTTCCCTGCCATCAACCCAATCAGTTGTAAGGATTTCTTCTCCAAATTCTTTTCCGATAAGTTTACAACAACATCTAAATAAAACATATTAAGAACTACAATAAACTTCACAGTTGGGCATTAAACCGATTACAATATCGACAAGACATCGACAAAGATCTTCAAAATTTTAATATTTAATTGTGAAGAGTTGATCTATATTTACAACAGTAACAAAAAAGTACCATTGGTTATACATATTTTTACGAGCCACTTTCGGTTCTATCAAACACATGTATCTTTAAGTATTGACATCACTCAATATCTTCAATCTTCTCGCACGAACCGAACCTACAATTCACAATAAGCTATCCCCACGAGCAGGACCACAAGACCTCTTAGTGACACACTATTATTGCGATGATAATCAACAAAACATTTTACTCAATTTCGCAATAAACCAAGTAGCCCAATGTGAATCAGACCCACATGCAATTGAAACAACTACTGTTTTTGCTTCACTTTAGTCTAAAACTCGCGCTACAACACTTGTAGGCCAAAAATCACAGCAACATTTTTTGAAAAGACAGTACACTGTTTACAAGTATCAAGTAGACGGGATCAATAATATTTTTATTAGAGTAATAATGAACGTTTATTACATCCCTAAAATTATTTGAAAAAAAACTAAATGATTAAAATTTGTTCAAAACAAAAATAACACCCGAACACTTGTAAATTTTTAGATCTTTGCCGACTGAACACATCAACATCAACTTGAACAAAGCCATGGCCAGATTCTACTCAACAAAAAAAAAACAGGACAATCATTTTATGATGGACAATTAACTTATGATCGACAAAAATTGGATACCTCATTTTAGTTTGATTGACCCATCAAACAGTTCAGCTTGCAGGAAAAACACTGGCTACCAGAGATTAAGGTTTTTTTATTCAAAAACACAGCTCTAACAAATTCAACTCACACAAGATTTAGAACACGAAACTACAAATTATCAAGGCATCAGCTTACCTTTTAAGAATGATCAAGTTTATTGCGACTCCAAGACTCGCAACCAGGCAACCATTGTTTGGTTGCCTAAAGACAAAAGTACAACCTTCCAAATTGTTAAAGCTCTAGATCGAATGTATAATTTTGACTAAAATGTTTCACAGAATCTATAACACCTCGAAAAAAAACCTACAGATCCCTATAGAAATATCAAAGGAATGCAAAATAAATTAACAGGTTTCAAAACTACCCAGAAACAAAATTCACATTTAATTATTGCAAACAGTTTTTAAAACACAATTTGTTTAAGCTCCTGTTGAATACAAAAAAAGATTCAGTCTGAAAACAGGAAAACTCACAATTCCCAAACACGCTACAAATCAGAAGAGAGACGACGAAAAATTTTCCATACCAGTTAAACTACTGAAAAACAACAAACAAATTGGTGAAAAGCTACTCCGAGAAAACAAAGTACACGCTAACAAGAACTATCACTAATAAATCCCAGTTATTTTGAACCGAACCATTATGATATACATCGTGACAGGGAACTAGAGTACACTATAGGTAGAGTTATTTTTAAAATTTTCATTATCAGAACTCGAAACACTTCACCAAAAACGTGAATTAGAAAGAACAGAGAAACTCTAATCACTACCACTAGCAGTATTAAAATTTCCGTATGCAGGATATCTCCTCTCTGGAAATGGCTCAGTTTTTAATGAATACGATGAAAACATACTTTGGTATTATACCTGTACTAAAAAATTTTCATCACACTTTGCCTTTGCAGACAAGCGGTTTTACCAACGAACACATTTTTTCATAAAAACAAAGTTCATTTTGTCGTTACATGATCCAGAAGGACAATTTTTTTGGTTACCGTCGTCCTATGGGTATCAGACTAAAGTCACAACGTAGTAAAACGCAATCCAGACGAAGATGAATTTTATCTCTTCACACAGTACCCCACATTAATGCCATCTTTAAAGAAATTTTCACCAGAAAACATACGCGCTATTACTCAAAATCCTGATATCGACCTACAATTTAAAGGCGTTATATAATCTAATTCTGATATACAACATCATATTAAAACACAAAAATTCCATAAACTTTTCACAAAAATGGACGCTATACAAAGACAATCAATTGATCAAAATTTTAGGAAAATCACTGAAACATCTGGTTTTTCATACTTTTATGATCAAAATTATACTGGATATTCCAGAGATATTAGAAACTAAATTTATCTCAACGGCGAAAACTATACCTCCAATCAGAATATTTAGTTTTCTTTACACTGAAAAATAACTACTAGTTTTTTTTAGGATGGCCCTATTACATTCTAGAAAGGTTCACTATCTTGTACGCAATGTTTAACTTCATAGGACATTTATTCGCACTTCTCAAAGGCGCATACATCTTATACGCAACACACATACAAACTAACAGACAAGCCAGCTTAGCACGAATATTATTCGCAGGTTGTTTTTTATTTTTATTTTGTATAAAAAAAAATTACTAGACGCAAATTTTATTGAATGCAAAAAAAATATATAACAAAACCAAACACCTACGATACTCCAAAAAACAACACATACTACACAAACAGCACCACCACATTAAACAGTTTATCAAATCATAATCATTTCCAAATAGTCCCACAAACAAATTATAGAACTAAAATTTTATTGGCATCACGCTTTCATCAAAAAAATGCAAATAATGCAAATAACGCAGTTCCATTGCAAGTTTTGCATATCAGCCTCAAAAAACTGATGAAACAAACTAATAAAAATTTAAACAACCTCACTCGGTTAACTTTCGTTCTTAAAACAAGGTTTTTAACCCACGATCAGCCACCAACTTGGATCTCTCTATCGCTTCATCGCTCTTATTTTTCCATTCTTCAACGACAACACTCTGTCGTGTCCATTTCTGATCACTCTTCTTTTCCCTACCAGTATTCGCTCCCAATTTTGCAAAATGTTCACTCAACTCATCTCGCATGCACTCTGGCGATTCTATTCAAAAAGTTGTGACACACATAATACCCTAGGTTTATGAACACTTCCTCCTCCCTACACTCTCGTGGTTCTCATTATATAAACCCAAAAATCTTTAAAAACCCTAACACGGCCATAGTATATCAACTAACAAATGCACTACAGATTGAAGACTTCACTAATACTATACATTGGACTCTGATATGCTCTACGCCGTTTTATAACACAAAAATTAATTCAATTTTCTAGCAAACACTTTGAGCACACAATCATACGCTATATGAAAAGCTCACCTTATGACACGGATCCAGCAGTTAACTCAGAAAACAAAGAAAAAAATTCATAAAAATAAATTTTAGATTTGACTTAGACAGATCTATGAAATTTTGACCCCGTAAGATCACTCGCTACAAAACACTACAGCATATGAATCGTATTTCACTAAATTTGATCTTTTTCAACTCACCTCCAACTTCATCGTCCCCAAGGAGTGCGACGTTATTTGCTCGCATCAAGTAATGCTAAAAACGAAATTAACTAAAGCTCACTCTTGCTTCCGCTTTATTCAGAGACAGTTATTACAAAACTGTCCCTCACGGAATTCCCAGTAAAAATATTTCTTCGGTTATTCGAAGTTCACCTGACCTTACTTCCTTGATTTTACTTGTTGTATTAGATCAATTTCTTTTACAGCATCCTCCATAACTATGACCCAGTCAGCCACAAAAATCATTATTGCACTCACATTTTTTTAAATGTTTGTTTTGTCAGTTTTCTTATGGAGCTCACCAAAAAATTCTTAAAAAGAACAAAAAAATTAAATAAATTTGAAAACTTCGTAAATTTTAACCAAAAATTATTCGCCAAAACTTTTACGTAGCTGTAGATTAATAAAATTAGGCATTAAATGCAAATAAAATGCAAAAAAATCAAATTAACAATGGGTCATAAATTAAGATAAAAACTAACCTTTTTATCAAGTGATTCTTTTTTGTCAACTCTCCATTTTGCACTCGCCCATATTTCACGCCCACTTTTCCACACTCTTGCTTAGTTTTCTAACAGTGTGTGAATAAAAGAACTTCTAATTCTGCAACTTGGCTGATAACAACTTTAACTTGCTTTCACACGCTTCAATTTTTCCCTTAACCCGGTTGGAAGAAGACATTAAAGCTAAGCATAAATAACGAACGCGACACACATCACTGCAAAAATAACATGTACAGGAGTTTGCGGTACTCAAACCAGATAAAATTAGATTAAACTGTATTAAAATTAAGCTCAAATTACTGAAGTTATAAACTGAAATTATTACAAACCAAAGACCATTTGTTTTTGAAAAAAGGACATTACCGAATGAAAAAAGAAAAAACAACTGATTTGAAAGAGGCAAAATAGTAATACACAAATAAAGACTCTACTCAAAGAGACACTCAAAAGTATACCTCATTGGCCTAACCTACCAGAAGTTGATCGAAGCACTTGTGCTCACCATGTACTTAGAACCCCGACCAACAAATTTTCTTAAGTGTAGCTCTAGGTTGAGCAACTCTTTAAATTAACCGAGCTAATTAAAACGCTATAGCGAAATTAACTAACGAAGATCAAAACTAAAACTAAAAGGTGCAGATGTATAAAACGTAAAAGATTTCCTCGAGCAAAAGAAACGAGCAGCAATATGGAGATGAAACTCGTCGACATTACAACTCTGGAATGGCAAACCCACAGGTTATCACGAATATGATTCGCGGGTTGTTTTTTATTTTTATTTTGTAAAAAATCAAAATTACTAGACGCAAATTTTATTGAATGCAGAAAAATATATAACAAAACCAAACACCTATGATACTCCAAAAAACAACACATACTACACAAACAGCACCACCACATTAAACAGTTTATCAAATCATAATCATTTCCAAATAGTCCCACCAACAAATTATAGAACTAGAATTTTATTGGCATCACGCTTTCATCAAAATAATGCAAATAATGCAAATATTGCGGTCCCATTGCAAGTTTTGCATATCAGCCACAAAACACTGATGAAATAAACAAATAAAATTTTAAACAACCTCACTCGGTTAACTTTCGTTCTTATAACAAGGTTTTTAACCCACGATCAGCCACCAACTTGGATCTCTCTATCGCTTCATCGCTCTTATTTTTCCATTCTTCAACGACAACACTCTGTCGTGTCCATTTCTGATCTCACTTCTTTTCCCTACCAGTATTCGCTCCCAATTTTTCAAAATTTGCACTCAACTCATCTCGCATGCACTCAGGCGATTCTATTCAAAAAGTTTTGACACACATAATTCCCTAGGTTTATGAACACTTCCTCCTCCCTACCCTCTCTTGGTTCTCTTTTTAATTTCCAAAAAATCTTTAAAAATCCCTAACACGGCCATAGTATATCACCTAACAAATGCACTACAGATTGAAGACTTCACTAATACTATACATTGGACTCTGATATTACAACATCTCCCAGCCTAAAGATAGGCTTCCACAAAAAGACTTCTGATCGTCTTGTAACAAAAAACCAGAACTAGCAACTCGATACCCGACTTTCAGACTGGTCAACAACAAAAATTCCCTGTATCAAACCCTCTTGTCAAAAATCAATAAACAATCCGACCCCATTCGGTTTAGCCTCAAAAAAATAACAGAACTATCGATAACTTGAAATCATTTTTTAAATGCTGATTTGTCGAACATTCGTCCAAATTTTTAACAAAATTTTGGTAAATTTTATTCACTTCATACCTATTTTTCTGAATATTTGTATTTTTTTTTCTTAATTGATATCTTAGATTTCAAATAAGTAGTTTTTTTCTTTTTTTTCAAAATTGTCAGTTTCTGTTTTCTGCTGAAAAAGCTATGTTTCCTTCTCCCAGGTCTTTGGCAAACTAATCAGGTACCATAGCAATCAATGTCTTTTCTTCTAAGTGATAAGGTTTCTTGTTCTTAAGAACGAACTGTTATTTCTTGTAATCTTCCTAACTGTACTAGCATCTCAAATATTAGCTCTTTAAAAATGGATAAATGAAGCAAAAATTGTTTTAACACTAGCAATCAATTTGATAATCAATTTTTGTCAAAAACTATTGGCAAGAACATACTTTTTCTCAAATTCAACTGACAAAAAGAAATCTATATCAAAATTGCTGATCAAAACCAAAAAACAGATACCCCATCTGTCAGACCATGCCTAAGTTTAAAATAAAATCCCCGCACAATCGATAGTTCAAACCCGCATCCGCACACAAACAACTGATTGTCAAACCCGGATGTCATACGTTGAAAACCCATATACCTTCGAAGAAAGTCTATTTCCTTTCACAACATTTAACACATCTACTATCTGACTACCTAGGTTCAACTCCAACCACAGAAAAAATAAGGAAGAACCCACTGAATCCTTCAAAAATCCAGCGAAGACTTCCGTCTAACGACTAAATTGATCATCTTCTAGTAAAATTTCAGCAACCCTACCAAAAACGCTTTCCCTGCCATCAACCCAATCAGTTGTAAGGATTTCTTCTCCAAATTCTTTTCCAATAAGTTTACAACAACATCTAAATAAAACATATCAAGAACTACAATAAACTTCACAGTTGGGCATTAAACCGATTACAATATCGACAAGACATCGACAAAGATCTTCAAAATTTTAATATTTTATTGTGAAGAGTTGATCTATATTTACAACAGTAACAAAAAAATACCATTGGTTATACATATTTTTGCAAGCCCCTTTCGGTTCTATCAAACACATGTATCTTTAAGTATTGACATCATTCAATATCTTCAATCTTCTCGCACGAACCGAACCTACAATTCACAATAAGCCATCCCCACGAGCAGGACCACAAGACCTCTTAGTGACACACTATTATTGCGATGACAATCAACAAGACATTTTACACAATTTCGCAATAAACCAAGTAGCCCAATGTGAATCAGACCCACAAGCAATTGAAACAACTACTGTTTTTGCTTCACTTCAGTCTAAAACTCGCGCTACAAAACTTGTAGGCCAAAAATCACAGCAACATTTTTTGAAAAGACAGTACACTGTTTACAATTATCAAGTAGACGGGATCAATAATATTTTTATCAGAGTAATAATGAACGTTTATTACATCCCTAAAATTATTTTAAAAAAACTAAATGGATAAAATTTGTTCAAAACAAAGCTAAAACCCGAACACTTGTAAATTTTTAGATCTTTGCCGACTGAACACATCAACATCAACTTGAACAAAGCCATGTCCAGATTCTACTCAACAAAGAAAAAACAGGACAATCATTTTATGATCGACAATTGACTTATGATCGACAAAAATTGGATACCTCATTTTGGTTTGATTGACCCATCAAACAGTTCAGCTTGCAGGAAAAACACTGGCTATCGGAGATTAAGATTTTTTTATTCAAAAACACAGCTCTAACAAATTCAACTTACACAAGATTTAGAACACGAAACTACAAATTATCAAGGCATCCGCTTACCTTTTTAGAAAGATCAAGTTTATTGTGACTCCAAAACTCGCAACCAGGCAACCATTGTTTGGTTCCCCGAAGACAAAAGTAAAAGTACAGCCTTCCAAATTGTTAAAACTCTAGCTCGAATGAATAAATTTGACTAAAATGTTTCACAGAATCTATAACACCTCGAAAAAAACCTACAGATCCCTATAGAAATATCAAAGGAATACAAAATAAGTTAACAGGTTTCAAAACTACCCAGAAACAAAATTCACATTTAATTATTGCAAACAGTTTTAAAACACAAAGAACTGTTTAAGCTCCTGTTGAATACAAAAAAAAATATTCAGTCTGAAACAGGAAAACTCACAATTCCCAAACACGCTACAAATCAGAAGAGAGACGACGAAAAATTTTATATACCAGTTAAACTACTGAAAAACAACAAACAAATTGGTGAAAAGCTACTCCGAGAAAACAAAGTACACGCTAACAAGAACTATCACTAATAAATCACACTTATTTTGAACCGAACCATTATGATATACATCGTGACAGGGAACTAGAGTACACTATAGGTAGAGTTATTTTTAAAAATTTCATTATCAGAACTCGAAACATTTCACCAAAAATGTGAATTAGAAAGAACACAGAAACTCTAATCACTACCACTCGCGGTATTAAATTTCCGTATGCAGGATATCTCCTCTCTGGAAATGGCTCAGTTTTTAATGAATACGATGAAAACATACTTTGGTATTATACCTGTACTAAAAAATTTTCATCACACTTTGCCTTTGCAGACAAGCGGTTTTACCAACGAACACATTTTTTCATATAAACAAAGTTCATTTTGTCGTTACATGATCCAGAAGGACAATTTTTTTGGTTACCGTCGTCCTATGGGTATCAGATTAAATCACAACGAACTCAATCCAGACGAAGATGAATTTTATCTCTTCACACATTAATGCCATCTTTAAAGAAATTTTCACCAGAAAACATACGCGCTATAACTCAAAATCCTGATATCGACCTACAATTTAAAGGCATTATTTAATCTAATTTTGATATACAACATCATAAAAGAACACAAAAATTCCAAGAACTTTTCACAAAAATGAACGCTATACAAATACAATCAATTGATCAAAACTTTAGGAAACTCACTGAAAGATCTGGTTTTTCAGACTTTCATGATCAAAGTTATATTTGATGTTTCAGAGATATTAGAAACTAAATTTACCTCAACGGTGAAAACTATATCTCCAATCAAAATCTTTAGTTTTCTCACACTGAAATTAACTAGTAGTTTTTTTTAGGATGGCCCTATTACATTCTAGAAAGGTTGACTATCTTAGACGCAATGTTTAACTTCATAGCACATTTATTAGCACTTCTCAAAGGCGCATACATCTTATACGCAACACACATACAAATTAACAGACAAGCCAGCGTAGCATGAATATTATTCGCAGGTTGTTTTTTATTTTTATTTTGTAAAAAAACCAAAATTACTAGACGCAAATTTTATTGAATGTAAAAAAAATATATAACAAAACGAAACACCTACGATACTCCAAAAAACAACACACATACTGAACAAACAGCACCACCACATTAAACAGTTTATCAAATCATAATCATTTCCAAATAGTCCCACAAACAAATTATAGAACTAAAGTTTTATTGGCATCACGGTTTCATCAAAAAAATGCAAATAATGCAAATAACGCAGTTCCATTGCAAGTTTTGCATATCAGCCTCAAAAAACTGATGAAGAAAACTAATAACATTTTAAACAACCTCACTCGGTTAACTTTCGTTCTTAAAACAAGGTTTTTAACCCACGATCAGCCACCAATTTGGATCTCTCTATCGCTTCATCGCTCTTACTTTTCCATTCTTCAACGACAACACTCTGTCGTGTCCATTTCTGATCTCTCTTCTTTTCCCTACCAGTATTCGCTCCCAATTTTTCCAAATGTTCACTCAACTCATCTCGCATGCACTCTGGCGATTCTATTCAAAAAGTTGTGACACACATAATACCCTAGGTTTATGAACACTTCCTCCTCCCTACCCTCTCGTGGTTCTCATTTTATAAATCCAAAAATCTTTAAAAACCCCTAACACGGTCATAGTATATCAACTAACAAATGCACTACAGAGTGACGACTTCACTAATACTATACATTGGACTCTGATATTACAACATCTCCCAGCCTAAAGATAGGCTTCCACAAAAAGACTTCTGATCGTCTTGTAACAAAAAAGCTCACCTTATGACACGGATCCAGCAGTTAACTCAGAAAACAAAGATAAAAATTCATAAAAATAAATTTTAGATTTGACTTAGACAGATCTAAGAAATTTTGACCCCGTAAGATCACTCGCTACAAAACACTACAGCATATGAATCGTATTTCACTAAATTTGATCTTTTTCAACTCACCTCCAACTTCATCG
Source organism: Symsagittifera roscoffensis (assembly GCF_963678635.1). NCBI lineage: Eukaryota > Metazoa > Xenacoelomorpha > Acoela > Convolutidae > Symsagittifera > Symsagittifera roscoffensis. Next base: position 28,015,372 of record NC_087064.1, read on the forward strand.
TCCCCAAGGAGTGCGACGTTATTTGCTCGCATCAAGTAATGCTAAAAACGAAATTAACTAAAGCTCACTCTTGCTTCCGCTTTATTCAGAGACAGTTTTTACAAAACTGTCCCTCACGGAATTCCCAGTAAAAATATTTCTTCGGTTATTCGAAGTTCACCTGACCCTACTTCCTTGATTTTACTTGTTGTATTAGATCAATTTCTTTTACAGCATCCTCCATAACTATGACCCAGTCAGCCACAAAAATCATTATTGCACTCACATTTTTTTAAATGTTTGTTTTGTCAGTTTTCTTATGGAGCTCACCAAAAAGTTCTTAAAAATAACAAAAAAATTAAATAAATTTGAAAACTTCGTAAATTTCAACCAAAAATTATTCGCCAAAACTTTTACGTAGCTGTAGATTAATAAAATTAGGCATTAAAAGTCCTATGCAAAAAAAAATCAAATTTACAATGGGTCATAAATTAAGATAAAAACTAACCTTTTTATCAAGTGCTTCTTTTTGTCAACTCTCCATTTTGCACTCGCCCATATTTCACGCCCACTTTTCCACACTCTTGCTTAGTTTTCTAACAGTGTGTGAATAAAAGAACTTCTAATTCTGCAACTTGGCTGATAACAACTTTAACTTGCTTTCACACGCTTCAATTTTTCCCTTAACCCGGTTGGAAGAAGACATTAAAACCGAGCTAATTAAACCGAGAAAATAACTAACGAAGATCATAACTAAAACTAAAAGGTGCAGATGTATAAAACGTAAAAGATTTCCTCGAGCAAAAGAAACGAGCAGCAATATGGAGATGAAACTCGTCGACATTACAACTCTGGAATGGCAAACCCACAGGTTTTGCTTGCCGCAGTCACAACACTCACAGCAAATAGAGTATGGAGCCAGTATCGCAGCAAAGCTATCCATTGAACAATAACAATTGTCAACTCGATATCGAACTCAAAATACGGATCCTAGTCACTTGGCGTTTCACTCAGAGAATTCAAACCCTATCTCGTTATTTGATCAATACCAACCAATAGCCGAGAATGCACGTAGTCGCGCTCTACCTTATGAAACTGGCACATCATTATTACGAATCTGCAATTTTAAAACGATCTAGTGACTCTATGCAGTTCTCTTCAATCTCTATCTTTCTCAACAACAAGTAATTCACTGACACGAGCAACTGTTACTCTTTTCAAGGAATATTCCCATGAAATTCCGAATAAACTCCATCCTTCCTTCACGCAAATTAATTTGCTTTGAAAAAACTTCCCCAGTAGAATCAGTTTAAAACAAATATTTGATATCCAACTATATTCTTGTTAATAATCACTGTAAAATAATTGAAACTATTCAGTCATGATCCATTTCTAAAACTTATGATAATTTGTAAAGCTGAAACTTTTTTTTTATCCAGAGAAGAAATAATATTACTTAGAAAGCAGTTGATCTTCCTTTCCTCTAACCTCGCAAAAATACCAGTGTATACTTGATCTGTTGAGACTAGGAAATATAAGGGTAAGATTAGGATCGGTATTATAATTTAGATAGCGTGACGAACAGACGGTGTATCATATCCAAAATTACTCTATGGGAAGGCCACCCCGGACATAAACTCAAAAAGCAGGCCGTGTTGTATTCTCACGTAGTAGCCAGAGCAACAGGAACACGCCAATTATAAACAGGGTTTTACGGTTCAACGGAACCGCCGGCCGAATTTCAAAAAACCGTGACTAGCGAACCGTAAAAAAATGTGCTTTTCTGTATGACCTACTCATTGATGAAAAAGCACAAAAGTTGACTATCAAAACAACTGGAACAGAGATTCAACAATTTAGATGTCTAACTTCTCAAACTAACATCGCGCTTTAGAAGAAAGAGTGGTTAGGTTTTCAAGTGAACACAGTGCACAGTGGTAGACTTACTAAATTCATCTGAAACACTAGTCAGTTCAAAACTTTTATGGTATCAAAACATCACTAATTACAATTTTAATTTGGTCAAACATGCAGTACTGTTAACTATTTAAAACTTATCATCAAATACGGATCACTATTTAAAGTTTTTTGATAAAAATTAAGATTAGGACCATTTATCCGCGGGGGAAAGGACCAACACAAGAGCTGTACAGCTCGTCACGGCGAGCCGATGTTGTGCCCCTGTTTAAGAACTACATGCAATTTTTTTGGTTATTTTTCTGGGCTGGGTAAAGTTGCTTCACGTTCAACGAACATTACAAAAATGTCCTTTGTTTCAGAAAACATGTACTTCGGTTGAAGTTTAGAAACTCACGTAATTGTGATGCGTTAACCTTAATCATTGGGGCCGCGTTTGAACAAGATTGCAAGGCATGATGTAGTCCAAACTCAAAATTCATGTTGATGAAACTTTTTAAGTAGTGCATAAAGGTACACAACCAACGAACTAGAGCTATTAGCAGTGGTTTGGTCGGGGGAACAACTCCAAACTTTTAAAAGGAGATTAGCAATTGTACCGACCGATTATCAGTAGCGGATATGAGGGAGGGGGCGGAAAAAACAGCCTCTGACGACCAGCAAAATATTTCTTCTGCGCACCGCTATAAATTTATATCAGCAGCAGCTTCCCAAAAAACAAACTCTGACGGCCAGCAAAAAACTCTTGCGCGCGCCTAACTGCTTTTTCGAATTAAATTTTACTTTTGAATAAAGAGTCTTTCTAATTACAAATTAACTAGTTTCCCTGCACGCCGTTAAAAACTGGACGCCGCAGCAGAGGCAGATTTAGGGAGGTTCTGCACCTCCTTCTCCTCCCCCTCCAAAACTGACCAAAAAAGCCCAAAACAGCCTTTTTATCTGTTTCTTCAAAAATTTGCAAGCGGCACAAAAAAAATTATCAAAGATGATAAGTTTTTTAAGGTCGTTAATTTTTTAATTCAAAGGTTTAAATTTAGTCCCAATTTCAGAACTGGATTCAGTCAGTCTGAATGAGAAAGCTTGATTATAAATTGGGTTACTTGAACTTCATTTTGTCATAAGAGGGATAAATAAAAGTCATTAATTTGTCATAAATTTCCTTGGAAGATCTTATTCTTTTTAATTCTCTTCTGTCATTGATGATATCATGGGAAGACTTATAAAATTGAACAAGACTGCTCGTGTCAGGGCGAAGCCCTGAATGTTTCGACTGCCTTTTAAAGTTTTGTGAAAATCATCCCCCCACACGCCATTTAAAGAACAAAAGGATTTCGCTCCTTGTAACAAATCAATTCTGGCAAATAAGCTTCTTTCAACCAATTTGGAACGATTTCTTAGCAGGATTATATCTCTAAGCTGGAAATATATCGCGCGTTAATTGTTCCAAATTGGCCAAAATGGCAATCTTTAAACCGCCATACAAAAACTAATCACAGGTGAAATATCTTTTCAAATTTAAGCTCAGGACAACAAAAGTTTTCAAATGATATTAAAAAATTCCGTCAAAATTGGTTAGTTAAAAAGTCGAAATTAGTCTGAAGAAAAACAATCCACCCGAGCACATATATTCCGTTATTTTCGATTCGAAAGTCGGAACAAAAAACAACTCTCCCATCGTTGGTATAGCCCATTTTTCAGTCTACGTATTACTTTTTGTTCAGTTGTCTGGTGAAAAATAATGATGCCATATTTTCAGGGCATTACTTAGTGTGTATTAGCAAGAGCCCTAGGAGGTTTAAAACAAACACCTGAGAATTTTTCTGGCAGAAACACATTACGTATGTCTGGGTCAATTTCCTTGCGGCGGAGCAAAAATATGTATTATACTTATTTTCATCTGATACCCTTCTCCTTGCGGAGCAAAATCTAAAGAATCCGCAATTTTTTTCCAGTGTTGACTAAATTGAATAAACTTTTTCAATTTATTTTTTCAAGAAAAAAAAACGGATCCTTTTTGTTTAGACATGAAGAAAATGATTGATTTGGTCAACTTCCTTTGCTTTTGATAAGAATTTATTCTGTTTATTTTGATCAAACGCGGCAAAATAAATAGAATCAGCAGAGTTATCGACTTTTTTCAACCGGCCTCCAAAAAAAACTGATTCTTCTTAGCCATTGGTGCCTAATAACTACAACTATATAAAATTCACCTACCACTTATTAACTTGTCGTTGTTTGTTTTTTTTGTTGACAATATTAGTAAAAACACGTAGCTGTCGTTTTTATTCACTAGAGCTGAACGCACTATTCATTCATTAAATTTTTTTTTCCTATTTCGATGTCTTAATTTCCGTTAAAATATGTGTATTGCTATATTACTATCAGGCGCAATATGTGCACAATTTTAACATAAAAATAAAAATTTAAAATTCCCTTGAAATGAATAATAAATCCGGACACATTATTTACCGTCATATATAAGTGAACTCGTATATGCTTACCATGGTGTTGCTATCAGTCTCCGAGAACTTAATAATTTACACCCTTTCCTAAGTCCAATCTCAGATTGGCCGATAAATTGCACTTATAATAACTGAAAAATAAAAACAAAAAGAACTGAAAACAAAATCCCGCCGGGTTTGAAATGGTTTATACCAACTTTGGAGACATATTATTATTACCCTTAGTAGACATAATGCTATACCGTTACTGTTACTTATGAATGTTGCCAGCCAAATCTGCATAAATCGCGTCTAAAACTGCGCCCAGAAATCGTATAATTTTGCATTTATATTCTCACCATGCTCCTCAAAGCTCTCTGTTAGAGTTGAACTTTTTGCAAAATTGTTCGCCGTCAATGATCCATTTGCATATTTTTTAGATAACATATTGCACTATAGTGGCTCAGAAGTTATGGCTCAAAAAGTATAACACTATGGAGAGCCATATACATGACAATTTATCTTTATGTTTCCATTCTAGATCAAGGTTTATCATTCATCTTGTGTAAAATTACCATTCATCTTTTCCGATAACGATACGATAGCGAACTCCATTTTATCGCAATGTTTCCTAACAGCTATTTTAACTTGATTTATAGACTGTTAATATTGTGCTGTTTTTCACCGCTGCACGTTTGTGGGTTCCAAATGCCCTTCGAGAAGACAGACCAACCTCCTGACTTGAACTGGAACTTCGATTTTCCGGACGTTACTCGGAACCCAGATATCAGGGAAACTATTAGAGGTAACTTCTCTTTAAAAAAGCATATATCCAAATGTCTTGACCAGGCCTTAACAAATTAACATAAAAAGCATGCAATATCATGCAAGATATTGGCAAAACAGACATGTTACTTGGAAGCTTTTAATTATGTTGGCAAATTTTGGATCAAATTTGCAAGATTATCTTCGGAAAAAAAATTTACTTGGAATGAAATGCATAAGTTCACAAATTATTGAAAAATTCAACTTAACTTTGCCATGATTTCCATGGGAATTGACACTTGGTCATCTTTTCAAGCTCAAGGGAGCAAAATATTGACACGTTTTTTTTTTGTGTGACAAGGATATCGTTTCACGATGTTAACAAGTACCAAGGCTATCATACTATGACATTGAAGGATCGCGCCGAGAAATTAAACAAGGCTGCTCGTATCAGGGCAAAGCCCTGAATGTTCCGACTGCCTTTTAAGGTCTATGGAGCAGTAATAACATGAAAAAATTGAAAGTAAAATATTTTTTATTTAATTTGAGATTTTTTGTAAAAATCACCCCCCGCACGCCCACATAGAGTACAAAAAGATAGATTTCGCTCCTTCTAAGACGGATTAAATCTCCACTTACGCGTTAATAGCACGAAATATATCGCGCATTAATTGTCCCAAATTGGCCAAAATGGCAATCTTTAAGCCCCCATAACTTTACGAAAAATGATCGCAGGTAAAATATCGTTTCAAATTTAAGCTCAAAACAGCAATACTTTTTTAATGATATAAAAATCCCGTCAAAATGGGTATTTAAAAAGTCAAAATTTGACTGAAAAAAAAACCCACCCGAGCACAAATATTCCGTTACTTTCGTTATGAAGTTCGGAACAACAACAAGCAAATTAGACGGTTCTAAAAATCGGGCAGCGTTTTTAGTTGAATAGTAAGACTGAAGTGCGGTCTGTATTCTGACAACCGCGTATTCTTATTTGTCTGTAAGCAGACAAATACCATATTAACCAATTAAAAGTGAGATGAGAAAGCAAATTTACGAAATAAATAATTATTAATTATTCAATTCTTCCTTGTCTCGATTCTGATTGGTTAATTTAGTATGTGTCTGTCTGCTTACTGAGGAATCTGAATACGCGGTTGTCTAAACACTGCTTCGTAACCGATTAGACTATTCCGAGATTTGGTAATTTCACACTTTGCAGACAGGCTGGATGCGGCCGCAACCGGCGCGTCTCAAAGTCAAATACCCTCGATCGCCCTATTAATGAAAATAAGTCGCGAATGGCGTAATTAAAGACAATTTAACGGCGCGAGTTTCGTGACTTGTAACGTTTGGTGCTATAAATTTTGAATATATACGTGCAAATTAATCAACTCATGATATGCTTGCCAAGTTGCGGTTTTTTTCCAAACAATAGAGGAGCAACATGTGCTTTGTACTACAAAATTTTGCTTCGTAAAAAAACTCATTTTTTTTAACGTTCTTTTTTGTCATATGAAGATTACTCATTGCGGTATCAATTCTACGGAAATAAGCGTAAGCTAGTTCTACATCCAAATGTCACCTCTCGCAGTTTCGCCCCAGATCCTAGCTTACAAGTCCGCGACTTCTACCCCGAGCAGTAGCGTACCGAGGAAGTGGGGGTGGTCCCCTCTTTGGTATAGTTATACGACATCCATTTTTTGCTAATCAACCTCAAAAATTTTCTAAAGGCGCCTCTTCTAAATGCTTTTTATTCCTTTTTTTAAAACGTTTGCCTGCGACGCAGAAAACTTTTTGACAAAATAGTGTCCGTATAGTGTTTTCGGAGAGCTCGGAAAATGAAATTGTTCAACCTAAAAAAAATTGGCAAAACTTTCAAAATTTTTCGAAAACCGCGCACTCCACTGACCCTGAGTGTGGCGGATTTATGTCCAGGCTTTCTTAAAATTGGTCCCATTTCTTACTGTGCTATGAGACCAATTTTAAGACTATAAAACGACTAATTGTAAGCCTATACCGCGACTATTCTTTAAACTATTGAAACCGAAATTGATTTTTTAGTTTTTATGCGCAACTATGAAAGCCAATCCAGAATATTTTTATCGCGAGATTAACAGTGAGGCGACTTTGAAGATCTAAAAACATATCACAAACTTCAAACCGTGATCTAAATAAGAGTTTTAACTTTTTTTTATAAAACTGACTGGAGGGAAACAATTCTTTGTTAACAAAAATCTTAGAACTGATCAAAATTGTTATTTCAAATAAAATTCAAATTAATGAGCTAAAATGTTTTAATACATTCTTAGAACAAAATTGTATACCGTAGTTTTCAAAAACTTGATTTGCGTTTAGAAAGCTCAATTGGAAGTTATTTATAGTATGTACAATATGTTTAACATCAGATAAAAACTCGATTTTGCCTGCACTCTCATGTTTACCCGTGTGGACCAAATCATACAATTTTTATTTATGGAAAATGCTAATGATATTTTTTTCTAGCAATTCCATGAGTACAGAAATTTGCATGATCTATGATTAAAGATTTTTCATTTATGGAAATTGTATGACTAGCAGTTTCCCATAAACCAAAAACATTGATTTCTGTTATAAAAAAGTTTTCTTTCACTAATCATATATTGAAAGCATGAACCTTTTAAAATTTGGCAAAGTTTTCAAAAAATAGTTTTTTTTCAAAATTTGAGTCTTTAAATTATTAGACATTGATCAAGGCATACATAAACATGCCATACAAAGGAAATTGGACTTTTTAGCATCTTTGAAAAAAATTTTATCCAGAGAAACGGAAAAAATCCCATTTTTGTGAATCCAGGACTACAATTAAGGATTACAGGACTACAATTATCCAAAAAATTAATATTCGCATGCAAAAAAATTTTTTTTGGAAAACGTTTGTTTGAGTACAAATTTCAATTTGCAGTTGAAAAAAAAAACAAAGAAAACTTTTCAAAATTACAAGGAAAAAAATGTTGTCGTTGTGAACAAAATACTATTCATACAATTTCCATATATAAAAATTATATGATTAGCACTTTTTGACAAAAGTTTTTCTTTTTTTTTAGTAGGATGCACCGACTTTTATTTCAAAACAAGGAAAAATGTCTTTGAAAGTTTGATGACACTGTTTTAGCAAAATGTATGAAATTTGTATGTCTAGTATTTTTTCATAGATTTAGTTTATGGAATTGTATGATTATCATTTTTGGTCTATGGAGGTCAACCTGCGTATTGTTTTTTCGTACTCGTCTAAATGATTTCAATTAATAGTGTCTATTTTTTTGTCTAACTTGCCAGACTACAATAATTTTGACCACTCCAACTCAATTAATTTTTAAACTGGTTGAAACAATTTCTAGATAATTTAACCTCTTCGTTGTTTTTATAGAAAAACATCTATTTTTTATCCTAATTTTAAAAACCAAAAAATTTATAGATAAACCCAAATGATTTGCAATCGGCTGTACTTTAAAATTTACAAACTTTTTGGATTTTTTGTTTCAGCTTCTGAAATCTTTTAGATCGTGTGGCGTAACGGTTATGGCACTTTTCTGTAGTTTTTAAATACGTGTTTAGAATGCCGCAAAACTTTTTTCTCTCTAGAAAGAAATAACCTAAGTTTATTTAAATTTTGACCAGAAAAAATATAGAAAATTAAAGAATTTTGGAATAAACTATGCTCTATTTAAAAAAATTACAAGAGTTTTTTGCTAGCAAAAAAAATTTCAAGATTCGAAAAAGCGCTAACGAAAAATTGAAACTTTTTGAATAATGATCCTTTATTCAAAAAATGACCGTAATCGTCCCATATTTAAGCCCTTTAAACTTCATGGAAAGTGATCTTTCATGAAATTTCACTATAATTTTTTTGCTTTGGGCATTTATATGTTTTAGGTGAAATTAAATTTTTTCGTCGTAAATGTTTAATTACAAAAACAAATTTGGTCTGTATGAAAAAAAAACACACCACCCATAAATATTTTGTCACTTTATCGAAAGGTGGAACAATGAAAACATGTCAGCGGAGCAAGAGGAGGCGGAGCAACAATCAGAATGATCTAAGAGTAGAAAATGTTCATGAGCAGAAAAATTGAAAACTATTAATTTATAGGCGAAACAAGTGTTAGAAATGGTAATCTTACCAAAAAAAACGAAGAGATCATGCATGATTTGATTGAATTATTCAGTTTTTTTAATTTTGGCCAAAACAGGATTTTTTTCTTAATTTGATGGAATTGATTGAATGATTCATTTTTTTTAACTTTGGCCAAAACAGGGTTTTTTTACTGCTTTGGGAGAGCTCGGAAAGCCAATTTGGTCGACCTAAAAAAAAAGTTGACAAAGTTTTGAAATTTTTTTGAAAATCCCCCCTCGAGAAAATGTTAGATCCGCCCCTGATTAAAACACTCCTGCTGATCGCTCAGCGTCCACTTGTCCGCTTACATGTTTTAAATTGTAAGAAATAATTTAAAGACAGAACATCCTGGGTTACCCCCTCATACTAGCAATGTATTATTATCATTCAAACGGTAAAATACTTAAAACAAGCTTCTAAAAATGTGATTTTTGCTGTCCGAGAAAGGTTAACGGGAGGGAGTTCCTCGCCATGGCATAAAATCAAAATGGCTGGAAGTTATGTCAGCCAATTTGAAATAACCGTTCGAAATTTCAAAGAAATCGTTTCAATTGCCTATTTTTAATGTTTTTTCCTCTTGATTACTGGAGCCCCGACAAAAAAAATTTGATACCGCACGCCACAGTTTATTTTCAAAACTTTCATAGATTTAATCATACGCCTTTTTGAAAGACTTGAATGAGCATGCACAGGCCAATTAGAAGCATTTGGTCGGAAATATGGCAGAGAATTTGGACTTCGGTTGATAAATACTTCAAAGAAGAAACACATTATCGAAGGGAAGTTCAATCAGATATCATTCCCAGTCTTCCATTTGGGTGGGAACAATTCCCCCGACATTCAATAAAACATTAAAGTAGTCTGCCTTCCCAGTGAACATTAAGTTGTTTTCAAAAATCTGTACTAAATGGTGAATGCTTCAAATTCAATTCTGTTTTCCAGAAGTGTCGTATTGAATTAGGGGCTGAACACAAAGTACCTCATAATTAAACAAAATTGACATAGTGAAATTAAGGTTAGCAAGTTTTAGCCATACCTGTGACCATACAAACACTTCAGTAATTTAAGCTCCTCAAACAAACAGATACTACCAAAAAACCGCAATAATCATTATCCAGTCCTCATCTTTATTCATACTTCGGATCTGACTGGCTATCTTTTCTCCAATTAATCTTCCTTTTTATTCCCCTTCTTGTGAAAGCTGTCAAAATGGTAAATTTAAACAAAAACTGTGAATGTTGTCAAATTTCAATCCCTTCCTGGAGTGTCAGTTTGAAAAAATGTGCTGGACGTAAAAATTCATTTGAAAAACTTACCAAAAATAACAGCATGGATTTTGCTTGATCGAATTCAAATCTCATGTTTGACCAAAAAAATGGTTTTTTAAGAAATAACAAGTTATCATGAGTTTTTCAAATGCCTATCAAATGCAGTCAAGCTGTTCTTTGACAAAAAAAATATATAAAAAAAATAATTAACTTGAAATTTATCCATAGCTTGTCCTCTTACAAGCAATTTTAAGTACAAAGTAATAGAAGACCGCTCGTATCTGAGCGAAGCCATTTATTGTCTATGATTTAGTTTTTCAAAATTGAATTATGAAAATCTGAAAAAAAACTGAAGAAAAAAACAAAAAACAACAAAAAAAAAATGATATTTTTTGAAAAAATCCTCAACCGCTAAGCACAAGATGGCAAAAGTTGCACTTATTACGTGTTCAAAAGACCAAACATCAAGCCTCAACCGAGATCGCAGTGATTTTTAGCACGATTATCTCGCCGCTTATGCAATAAAAGAACGATATATGGAGCGTTAATTGTCCAAACCGATCAAGTTGGCATCTTTCAAAGGAGCAATTTTTCAAAAATTTTAATGTAGTCACTTTTTTTTATTTTAAGCCCAGGGCAACCTTGGTTTTCAAATTTGTAGTTAAAAAGTCAAAACTGATCTGAAGAAAAAAAATCATAGAGAACAAATAGTCTATATTTTTTTCTAAAACCAGATCAAAAGTTTTGTATCATAAAAAAATGATTGTGATTCATTAGCTTGCTTAAAGCAATAATTGAATCAAATATGGTTCTCGTTCATTTGCTAAGCAACAAAAATCAAGAGATAAACAAGACTGCTCGGGTGCTCTGATGATTAAACTAACACTTCCCGATATAATTTTTGAATTACAAAACAAAAAAAATGTTCAATTAGAAGCATAACAGTTTTTCTTTTAAATTTTTTTGTCCTCTCAGGCACAATGTAGGAAAAAAAAATATTTTTTTATGCGTCTTATGAAGTATCAGTTAGAGCAAATTGCTAGTCTCAAATTAGTTTGGAATTGCTTCGAATTCCGCCTATGCTTATTCAGGACAACAAACCTAACGCGTGTTAGTTATTCAAATATGAATTGTAGTACTTGAAAAAGTCCCAAAGTGAAACAAGACTGCTATTATCATAGGGAAGCCCTGAATGTTCTGACTATCTTTTAAGTTGTAGCAGTAATAACTTTAACAAAATTAAATTTATTTAACTAAAAAAATCTACTTAACAATCTCCACCCCATTCAAGGGGGGAGATTGTTAAGTAGATCAAAATGATCGATTTTTCGACCAATCAGAATGCAGAAAAATTAGAACTTAGTGCTAAATTACTGTATTTTTTTGTAGGTGTAGAGATTCTTAAGTAAGTGCCATATAGGGGAAATTTTTATATAGATCCAAACAAAATGAAATTTTTAAAAAAATAAAATTTGAGATTTTTTGTGAAAATCATCCCCCGACACGTCATATAAATTACAAAGTGGTAGATATCGCTCCTGTAACAAATTAATTATGGCAAATAAGCTTCTTTCAACCAATTTGGAACAATTTTTAAGACGTATTAAATCTCCGCTTACGCGTTAGTTAAGCAAAATATGTCGCGAGTTAATTGTCTCAAACTGGCCAGAATGGCAACTTTTAAACCCCGATAACTTTACGAAAAATGATCACAGGTAAAATAAATTGTAAAATTTAAGCTCAAAACAACAATACTTTTCGAATGATATTTTAAAATTCCGTCAAAAATGGTTAGTTAAAAGTCGAAATTTGTCGGAAGAAAAAAATTCACCCCGAGCACAAATATTCCGTTAATTTCGTTACAAAAGTCGGAATTTAATAACAGTTAGAGACCCCAAATATTCTTAATGTCATTTGAAAGCAAGGTCTTTAATCTAAATTTTGACAGTTTTTTCCATATCTCCACAACCGTGCTCTTCGTGTAAGAGTTTTCTAGATCTGAATTAAAGATAAAATAAAAAAGTATGTCATTGCGATTTCATTGACTGCATTTAATATTTGTTTGCTATGCAACAATACTATTTTTATGTCATGTTTATTTTTCGTTTTTCTTTTCCTCTAACATCTGTTTTCTTGCCCCGTTATATGCCTTGCAAGCCATACCTCGATTTGTCCACTGGATTTTGCAGAATGACCTCAGTTGAATGCTTTTTGATCACATAACTCTTAGTTAAGCTTGTTGATGTTCTATGAGAAATTTATCGCCCATTCAATATAATCTAGATCCCCTTATCTAGGGTATACTTAATGAGCAATAAGCTTCTGATTTCAACTCCCGTCTGACAAGTTAGTTAAGAAGTTGAAAAATGAAAACGACTAAAACGACCAGACTCCTCGTATCTCAATGCAAAGTTTTTAATGTTTTGAGTGCTCTTTAATTGGTCTCAAAAATTTGCGATGAAAATATTTTGATGAAATTAAAATATTATGCTGTCAATATCAAGTATTAGGTGTTAAAAATGAATCGCAAGAACATGACCCACTAGCTCGGCCGATTTGTTTTTTCTAATAATATTGTGTGCGAGATAATCGTGTGACGCTTTGAGCATCATACAGGTAGTCTTCAATAATTGAATAATCATTTTACTTCAGTCATTCAGTACTAACAATCATTCAGTACTGCACTTTTTGCAAGCGCTCGGCAACACGTAGATGCCCAGATTAATCCCTCCCACTCTACCAACAGTTTTCAGAAAATGGACGAAATGAAACTAAACCACCCCAAACATATCTATTCCTCATTTTTTTTCGAAAGTTGGATTAAAAACCACCCCGTTCACAAGCCTGAAAAAATGCTCAAAAAATTTTTGAACTAGCGCCGCTTGTGAACCAAACTGACAAGGTTCATACTTATTCAAAACGTTTTTTTTTAAAACGAAAATGGATAACAGAAAAATAGAATTTTCATGAACAGATTTCAATGAGTGAAAATTTCGTTGAAAAAAGTGATTTTAAGTCAAAATTTGTCTTGAAAAAATTTTTTGCATAAAAGTCATCCTCTTTTCATGGAATAAAAAAAATGAAATCAAATCATCTGAAATCTTAAGTTTTGATAAATTTGGAAACATGTAGAGTAAACACTTGACGTAAGCAATTGAAAAACTTTGGGCTAAAGTGCAGTTTTTGGAATAATCTAGTTTTAGAGTGCTGGTTTATATTATCTGGAAAAACAAATACAACTTGAAATTTTTAATTTAATTTTCTCAAATTGAGTTGATTTTAGACTTAGACAAGAAGGAAAGAAAGAAAGAATTTATTTCTCACTGTTAATGGTAAATTTGCATATAAAGAGAATTTAAATATAAAGCACCAGAAACAGTGAGGGGACAGTTAACGAACCCAATTTGGTTACTCAGCATTGCCCGTTTTATCAAATGAAGGACAAATTTGTGATCTTCAAAGACAAGGAAAACAATATGAATCTGAAAACATAAAAGAAGATATTGGAAAAAAAATACTCAAGTTTGAATAAACATAAAGCAGCAGATTTAAGGCATTGTCTAGACAGATTAATGACATAAGGTCCAAGCTCTGTATCATTATTTAAAGTGATGGTTCAATCGTAGTCGGTATAAAACTAAATTAAAGAAGAAGCTAGTTCAAATTCATCATTCATAATTTCTGAAACTCGTAAGTCGTATGCACCCCTATTCGGTTTCAAAAACAAAACTTGAACTTGTTCCCTTTACGGTTACTGCTTCTACTAACTGTGTCTCATCCCTTGAAGCCTCTCTAACATCAGCAGAGCTGATTGGGGGCTAAACGGTCAGTAGACATCCAACTGAGCCCATGCGGCAGTAACCAGCGAACAAGCCCAAGTGTGGTCTTCAAAACGCCGAAGACGCATTGAAAACCATATACAAATATACTTAGAAAAAACCTCAAACAAGCAGGCACTCCACATCTGTCATCCTCCAGCATTATCCTTGCATCCACAAAAAAAATTGTCAACAAAAAACAAATTTGATTAGCTCTTCATTGCTTAATATAAACAAATCCCGATTTTCGTGGGCAATGCGTTGAATATCTGATTTTGAAACTTGATCGAAAAATTTTGGAATTAGGGAATATTAAGTATATTGAAGAGCTTAGCTCCTTTGTAATTAATTGAAGCTCTTTGAATTTCGCTTTTGAAATTAGGAATTTTCATTAGATTAAGATTTGACCTTCTGGTCATATAAGACGGTTTATCAATTACAAAAAACTCGTTTAAAAAATTTTCAGAGTGTAGTCCTGCTATTGATCACAAAACAAATATACATGCAGCTCGTTAACTGTTAAAAACTTTTCATCATTAAAAACTTTTCGAACGCTTTTATATTTTTTTTTGAAAAAAATAATTCGAATAATTTTTTTTGGATCAAAAAAGGGGTAAAAGGTTTGTGTAGGAAGTGCAACCATACACTAATATTCCATATTGCAAAATGGGCTTAATATTAGAGCCATAATACTCAATCATAACAGTTTTGGGAACATAATGACGCATTTTCGAAACAATGCCACCTTGTTTTCTAAGCTTGGATCGTATGAAATTAATGTGAGAAACTTGCTTGAAATTTTACGGTACACTCTTTTTGAGAAATATGGGCCACAAGTTTTGCAACAAAACCAAACACTTTTTGATTTTTTCATTAAAAAATTTACGCCAGAGCTGCCGAATAATTTTTTTACTTGCATCAAAGTGAGTACCTTATGTAGTCAAACAAGATTTGAGTAGAATTAATTCTCTAAAACTTTGAGCAAAACCTTGTGAGATTGTTTTCAAGCATAAAATTGGTATTTTGTGCAGTACAAATGACACTTTTTGAGTTTTCAAACAAAAATAAGTTTATTTATACTAAATTTGAAAAAAAACTTTTCTCAGAACTGCGGCATGCCTTGGCTATATAAAAGAACCCAATTTGATGTATTTTTAACAGCAATTGACCGAGTAGCCCTGGCATAAATTTTGATTGATTTAAAAAAGCCAAAAACGATTGGTTTGGGTAAAATGTTGGGTCTATTTTTCCCAAAAAAAGTTGTAATGTAAAATTTTTATCAAAAATTTAAGCAAGTTTTGTAATCACTGTTTTTTGTCAAAAGTCAACTCAATTTGAGAAAAACACTGTTTTTTGTCAAAAGTCAACTCAAATTTCAAGTTTTCTTCGTTTTTCTGGATAATTTAAATAATCACTGTAATTATGCTCTGACTGCAAACCTCGCAGAACATGATTTTGTAACTCCCTACTGTTGAGTTTATGCGAACCTAAAAATTTTTTAAACAAAATGTAAAAATTCATTAAGAAAAGTTATCAAAATTTGTTTAACACGCTCTGAAACCTTATAATTCTGTTGTTTTTACTGAATTTGAACCTATTAGAACAAAGACCGATAACCAAAACTGTTTCTAAACCTAAAACTAATCTCAGAATTTTATGCTCGAATACTTCAATGTTAGCTCCAAAAAGGCGATTCCTTGACTTTTTTTAAAACCCGCACTGAAGTTTCATGGATAATAATCGATTATATTGGATTTTTATTGTCAGTCTCTACAAAATAACAAAAATAATCGATTATAATCGATTGAAAATGGATTATAATGATAATATTTTTTAAAGCAATAAAATCCCAATATAATCGATTACAATCGATTATAATCGATTATTTTCAAAAACAAATTTCAAAAGAAAAATAATCCATTTTAATCGATTATACTGGATTATAACCTATTTATTCAAATATTTTTGTGTGTTGTTTTCATTTTTTCATAATTTTGTTAAACTTAAGTTAGTTATTTTGTTTTAATTTCTTTTCGCTACTTTTCTTTTTTTCCTATTTTCAATCGAGTTATTGAAAAATTATAAAAAGTTACCTATAGATCGCACACCAACCCCCCCACCTCTTACTAGAGTTGATGTCCCCCCTCACCTCTTACTAGAGTTGATGTCCCTTACTAGAGTTAGATGTCCCCTAACTATAGAGAGAGAGGGGGCACCTCGTGGTTGGGGGTTTCGTGGGAGGATGGGTAAAGGTGAGGGGGTTACGTCGTGGGTTGGGGGGTACGTTGAGGGGGGGTAGGTTGGGGGGGGGTACGTTGGTGGGGGGGGGGTACGTTG
>NC_087064.1:28032249-28394189 GCF_963678635.1 Symsagittifera roscoffensis
TAGCCAATTGACGAGCAATATATTTCAAGCTATTAACGCGTAAGCGGCATTTTATTCCGGTTGAAAAATCAACAAGACTGCTCGTATCAGGGCGAAGCCCTGAATTTTCCGACTGCCTTTTAAGGTCTATGGAGCAGCAGTAAAAATATAAAAAATTTAAATGAAATGAAAAAAATGAAATTTTTTTTTTAAATTTGAATTTTTTATGAAATTCAATCCCCACACGCCATTTAAAGTACGAAAAGATAGATTTCGTTCCTTGTAACAAATCAATTATGGCAAATAAGCTTGGTTCAACCAATTTGGAACGATTTATAAGACGGATTAAATCTCCGCTTACGCGTTAATAGCGCGAATTATATCGCGCGTTAATTGTCCCAAATTGGTCAAACTGGCCAAAATAGCAATCTTTAAACCCTCATAATTTTACGAAAAATGATCACAGGTAAAATATCTTTTCAAATTTAGGCTCAGGATAACAATACCTGTTGAATGATATTAAAAAATTCCGTAAAAATGGCTAGTTAAAAAGTCGAAATTTGTCTGAAGAAAAAAAACCCACCCCGAGCACAAATATTCCGTTACTTTCGTATCGATATATACGAAAGTAATGGAATAGGCTGAAAATTTGAAACTAATAACTCAATTGAGGCATGCTATACATTCAAATTATTACGTTACTATAGGCTGAAAATTTAACTTTGTTCTTTAAAAACCTTGTGGGGATATGATTTAAAAAAGTGAAAAAATTTCTCAAGATTTTTTCCAATCTTTTTGAACATTTCATCAATTGCTTTTAAATTGATCACTACTGCATATACGTTTAATGGCGATTGGAAATTTCAGGGTGTTGACCTGATACGAACAGTCTTGTTTAGTCTTAACCTAACTTACAATAGTGCAAGCATACTCGCTTGACAATAGGAAAAGCTCTGAATTAACCCCCGCACGATGTGAACTTTCTTTGTAAAGTGGTTTTAATTTAAAAAAATCAACCCAAGCATATAATTTTCACGAAAAATCGGAACAATTAAAGAGTCTGCCATAATATGTTGCGTGAGGCGCTGGGCAATCCGCAACACGTGCCCCCATGGACTCTTATCCGTTATAATGGAGACAAAAGAATTTCATTACAATCCGCTACAAATATAAAATTCAGGCATCAATTGATTATATTCAGGGGCGGAAGCCCCCCACCCATGGATTCGACTCGTGCCAACCCATAGGGTCCCCCTTTTGTACTATTTTGAGATATCCATATTTGGTGACGGACCTTAAAAAATTTCTGAAGGCGTCTTCGGCGCCAATATAAACTAATTTTCGGGGTGAAGATCGTTTCTTTGAGCTCAAATTTTGGCCTGTTTCTTTAATTTTTTGCCTGCGGCGCAGACAAGTTGACCAAAATAGGGTCTTTTTAATGCTTTGGGAGAGCTCGAAAAATCAATTTGGTTGACTTAAAAAAAGAAGACAACATTTTCGAAAATTTTTTGAAAATCTGCCCTCTCGAGAAAAAACTAGATCCGCCCCTGATTTTAATGCTATTATGATCGATTATTTTGGAAACAAAAAATTTCACTACAATCCATTATAATCGATTATAATCCATTGTTTTTAGATCAGAAATCAATTGTTTTTGCCACGATAATCCATTAAAATCGATTATTTTTGAAAAAAAATCCCTTATGATCCAATAGAATCGATTCTAATCCATTTTCTTTTTAGAACTGAATGCTACTAGTTTTGAAGAAATTCGAAAATTTATGCCATGTCATTTACAAAATACGACTTATTTTCTGCGAAGTATGCCATGTCTTTTCGCCATGCTTAAAAAGAATAACCAACCCCCCCCAGTTTACAGTTTACCCCCCTCCCCCTCTCAGAGAAATTTTTACCCCCAGAATTTTGTAAATGTCGAATGGTTGTCTTGGTAAACTGGTAAACTGGTAAACTGGTAAACTGGTAAACTGGTAAACAACTGGAGAGACTGGGGGGACTGGGGGAACTGGGAGATGGATGGAGCTGGGGGGCTACTGGGGGGGGGGGGACTTTGGGAAGAGGACTGGGGGGACTTTGGGAAGAGGACTGGGGGGACTGGGAGGGACTGGGAGGGACTGGGAGGGACTGAGGGGGGGGGGGCGGGAAGGGGGTTCAATCGTTAAATTCCCCAATTCTATCATTGAATAATTACACTCTTACCCCCCATTCAAATATTCTACCCCCCCTTGATTGGCGCTAATTTCTTATGTGAAATGTAACAATTTCTGAAGCGTAATGCGTAGCAACAGCACCAATCAGGAAATAGGAAAGCTGGGAAAATTTTGCAAATTTCATGAGCAATTTCTAAAAAATCCATTATAATCGATTATAGTTGATTATACTGGCTTTTTTAACATAAAAAAGTTAAGGTTGTAATGGATAATGTTGACATTAATACTAACAAAATTAAAATCCGTTTTTATTCTTTTATCATTAATTATTTTGTAATTTCATAGTTACTGGTCATATATTGACAATATAACCGATTATGATCCATGGGTGCTCGATTAATCAACCGAATTAGTTATGAGATCCCAAAGAATCTTGCTCTTTCTAACGTTTTTTTTTAAAAAAATTTTCAACGCTTAACGTGCTAGTCTTTTTGCGAGTGCGATCGTTTTTGGGCCTTTTGAAAGTATGCTTGTTTCACAGTCGTCTTACCGTTTTTTTTATAATAGTGCTAATTTTTTGAGCTTTGACTTGTCTTCGAAACTGCAACGCATTTGGTTTCATATTGGAAACTTTTGTAGAGAAAATTGTAGAAAAAAAAGAAAAAACCGTTTGACGCAAAATTAGATGAAATTGCTCTGTTATGGCCTTTCCTGCTTTTCTTAGAAATATGGAATCAATTTTGATCTTAGTTTCTCATCATTTAGGGGGGGGGGGTGGAAGAAGAGTACAACAAGAAAAAACGATTGTCTGGAAAATAGTTGCGGAAGGCTCTATTTAGCTGCGAAAGCCAGAACATTAAGCTTTGCGCCACAAGTAATCGCAAGCAAAACCAAAAATTAAAGGATTTTGGGAAAATTGATACGACAATAACAAAACTTCGAAGAAACAAAACATGTGAAAAAAAATTGACAAAAAAACAGCTTAAAAACAAATTTACTCAGAATCAAATGAGCTTATTGTGGGCAAAAATGATTTGCTTTCGAACAGCAGCTTCCAGAGTAAAATGAGCAGCTGGAAGCATTAATGAAGCTCTTAGTAGTTTCAGAAAAAAAAACAATTTTTGATCGATGTTTTTTATATATATATATATATATATAAAAATTGATACCCTCGGCCCGAGGAAGTAAAAAAACTGGACAAAAGGCAAAAACTTACTTAGTTTTCGCTTTGCTTATTGCATTTTGCATGCACCTGCAGTCCAGTAGATTCAACTTCGTTGCACTTAAGCTTTGAAATAAGTTACAATTTAAACTTGTTTTTCCATTTATAGTTGTGTAGAACAACTATTGATGGGCCATTAACATTTAAAAAGATCTGGAGACCCAAAACTGAAAAATTATCTTTTGTGAAAAGAATATGTAAATTTTTGTATGTTTTTTCATCGCTTATCTTGTGATGAAAAAAAATTGCTAATTTGAATGTTTTTTGAAAATTTTAGAAAAATTTATGAAAGACGTTGGACGACGAAAAAGTTCAATATGTCTTCCTTTTTTTCTGAAAAACTTCTGAGAAAAAATATCGAAATTTGACAAAAATTTTTATGAGGGGTTCTAACGAGCAGTAATTAAAGATATTTTGTCGACGTCGACAAAATAAAAAATAAACAAGTATAGCCGGATTCTGTGTTCTCACAGTAGCATAGAGTGTTCCGACCACAGTCTTACAATAATACAAAAATGTTTCTCAAATTGGTGTAGTTTTTTTTCTGCATGTTGTGATAAAAAATCTGAACAAAACAATGGAATTTAGGCGTATTTGAGAGTCAATAAAGTAATTAAATTGGAAAACTGTTTTTCAAGAAAAATGACCAGAAAAACGAAAAAAAAAATGAAAAAAAATTCAAAAACTTTTTCAAACTTTTTTGCGGATTTTTTTTTGAATTTCAAGTTTTTGATTCCCATAATTGCGCTAAAAACTCCAAAAATTACCTTTACCTGAGTAAAAATAAGTTTTCAATCTTAACGATTAGCTCGAAATTAGACCAAAAATAAAAATTTTAAGCCGGTTTTTTTCGACACTGAAAACTTTTTTTTAAAATTTTTAATATCGTCACAATTTTCCCTACAAATAACAACTGAAAAGGATGTAATATGATATATCACTCAACCCTGTCTAATGATTATTTGTGGTAGCTGATTTTGCGTGGAAAAAAACTAAAACACACCCGAATCTAAAGTTCCTCCCCATTTTCAATGGTCGGAACAATAACGCTGGCGGATTGATATCAGCTAGACATAAACTTCTACATAACATTTTGACCGCCAGCAGTCTCAAATTTAATATATTCGGCGGCAAGATTCTTCCCATGTTTTTCAAAAATGAGTAAAAATTTGAATAATTCTCATCTTATTATTTGAATCATTCTGGAAAATCGGAACTTGGTCTGAATGATCACTGGATTTAAGTTTTTCTGGTGTCCATTTAATGAGCTGAAATGCTCTTTCGAAACCCTCCAGATAACTGGTACTCTTGCTTACAGCTTTTACAAATTACAGCTTGAGATGGAGAAAATCCATGTTGTTTGTTATCATTATTGGGCCCCTTTATTCTCAACTTCAGCTCTGACCGACTACCTGTTCTCCAACTACTCCTCCTACATCAGACCCCGGCTGGAACAGGAGGACAGTGTGCTGGTCAACTTCTACATCGGACTCCGACAGGTCATAGATGTGGACGTCAAGGCACAACAGATGACACTGTTCCTCTGGCACAGACAGGTCAAGAGCAGTCAAGTTTCAAGATCTTTTTTGATAGTCGTACCACCCCCCTCTCATCCTCTAAAAATGCAATCATCCAGTAAAAAAATTTCCCCTTCTCTATAGGAGTAATCCGACAGTTAGCCAGATACTCATTCAAGAACACTGAAACGATGTGATGAGTTTTCTTTTAGTAATTCGAAGTAACGATAATTGTTTTTCAGTACACAATTTTTTTGTTATGTGTACGAGAAACCTGACAGCTTATTGTTAAAATAAGCTGAAGGTAAAAACGCGATTAAAAATTTACCTGAAGTGAATCTCAGAGTTCCGCTAGTGGCAAGGTTGGTAAAATGTCAAAAACATTTTCTGCGCGGAACCGAAGCAGATGTTTGTTCATATGC
Organism: Symsagittifera roscoffensis; assembly: GCF_963678635.1. NCBI lineage: Eukaryota > Metazoa > Xenacoelomorpha > Acoela > Convolutidae > Symsagittifera > Symsagittifera roscoffensis. Next base: position 28,037,558 of record NC_087064.1, read on the forward strand.
GGAATCGCAATTTAACCATGCTGACTTTCCTTGAAAGATATTGTACATAAATAATCGATGTTATTAATTTAACTTTTTATGTCATGTAATTAATTCTGATTGATGTAGACCTGGTTCGACGAGTTCCTGCAGTGGGACCCGAGTGACTACGAGAACATGACGGAGCTGTTCGTCAGTCCAGACATGATCTGGCTGCCTGACGTCATCTACCAAAATTCAGTGAATGGACTGGCTGACCTCGAAATGAACTCCCCCATTAAGGCATCTTTTACCGCGCCTCCTTTTTTCGTCTTTTTTATAATGAGAAATTATGAGTCGAGGGAAAGAGACTAAGATACAAGCTAATCGCTTCGTTAAGGATTTTCATTTTGTTAACATTATTTCATAAAAATTACAAAACTCATAAAATTACAAAATTTATAAAATTGCGGTAGAAGAATGGAATTGTTGTTAAGATTATGGTGATGCATTCGGGACTGGTTAACTTCTACAGGCCCACAATTCAGAGTACGACGTGTGAGATGGAAGTGAGGTACTTCCCCTATGACATCCAACACTGCTCCTTCAATATCGGGTCTTGGATGCTGCACGAAAAGTGAGTTCAGAAATTTCATCATTGCAACGACGGTTTCCGCGCCACAACGGTTACCGAGCAACATTAAATTACCCATTACACTAATCATTCTGCATTAACGAAAAAACTAATAAATGGCGCGCACTGGTAATTTAAAATATACCAAAATGGTAATCTTTAAACTAACAAATTGACCCGATCAAGAGCTTGTTTGGTTCTAATCGGAGATAGAAACAGATTCAGTTTAACAAATACAGCAAAGTATATTTTCTAAAACTATTTCTAAGCTTGATGGCAAAAACTTATACAAAAATATTGTCGCTACTCAAAATTTGCGCATCATTTCGTTTGCAGCTCCCTTTTTGACCAGCATGCTTTTTGTCAGCAACTCGCTTATCAAACCAGATTGATAGAGTTGAATTTTTTCACAGAGTAACGAAACTATGATGAAAAACGGAAACATTTCTGACGCAATTTATGTTTGATTGCATTCTGTTTTTCTCGTCATTGCAAAACTACTGAAAACGCATGACAAAATCAAACAAGACTACTTGTATCAGGGCGAAGCCCTGATTGTTCCGACTGCCTTTTAAGGTCTATGTACTAGAAATAACCTAAGAAAATTAAATGTAATAAAATAAAATGAAAATTTTTTTTCTTCTAAAATTTGAAATTTTTTACGAAAATCATCCCCCCACACGCCATATGAAGAACAAAAGGATAAGTTTCGCTCCTTGTAACAAATCAATTATGGCAAATAAGCTTGTTTCAGCCAGTTTGCAACGATTTCTAAGACGAATTAAATCTCGCTTACGCGTTAATAGCGCAAAATATTTCGCGCGTTTATTGTCACAAATAGGCCAAAGTGGCAATCTTTAAACCCCCATAACTTTACTAAAAATGATCACAGAGGAAATATCTTTTCAAATTTAAGCTAGGGACAATAATACCTTTTGAATGATATAAAAAAAATCCGTCAAAAATGGCTAGTTAAAAGGTCGAAGTTTGTCTGAAGAAAAAAAAACCCACCCGAGCACAAATATTCCGTTACTTTCGTATCGAAAGTCGGAACAACAAAACTGCTCGTATCAGGGTGGAACCCCGAATGTTTCGACTGGCTTTTAAGGTTTTATGGAGCAGTAATAATTTAAAAAAATTAAGTGTAATAAAATAAAATGAAATTTTTTTCTAAAATTTGAAATTTTATATGAAAATCATCTCCCCGCACGCCATATCAAGTAGAAAAGGATAGATTTCGCTCTTTGTAACAAATCAATTATGGTAAATAAGCATCTTTCAACCAATTTGGAACAATTTTAAGACGGATTAACTCTCCGCTTACGCGTTAATAGCGCGAAATATATCGCGCGCTAATTATCCCAAATTGGCCAACATGGCAATCTTTAAACCCCCACAACTTTGCAAAAATTGATTAAAATTGAAATATCTTATAAATTTTGAGCTCAAGACAACAATACCTTTTGAATGATAAAAAAAATTCCGTCAAAAATAACTAGTTGTAAAGTCGAAACTTGTCTGAAGAAAAAAAACCCACCCCGAGCACAAATATTCCGTTACTTTCGTATCGAAAGTCGGAACAACTATCAAATTGCAACAAACAGTAGCTTGATTTGATGGTGCTTTCAAAAGTTCAATTAACAGTATATGTGGAAAAAACTATCGCTTGCATCAGGGGTTGTTCGTAGAAGATTTTGAAAAATTTTGTCGACCTTTTTTTAGGTTGACCAAACTGATTTTACGCGCTCCCCAATAACTTTATAACAACAACACCATTTTTGAACAAAAACGGGCCATGTATATTGTTTTGCCCTTTAAATTGCTATATATTGGTTCCCACGGCACCCTTAAACAATTTTTGGAGTCGGGGTCTGAAAATGGATTGTAACAGTTTTTTGGTATAGTCATGAGATAGTACAAAAGGGGGACCCTTTGGGAGGTGAGGGGGTTAAATCTCTGAGGGATGGTTAGGGAATCGAATCCCCCCTCTAAATCCGCAAATTTTCATAGCCGTATCGTGTATGTTGCGACCCATGATTTGCTTGGTAGTTTTTTTTTTACAAACTTCGCAATTAAACGCATCCGTAATTATATGAAACTGTTTTTCTAATAATTTTGTTTGTAAAAGAAGCTACTTTGAGTGCTTACAAAAAATATGTGCGACGTATGATAAAAAAAATTTTTCCATGCAAATCATATTTCATGCGCTTAACTCTTTATGATGGACAGCCCATGTAGAAAGTCTCTTTAATTACGATGAACTGAAAGGTGAATTTTGGGATGTAATTTTTAGAAGGTAAGAGTGAACTTAGTTTTCAGGTTTTAATTTCAACGCAAAATTGGTAACAAAACGAAACTTCATATAAAGCGAATGATTATGTTACAGAGCATTTTCAGCCGCACTTCCTCACTGCAATTGAACACTTCTCTCTGAAAAAATTCTCTCGAACTTAAGAGCAAGCGGTAGGAAAGTTTTTGCTTTTTAGACACTTTAATTGGCGATTGAATGATGGGCAGGCAAATGAATAGCGAATTAGGCACACTATATTAAGCAAAGTGGAAACTGCAAATGTCATTGTTTTATCTTGATACCTTGTTAATTGTTGCTTAAAAGGTACATCCGTTGACAATTTTTTTTTTAAAGTTGCGACCAGGTCGATTGTGTACGTGCACTGCAACCGGTTAATTCTTTTCACATATCTGTGACTTTGTACTTTGTACTAGTTTAGCGTTTAATGTCTATTGCTGGAAAAGTCCCGTCCAAAAAACAAGAAAAAAAGAGATTTCTTACAATTGTCTTCACACAACCAAATTAAATTTCTAGCGATCAGTCGGTTCATTTTAATGTCTTATTTTTAATTTCGCTTTTAATCGCCAACATGTTTGACCTCGAAACTTTCCGAAATCTGAACGACGAATTGAAATACGAGCTGTATAAAGACTTAGTCGAAAATGTTACTTATTTTAAACGAATTATCGAAAACTTAACTGTATCAACGAAAGAGGAAGAAAGAGGAAACAAATTTTTTGATCTAGAAAATTTTAAAAACACGGGCAATTCGAAAATTACAGAAAACAAATTTGAAAACGAATGGAGCAAGATTGGAACTCGGAGCAGAAATCAGAACAAACGAAGCGAAAATAACCAAGAAAGCAAGAATAACCAAGAAATCAAAATACAAGCAACCAATATTCAAGAAGAAAAATTCGACCAGCAACGAAAACATTTATTTTTACCACGAGAAGGAGAATATTCTGGCCTATTACTGGGAGACTCAATTGTTAACAGAATCAATGGGGAACAAATATCGGAAAATGTGTTGGCGAGAGGATTTGGTGGGCACAAAATTTCTGCATTGCTGGAACGCGTGAGAAACAGTAAATCGCGACATTTTAAACATGTAACTACGCTAATTGGAATAAATGACTGCCTCTCAAGTGATTTCGACGCGAAGGAAGCCGTGAGTAGCTTAGAAAAACTAATTTATCTCATAAATCATAAATTCTCCCCAGAAACAATTTCACTATGTACTGTAACTCCCTTAGGCGCTTTTAGAAAAGATTTTAATCCAAATGTACAGAAGCTAAACAAGCAAATTCTTAATTTAGTACGGAATGTAAAAGACTTGGGCGAAGTAAAATTGGATATTTTAGACATAAACAAAATTTTTAGTCAAAATACAGATGCTCTTAGCTCGGATGGTTTGCATCCTTCTGATGGGGGTGTTGAAATTTTGGTGCAAAGTTTTAGAGATTCTTTTAGGGGTTCTGATATTAATGCAAACACATGTGAGATTACAACCCGCCCCAGAATGAAGCAAACCCAACAATCATCAAATTTAGATCCAAAAACGGCAGAAATGTTACAATTTTTCCAAAACGGTGCAAAATTTTTTAGGAAATACTAGTTTCGCATTTTTTCTTGGTGCAAACTTTGGCGATTATTTAATTTATTTAACCTATTATGCTGAATATTAAATTCTGGTTGTTTTGTGCAATTTTTCTAATTTCCAAGGCTCAGATGGAAACTAAAGAAAAAACTATTGTTTACTGGGGCTATCTAAGCTGCCAGCAAAAGATATTATCAACGAAATGTGGGATAAATGAGCGGAGAGCTACCACACTGACTCATCTTTTCCTTTTCGCGTTGTTACTGACCCAAAGTGGGGATGTTGAAAAAAACCCTGGTCCTATCGAAACCATTGAAACAGTCTACGGTATCTGCTCAAAAAATTGTGCAAATCTTAAATTTGTTCATTTGAATTTTCAAAGTATTATTAGAAAACGGATGCAATTGAAAAAATTTCTTGATGATATGGGCGAAAACACAATTATAGGAATTTCCGAAACGTGGCTTAAAAAAGAAGATAGTGACAATTTATGGAATTTCCAACCTAGAACGCATGCGATGTTCAGATATGATAGGCAATCAGCGGTAAAAAAGAAAGGCGGTGGCGTTTTGTTATATATACCAGTCAAATTGGCTCCGAAATTGAGGCCTGATCTAAATTTATTTGATAAAGAAAAATATGAGTCAGTGTGGGTTGAGTGCAAATCTACATTTAACATTTCGAGTAAAGAAAAAATGTTAGTTAATTTGTGTTATAACCCAAGCAGATCAAACTTTATTGATTTTTTGGAACAATTAACGCTTAACATAGATAATGCTTTTTCAGTTTCTACTAAAATTACGCTTTTGGGTGATTATAACATAAATTATCTGGATAGCAAAGAAAAAGAAAATTTAGATTCTATAATTATTCCATATGGATTGAAGGTTTTTTGTCCAAACGATGAGACCAGAATTAGTTCCTCAACAAAAACTCATATCGACTACATAATCAGTGACTATGAAACAAACGGCATTGAGTTTTGTTTTGATACACCTTATAAAACCGACCATTTTGCTTCATTTATTTTGACGGATATAAAATGCGGCAAAATTTTACCGAGGATAATTACGACTTTCAATAAGAAAAATTATCAGAAAAATGAATTTTGCAATTCACTCTCCGCTCTTCCTTGGTATCTCTTATATCAATGTACAGACGCACAAAACATGTTCTCGACGATGATTTATTTAATTTCTTGTGCTCTACAGCAACATGCTCCTATCGAAAAAAAGTTTGTTTGTAATTTTAAACCAAAAAACGTGTTGAAAACGGAATGGTTCGATTCAGAATGTCAGCAATTGTTGACTAAGAAACAGAATTCACTCAGATCATATCGCAGTCAAAGCACAAGCGATAATTGGTCAAAGTACCAGTTTTTACGTAATCAAATGAGCAAATTGATTAGAAGTAAACAATTCGATCATTCAAAAAATTGTTTTTCACTTCTCAGCACTATCCAACAAAAATGGAAATATATTAACCAAGTTAGAGGTACATGTTCTGGCAACCATCGAATTACAGTTCTACGAAATTCCTTCAGTGAAATGATAACCCAAGACAAAAAAATTGCCAATCATTTAAATTATATTTTTTCAAACTTAGGCGAATTTTTCGGCGCTAAAAAGCCTCCGAATTACAACAAATCTGCCTCTGAATCTGCATCTTTTCATTTTCAACACATTACAGTGAAGCAATGCTTTGATATAGTTCGAAAAATCAAGGTTGGAAAACCTCTCGGACCTTGTACCGTACCTGCTTGGGCAATCATTGACGGTCAATCAGTTATAGTTCCACATTTAACTTTTGTCATAAATACTTGCTTAGATGAGAACATTTTCCCGATCGAACTGAAAAAAGCAAACGTAACCCCTTTGTTCAAAAAAGATGACCCAATGGATGCAAAAAATTATCGGCCAATATCAATAACTTGTGCTTTTTCTAAAATTTTTGAAAAAATTTTACATGCCCAAATAACAGAACATCTTGACAAATTTCAAATAATGACACCATTTCAATTCGGATTTCGCAAAAACATTTCAACACAAGATGCTCTTGTTTATGTGACAGAAAGTATTCGAAATCAAATAGATTCAAAAAAAATCGTACATGCAGCTTTATTAGATCTGTCCAAGGCTTTTGATTCTATTTCGCATGAAGTTTTAATTGAAAAAATGCTTTCTCTCGGTTTTTCAAATGGAGCAAATGCTTTAATTGCTAGCTTCCTAAACAAACGTATTCAAAGAGTAAACGTCAATGGAATTTTTTCAGACTGGATTGAAATAAAACGAGGTGTCCCACAAGGAACGGTACTTGGTCCGTTGTTGTTCAATATTTATGTTAATGACATACAAGAGCGATTATATGAGGGTTGTACTTTAGTTCAATATGCTGACGACTGTATGGTTTTTTCCTCTTCTATAATTTCTGAGGATGCTTTGAATCGATTGCAAAAATCACTCAATAATCTAACGGAATTTTTTGCAGAGAACCAATTGAATCTGAATGCATCTAAATCGGAATTTATAACATTTTGTCAAAAAAATGATAGCAAAAATGTGGATACTGATAAACTAGTAATTAGTGGGCATTATGTAGCCAAAAAATCAGAATGCAAATATTTAGGCATAATTCTTGATTCAAGTTTATCTTTTCATGCTCAAATCAAAACAATTCTCCAAAAAATGGCCCAAGGGATTAAAACTATTGATACAATTGGACAACAACTGCCGACATTATCATTAGTTGCCTTGCTTCATTGTCTTGTTTTATCACATTTAGATTATTCAGCAATTTTTTTACAACAAATTAATGCTACTTTGATGCTATCTCTGGAGAAACAGTTGAACTGGGCGCTAAAAAGAACATATTTCAGATCGAATTTTAAATCTTCTTCCCTTCTTCGCATTAGCAAATCGTTCATTGGAATCGAGAAAAGAATTGAGTTAAAGTGTATAACATACTTATACCAATATCTTACAAACAAAAAGAAGGCTTTTGAAAATACACTGAGACTACCGACTGACAATTATAGGCTCAACGAAAGAACGAAACAAATTATTTTTGACAAACATTGTTCGACTGCTTCTCTACAAAAATCATTTTTTCATTTGACTTCTAAAAAATGGAATTCACTGCCCATAATTTTGCGCAATTTAGAAAAATCGAAAACAGAATTCAAGAAAAAATTGAAAGAATTTTACGTGAGTGAATTGAGAAACAATCCTATATGTACTAATACAAATACGTGGCGTGATTACCGTTTTTGCTAGTTCTATATTTTTTAATTCAGTTTAATTTTTCACACATTGCTTGAAAGAGAAACTGTATATACTCTGTATATACGTTGTATAATTGGACTATCTGTAAAATTGTTTGTAAAGTTTTATTACCAGCTTGTTCCTAATTCTTAAATCTTTAATTTTCTATAGTATCCGAAACTTCATATACTTTAATCAACCAATTTCCGAACTGTAACCGATTTTGTTTTTTTTTTGTTTTGTTTATTGCTTGTTTTCTGATGTTTTGTTTTTGTTTGATGTAACCAATGAATTTATAACCAATTTTATTATTTACACTTTGCTACACTGATGCCTCGGCTTTTTATTGTATAGTAATTCAAGTGTTCTTTCTTCTTCTTCTTCTTCAGATGATTGTGTATACTTGCACATCAACCAGTTGTTCTTGTTCACGCTTTTGGTGGTTTTGTTTGCAGCCAGGTGGACATCCAGGTGTTCGACTACGACAGGGGCACTCTGGCAGCCACTGGGTTCATAGAACACCACGAGTGGGCACTCATAGAACACACTGTGCTAAGGGAAGAGGTCACCATCGACATCTCACTCGCTGAGTCCGAACAAAGCGAACTAGGAATGCCAAATTCAACTCAACACTCCCTAGTTCACTCTAATTTTAGGATATAGTTTAGAACCCCCCTCCCCCCTCTTCAAGAAACCATCATGTTAAGAGCTTTCCATTAAAAAAGCATCTCCTTGAAAAATCCGTCATTTCGTTTTGCGAGAGTTGAAATATGTTTCTGTGATATGAACAATTCGATTCAACATGAGTATATAACGTTTTGGCTAAATGGAAAATGGAGGAAAAAATTGTTAATTGGACCCTCAAAAATAACTCTTGGCTCGACTTATTTTGGTTACGAGTTTTGAAAAATTGTATTGAAAGCTTGGCGTGACTTGAAAGGTTGGCGTGACGTATTACTTTTGAAGGCTATCGATGCAGCTGGTTTTCGTTTTGAAAATTTTTAGGACATTTTTGGAGAGTTCTCTTCCCTTTGAAGTTAAGTTTAAATTTGTATGTCGTCTTTTGAGTTTGAATTGGTTTTGATGCAGTCTACCCCTATCTGCGATTCATATTCTTGTTTGAACGCAAGCCTGAGTTCTTCGAGAAAAACGTCATCATTCCCACCGCTTTAATCTGCGCTCTCAGCACTATTGCCTTCCTACTTCCAATTGAGTCAGGAGAAAAAATTACCTTCTCGGTGACAGTTTTCCTCACATTTTGCGTCAATTTACTAGTCGTGACCAATCATATTCCAGCATCGTCCGAATCGTTTCCTATTATCGGACATTACTACCTTGCTTGTATCGGAATAGTTGCCATCTCAATTTTCATGACGACCATCGTGATATCTTTTCACTTCAGAGGAGAACACATGCACCTTGAACCGATACCCGGCGGCGTGAAAAAAGTGTTGTTCAATTACATTGCGCCCATGTTAGGCTTCGGCGCAGAAAAAGCGCTAAAAAGACTTTACGGCAAAGTAGTCAGAAGAAAATCCAGAATTGCAAGGAGAAAGCAGCACAAATTTAGTACTTTCGAAACACGAAAAACGAAGTCAAGTTTCAGCCTTTCCGCCCAACAGAATAATTCGGAAATTTTACTCAGTACGACTAAATTAAACATGAAACCTGCAAAAATTCCAAAAGAGCTACAAATAAAAGAAGTTTTGACATTGCTTCTCAAGGTAGAAACTCATTTACGAGACGTGGCTGTTGAAAATGTGTCAAAACATCAGCGAAATATTCTAAGCGAAGAGTGGAAAATTTTGGCACGAGTTGTTGACCGACTCTCAGCCATTGCTTATGGAATTGTGACCACTGTTTTCACGCTTTATTTCATGCACGCCATGCGAAACAAGCCATTGATCAGCCTACCAATGCCTTACTTTATGAACTCATCGGATTATGATTATGAAGAAGAATACTGAATTGTTTGTTTCTGTTTACACCTCGCAATCCTTTATTTTTTAATATAAAGTTGATCTAATAAAAAGTTGAATAAAAAATTATTTGCAAACAATGTGCTTAAGTATCAGTCAACACTTTCTTAAATCTTACCGCACACGGTTACTATTGTAACTATTTGTTACTACAACTTTCCAAATATGCACTCAGGAAAATGATAATCGCATTATTTTACTTTTTTAAGAAATTCGTCAAAAACTCATTTTGGTTATCGAAATTTTTTAATCAATCATACCAACTTTTTTGAATTAGTAAAAAAAATTTAACTTGACCTTTGAGAACCAACAGACTGTTATCTATCGGTTTTCAAAAACGCTTGTGAAATCATTTTTTAACAGTTTTTTTTTGTTTTGTTTTTGGTTGCCGCAGTGTTTTTCCCCTAATTTTGTTGATCATGCTTTCATATTTTTAAAGCAGTTTTTTCTTATACTAGTTTTTTTCAAGCTCAACAACCTTATCACCAGTGGCGATGAACTAGCGATGAAAATCTTTGTAAATGCGGGCTTGCTGTTCTGTTGCCGCTCAAGCGTGAAAGAAAATGTAGTTCAGATTGCAGCAGTTCTTATTGCATTTAGAGGCACTTAGTATAGTGGCAAGGCGTTCACTCTGAAATTGTCAGATCGTGTATTCGATCCCACCCCATGGCAATGATATTGTGTGAGGACGAGCTCTCACTTGACCTCTAGCTTCAGGTCTACCACAACGTCACCAATTTCGGCTGCAATAGTGGTACCACGTGAAAGCTCTAGACCCAAAAAAAAATCTAGCCTTGAGTTGAAAAAAAAGAGCATCCCTCAACAAAATGACACAGTCTGGAATGTGGGGAGAAAATACAAATGGACTATACCCCATAGCACTGTTAAGCCCTACTGATAGCCCCTCTGCTATTTGCAGGAACCGTATTGTATTATTATTTATTTACCAGCAAGGTAGCGTAGCGTATACATAGAGCACTTTCGCCGGCTTGGAACAGCTGCACAGGCGAAAGAGCAGCCCTATATCTACATTCCCCACGGGGATTGGGAACTTAGCCGACAGGAGTTTAGACGATCAAAAAATAACGGAAATTAGACAAAAATTTGAGTGCAAATTGCGTGAAACTTGTTTACAGACTTAAATGATCTTTTTGCTGAGTAAATACTGTTTGTCCAATTTAGACAATATCCTGCGTGAAAATTGCGTGAAAATTGTTTACAGATTTAGATTAACTTTTGGTTGAGTAAATTCTGGTTGTCCGTAAATTCCGTTTCTTTACGGTCGTCTAATTTGCTTGTCGTCTAATTTTCTAGCCCCCATTCCGCACATAGCCACCCATATGTTAAATGCCTAAGTAAGCAGGATCATAAATATCACCTAACAGTCCTGGCGAAACTTGAGCACCCAATGATTGGCAACGTTAATCAGTTGGCAGACAGTCTTAATTCGTCAAATGGGATCAAACAAATTGAAAAAAAATACTGCTAACAAGCCCAAAAGTAAAACAAGGTTAGCCGGGTACTGTGCAAGTAGCACAGAATGTTGCAACCATAGTCATAGAAAAAAAATTTTTTTTTTCAAGTTTGTGTTCTATATTTCTGGGATGAAAGAATCTGAACAAAAAACAAGATCTAAGGTAGATTCGACAGTCACGGTGAAATAGGCAAACTGGACAAAAGGTATGTAGAAAAATGATACAGGAAAAAAACTTTGAAAAAAATTTTTTCAATTTTTTTATGCAGATTTTTTTTTGAATTTTTGAAATTTTTGACAGCCTAAAACGGAGTTAAAAAACTCCAAAAACTAATTTTAATTAAGTGAAACCAAGTTTTCACAGCTTACTTCTGCCTAAATGAGCTATTGTAAGCCTGCACGCTCACCTTTTTAGCTCAAAATACGACCAAAAATCAAAAATTTCAAACCAGTTTTTCTCAACACTGAAAAAATAGGTTTTTAACTTTTTGCTTTTTTCCGAACCACGACTAAAAGGTCTTCAATATGATATATCGCTCAGCCCATTTCGATGATTTTTTTGAGTTTATAACTTTGCGTGGAAAACAGTAAGAAAATGAAAAAAAGAAAAAAAACTAAAACACGTCTGAACACAAAGTCTGAATACAAACAACGAGAAACTAGAGCAAAGGCATATTCGGTATTCATAATAAAACCAACAACTTGAACACCATTTTTTGTGGAAAAATGGTTAGAAAACAAAAAATATATATAAAAATAATTTTCATTTTTTTGCAGTTTTTTAGGCGCTAAAAACTGAGAAAGCTACTTAACACGAGTAAAAATAAATTTTCACGGCTTAAATTAAGCTAACGTTAGCTTTAAAATAAGCTTTTGCAGCCTGCTCGCTCGCTAATATTTCATTTCGACTACAAAAACTTTCACTAAAACACTTCCAGACTAGTTAATGGGCATTTGGAGCATTCAGGATTTTGCCCTGATGCGAGAATTGTTGTTTTACTTTAATAATATTTTAATAAAATTTTTAATTTATTATCATCAGCAAAATGATTTCAAAAACATTTTTTTATCTTCTTGCGAGTTTTTTTTTTTTCAAATAAGCAGAATGTCTTCAAAAACGACCTCCAACGGCCTTTCGCTCGCGTCTCTCTGCTGTTTCTTTATAAATTATCCCTCAATAGAGAGTATTTCTAATGAAAAAAGTAACCCTAATTTTCCTGGGTCGTTACAAACAACATGCACGTGGTATCAGGGGCGGATATAGGAGGGGAGAGGAGGGGAGGGGGACCTCCATACTAATCAATGGGTCCCCCTTTTGTTAGTACTTCATGACATCCATTTTCGGTAGATCAAACCAACAATTTTCCTACAATCGCCGTTGTCGCCGATGTATACTAACTTTGAAGGGGGCGGGGCGCCCCTCTTTCCCTTCGAGAAAGTCATAACTCCACCCCTGCGTCTTAATTAGTTTCCTGCAGTCAGGCAGTCTGAATACGAAAGCATGACCATACAATGGGCAACTGAACCTTCATTTTGCCATAAAAGGGATAAATAAAAATAATAAAATTGCCATAAAAACTTATGAGAGATCTAACCAAAAAAACGGATCATCATCTGATGTTTTGGAATGATCTTGTTTTTTAAGCTCTATTGTGTCATTGATCATGTCATTGGAGAAAAAATAACATGAACAAAAATCTCGCCCATCATTGATAAAGCCCATGTTTCAGACGAATTGTTTTTCTATTTCTTTTGTCAGGTGAAAATCATGATGTCATGTTTTTGCGACACTTTTTAGTGTGTATAAGCGCGAGGCCCATTAGGCTTAGATAATTTTGAATTTTTCAGGCAGAAACACATTACTTACGTCTGGGTCTGGGTCGTCTTCCCTGCGGCGGATAAAATTTATGCGTTACACTCCATTTTCATCTGATAACTGTGGTGCAAAATCTAAACAATTTGTAATTTGTTCTAGTGCTGACTGTATAAAATAAAGTTTTTCAATTGATTCTTACAAGAAAACAGACTGATCCTCTCTGTTTATACATGAAGAGAAGGATTGATTTGATCACATTTCTTCGCTTTTAGAAACAAATTATTCTGTTAATTTTAATCATACGCAGCAAAACACATATAATCAGCAGATTTATCAATTTTTTTTCGCACGGCTTCCAAAAAATCATATTCTTCTTAGCCATTGGTACCAGACTTTTTCCCGTATATAAATTAGTTCACAGAATGGTCAAAATTAGAAACGCTAAAATTAAGTTCAGTTCACAAGGAATTCAAACTCCTTTGCGTCTCCGGCTCACTTGGTCTGGAGGTAACAAATTCGCCTGGGATGGCAAAAATCCTGGGTTCGAACCTTACAGAACTTTTTTCAAACAGGAAATAGACGGCTTCAAAAAAATGGTCGGTCTATTATTGTCTTTATTGTCTGTTTGTTTTGTCGACATAGTTGTCAGTTTTTCTAAAAAAAAAGAGTTTTGTTAGCAATAAATTTGACATTAAATTATTGAACTTTTTATTCTTTCGTATTTTGTGACTTTTTTGTTGTTTTTTCGCTTAGAAAATTCATTCTGCCCAAATAATTTCCGCCCATTTTTTATTCACTTAGTGACCACTTTAAGGGAAACATGACTAATTTTCGAGTCATTTTAACAGAAACATGAATTTTATGCTCAACTTTGGATTGCCAAAATGCTAAAAAAAATCATAAGAGAATTGTTCAATTTTTCATGACAAGAATTCTTTTTTCGGTTTTTTAATTTTTTTTTGGCTTGAGATACGTTGCAGCCTATAGTATTTTTTTGTTCTTAATTTTACTTATTGGCCTCTTATGGCGTCTTTTGACAAGCAAAAAAATTTGATGTGCCGGTATGCAAGTTGAATTCTTTTTGTTCTTAAACTTTTTCGGGTTTTCGATTTTTTTTGGGACTCAATAGGTTTGGATTTTTATTATATTGGCTTACTGGTCTCATATTGTTTCATTTGACGAGCGAACAAAGTGTTTTGAGAAATTGCATGATTTAAGGGCGAGGAAAACTTTTTGTCTTTTAATAAGTTATAAATCTTGTTGACTTTTATTGGGTTAAAGGTTTTCTGAAAAGATATTTTCGGCTTTGTTAGCGCTGGGTACATTATCTTTCGACTCTAATTTCCCCTTCTATTGTCTTGGCATAGTTTTGTTTCAAAACTAATATAAGTCATTTTGATCATTTTTTGACATTTTTATTATTTTTTCATTTTTTTTGTACCGCTAGTGGTACAAGGCTCAGCTTCGCCCGTGAAAAAAAAACAGCACAGAATGTTCCGACCATAGTCTTAAAAAAAGAATTTAAATTTAGTGTGATTTTTGTGTGTTAAAAAAGCCGAAAGAAAAAATAGAAATTAGACAAATCCGACAGTCATAAGCCAATAAGCCAATAAAAAAAACAGTTTTTGTTGCAAAATGGCGAAAAAAAAACAAAAAAAAATTGATAATTTTTCAAAACTACTCCTGATTTTTTTTGAAGTTTTGAAGTTTTTGATTACTATTATTGATTACAATCCCTTTTGTTTGTCCATTTTGTCTTCGAAGTTGCATGTAAATTGCTTATATTTTATGCTTTTTGTAGAGTTTTTTTCTTATGAAAAATGAGAAAAATGTTTTTAACGTTTTCCAATCAAATCAAATTAATAAGTTTTTTTCTTTTCTTCCCCTTTAGAGTTGTTTTTGATGCATATTTAAAGCTTTTCAAACCACCAAAACATCAGCAAATTGATTTAGTTTCATGATTGACTCGGAAGATTTCTTTTTCATCTACCGCCGGAACCTTTCCACTAATATGAAAGGATCGTTATGAAACTTTTGTTTCGCGGTAAAACTGTGTGTTCAGATGAACCAAAGTGTTCAAGAGATCTCTTTTTTAGAGATTTTCTTTTTGACACGAAATTAATAACGAAATTAATAACGAAATTTATGGACACGAAATTAATAAGATATAATTCGAATATTGCTTTAAATTGACAAAATTTTGGCAAAATAAGAGATTATAATCGATTATAAGTGATTTTAAGGGTTTTTTGTAAGAACTAGAATCAATTATAACCGGTTATAAGAGATTATAATCTCTTGGAAAATATCACGATTATAATCAATTATAAATCCTTTAAACACCTAATTGTGCTAATTAGAATCAATTTTAATTGTCAAAAAATCATCACAATAATCCGTTATAATCGATTACTTACGCCTAAACTAGGATGCGGGAGAGAAATTCCAGCGTTTTATTTAAGATGAAAAAAAGAGTAGGAAACATAGAAGTAATAGTTCGAAAAGCAACCCATTCGATTAGACATCGCCAACCTTAATTTTTCGAAAAGGAATGAGCAATTAGTTGCCAATGCACAAACTTTGACAAAAAAATGAAATCAAGGTTGCAGTCATTCAAAACATGTTTTTCAAAAGCACTAAAACCTTAAGTGAAAAACGGAGAAGACTGTTTTGGATGCAAATCATTGTCGATTGACTAGTGCAACTTCAAGTCACCAAAACAAATGACATATGAAAGATGCGGCACTAACGGGAAAAAATCGGATGCAATGTCGGTCGTTCACGGAAAAAGTCAAAGGAGAGGTGTCAGGTTAATTACCAAACGAATAACGCACTAAATTTCTTGAATTAAAAAAAGAAAAAGAAAAGATAGACCTCGTACAAACCGCCGCGGCAACTTAAGCGGCCGATAGCTGACACTGAAAGTTGGGTAAAAATATTCTATTACGAAAACATTTTATTGAAAACGAATATCTTTTTTCGCTTAAATAGTGTTAACTAAAAACTGTCCGTCGAGTTATAAGAACTGCTCAATATTTTACCACACTATAGCAACTATGCTAAGGTTGTGTCAGCTGTATGAGTGTTTTTCATTTCGCTCAAGCTTACGATTTTGGAACTTTAATTTCCAAGACCTATTAGAAAAGAGAAGGCAGTTATCATGTATTTAGGTATTTACAGTGGTATAAGTTTAATTGCGAAAATTTTTTATGGTTTTCGTTTGGACCTAATTGTCACTTTTCCTCAATCTTTGATCAATTTGTACATATTGCTTAAAACTTTTAAATCCTTGCGCCACTATGCAAGAACTCGCAGTCGAACCTATCAGGCTTGCAGTATTATAACGTGAAAGGTCTTAGAGAATGACCTAGAGATTAAAGTTTTTAAATTTTGATTTGGCGCTGAACATTTCTGAGATCAAGTGGAAAGAGAAGGTCCTGTGGCAGGTTTTGAAAAAAGTTGCAAACATAAGAAATAACTTAAAAACTGTTTGAAACAATCAGTTGGGAATAAAGGGGGATGAAAACAAAGCTGGGGAAGTTTCGAAGCCGAGGAACCGCAGCTGGATCTAATGTATGCCATAAGCAGCAACATCGCAAGAACGACTCTGCAGTGGACTAGGCCAAGCGCGCAGTTGACCTCTGTTTTGCTAGATTCCTGGTAGAGCAAGTCTTGCATTGAAGTAGTGCCTGAAAACCGTCCTACAAGGGGCAATAGATTGGGAAAATATCTCATGGAGAGCCCTGCTAGAGCCCTATCAAGAAATATTGTCAAAACACACGCAAAAGAAGCAAATGACTTCGATGGTTAGAAAAGACTTAAAGACGAGAGAAGATACTCCAATAAAAAAATGAAAAAGAATCGTGAACTGCTGGAAATTGCGTGAAAGTATAAATTATATGCGGCTGAGGAAGCGCATTAAATTCCAGTATGTATCAGGCACACAAATAATAATTTATTATCTATTCGCCGACGAGGATGCTAGCTACTGCTAGTGATGCTGAATTTGACCTGCAACGGGCAGTGATCTTTCACTCTCTGGGTGAAAAGAGTACACAAACGAAGGAAATTGGACCAGGTCATTTGGGTGCAGTTCTGGAGGAACGATTGGTCGAGCCTCCATACCCAGACTAAAAGGATACGAATGCGGTTCGTGGGACGGTTCATTACGGACCAGCCTGGTTCAGGCGCATCAACTTGTGAGAACCCTGGGCACGGAAGGACTTCTCGGAGAACTACAAACCAAACAGAAGTTTGGAGGCTGGCGAGAGGTTTTTGAATTGAGTTGTAAATGAGATACAGTGAAGGAAACTATGGGACAGCTGGCTTCAACTATCTAGTGGAAACTAGTTTCGACCCGTAAGGGAACAGCAAATGTCCAATACACATGGTGGTGCTAGATGAAGGACACAGCAAGCCATGATCGATCAATTTTTCTCAGTTCCGAAATTGGCTAGAGATTGGCCATGATGTCGGAACGGTCTTGCAAATTGGTGACTAAGACTCATGGAAAGATCTAGGCACCAAGTGGATGACATACTGGGAGAAAAAATCATAGAGCTGAGTTATGGGGTTGTGAGCAGTTTTCAGAGACACAAAGCGGAGGGATCATTTCCAACT
This sequence comes from Symsagittifera roscoffensis, assembly GCF_963678635.1. Taxonomy (NCBI): domain Eukaryota; kingdom Metazoa; phylum Xenacoelomorpha; order Acoela; family Convolutidae; genus Symsagittifera; species Symsagittifera roscoffensis. Next base: position 28,055,189 of record NC_087064.1, read on the forward strand.
GATTTCTATACAGTGGACGAGCAAGAAGCGACATACCAAGTAATGATAGAAGTCACAGTTTTTTTGGAGAAACCTCAGCCTGCAGGAATGGGACGAGCATTATGTTAAAACGAAAATAGTTTGTTCGTATCTACTTGGCGCAAATGCGGTGGTACCCGAAGCAAATGTGGTGGTACCAATGATGGTAGTGGAGTGGCTCCAGACTTACGCAGACACGACTGAACGAGACGAAAATCAAGATTATTACGATCCTGAGGCGGTTGAAGCTGTTTGAACTACAGAAGTAAACTGGATATGTTCAAAACTACCTACAAACTCATGAATTTACCTCAAGATAATGAAGGAGCAGGGATATCAGTTCCTTGATTTTTAGATGTGTTGACGACGTGAGTTTTTGAGTTGTAAACCGTTAGTTGACCGGGAATGCCCAGACCTAATGACCGTTACAGCCAGATAAGGAGCGCAGTTCTTACAAGAGAGTCCTGTTGATTTAAAGAAATGCAGTTACGACAGAAGTTTAGCAGGTTGCTGAAGTGCTTCATATAATCGAAGTTAAAAAAAACAGATGCTAAAATCTGAGCTGGCGCGAAACGTAGGACTGTGCCTACAAAAGAATTTCTGCCAGAACCGAGAGCTGAAAGCAGGACTGGACTCTTTGCCTGGCAGTAGACAGAGAATCGCCGAGCAGGAAAATTGGGGCACGACCGGTAACTCTGTGCAAGCGTCGAACGGCGAGCTTGAAACAGTCAATGGGTAGATGAGAGCAACAAGACAGCAGACAGTGAAGCCATGGATCAGCGAAGACGAGAGGAAGAGTATAAGAGAAGAGGTTGAAATTGAACATTTATCGCAAATGACTTTGGAATTATTCAGTTTTATCAAACTGACAATTGATTTGACAAAACTAAAAATTAAATGCTTTATTTACTGTTGCTTGTGAAATTTATGTAGAAAAATCAGATGTTGTTTTTAATTTTTTTGCCCAATTACCAGAGACAAAAAATAGTTTTTATTTACTGATTTCAGCCGCCTATCTGATTTTTTTTTCTGTATACGATCAATCATTGCTCTGTGGGATTTTGGTGAACTCTGGGTACTCCCAACCACAAACTCTTTTAGTTTTGATTTTCACGGCAATGAGATATTGCATTTTTTACACTTTTTTTTGAGCAGTTGCAAACTTATTTCATTGGTTCCGGGCAGAGACCTCATTCCAACCTTTTTGAGCACAAAATTTTTTTTGAACCGAAAGAATTGTGATAAAGAAGTTTTTGGGATGTTTTTTGGAAGACAGCGAAAATCTTTCGTGAAGCCATTTGTGACACGCGATGAAGAGAGGAACAAAATTTGATCTTTGCATTGATTTGTAAATCCTCTGGAATGGCAATGGATTCTTATTTAGGACCATTCGTATCATTATGAGAATCATGCGCTTCACGATAAAACTCAAAAAAAAGGTCCTGTGGCAAGTTCGAAAAAAATCTGAACCCCTTGAACAATTTGAGATTATAATATCAATATCTCTCAGAAAAAGCTGGAACAGATGTCCGATGCCTTAGGTTTTTTCAAAAACTGTTTACGGCCCTTTTTACAACTGAAAAGTTCTGAGCGTTTTTATTTAACCCTATATTATTAGTTCGTTTCACTGTATGATTATTTGAGAGCAAGGAAAGGGTCAATAACCCTCCTACAGTTTTAATAAGTGACTAGCTCTAAGAAAAATTCTAAAAATAGATTTAGGCTTCACGTTTAGTCATAAACAAGTTGTCTGGTGATTCGAGGCCGATCTATGTGCTTAATGTTTATAAGTAACCGTGAGATAAGTAAGATTCGTTCGTCTGATAGCCTATAAGTCGTAACACGGTAAATGACCCCTCGCAGACCAAAACTGTATGGCTACTTTGAGACTGTACAACACGTGCATTAAAATATTTGACTTCAATCAGTCGTCAAAAGAGATTTTTTAAAACTTTATGAGGTTGTCTATATTCTGTGAGAAAGTTCCACCGGTGATGGTGAAACTGAGCAAAAAATTCTAAAAATAATATTTTTTCTTTCTATAAAGTCATGTTAGCTCCCTGCTTTTAATTCAGTCGCACATCATGATTTCTGGCTCCCAATACCTAATATGCTGCGCTTTTTATGATGTTAGTGACGATTCTAAACTGCTTACACGATAATTTTTTATTCGTTAGAACGTTAGAAACGCTGCCTATTAGGAAGGAAAAGCCATGAATCGTCACGTGCGACGGGTAATGAAGCAAGGCGATGACATCAAGGCTATGTTCCTTAATTTGTTAGTTTTGGCTGAATTAAGGTTTATCATAAAATTACCATTTTCGGACGCTGATTTTCATCCAATCAAATTTTGATAAAAATAACCAGGAAAAAAAATTTCAATATATTTTCAAATTGGGTCGTGGATCAGGTGTTACAAAAAAATTGGTTACTTAATTCTTTGTTTTATGTGAATATTGTGTTGAATTTAAAAGTATGAAGCTCCTCTAAGAACTTTTCTTTAAGTGATTACTTTTCTTTAAGTCACGTTTTCTTCGTAACCGATCTATCTTTAGATTTTTTTCAGCTAATCGAGTCCTCAACCAGACAAATATTGCATTCAAATTCCGTATAAACCGTATAATCCGTAACACCTTTGTTGACCCCTAAACAGACCAAATTGTTTCTGCTTAATCCAGAAAAACGGTGTAAAACACGTAGATTAAGATGAGAAAGAAGAGAAAAAAGAATTCATATATGTAAACGTTACAAAAAAAATGATGTTTTCATGTCTTTAGCAGGGGTGGCAGCAAAAGCAAATAATAGTTTTTCTACACAATTTTCTAACATAACTTGAGCAAAAATAAATTCAAAAAAAAACAATTTCAGGTTTCTTTCGAAGCATAGGTGATCGTCAAGAAAACTCATATTTTATTTGTTTGCCGTATAATTAGCCATAACGACTCATTTTGGATTGAAACATCAAACAACATAAAACTCAATTTTTACAATGCTGCTCTTAAGTCACTCAAAATTGTGAAATAAATAATCAGTAAAAGTATGACTCTCTTTAAAATTTAAAAAACGAACGCGTGTCAGATTATAGTTAAATAGTTGATTACTGTATTCTTTCTTTCACGTGAATAATGTCATTGACAATTTTTATGATGTCAGATAATTTTATAAAAATAGTTTATAACCTTAAAAATCTGGAAATCTAGAGTGTAGGAAAACGTTTGCTTAATTTACCAACCAATCATCAGTCAGACAAATGTTTAGCATTTTATTCACTAATGTTTTTAATGTCCATTTTCGACAACATCGAAGTGAGAATAGATAAAACGTAGAAAAAAGTTAAGAGTGAGTGACATGACGTTATTGGTCTTTTTGGGAGTCTCAACTTTTTTGAAACTAAAATCTTTAAAGTTTGTTTTGATTCGTTTTTTTTTGCTTGAGAAAACTTAGGGACAACGCCATCGAACACTAGATATTTTACCGTAAGTTTTTTTTCTCACAGACTGGTCAAAACAAAAATGATAAATTTAGGTTCATTCTTTAAAACAGTTAATTTCTGTTGCGTCTCCAGCTTACGTGGTCTGGAGGTAAGGAACAAGTCTGGGAAGAAAAAGATCTTGGGTCCAAATGGTTTCAAATTTTTTGATTTGGATCAGAGCTTCCCTCTATGAAACTATCATTTTTTTGTGTTTCAATGACACATCAATCTAATCCAATGAAATACCAGTTTTCCTAATGTGCATCAAGTTTTTTTTTACATCGCCCGAAAAAATAAGAAATGTCCGTGTTTAGTAAATCTTTCAATCTGATTATTAACCAATTCTCGCAGAGAATATTTCACGTCGCATGAACAATTTTTAAAAAAGAAAGAATCTACAACGAAGTAAAACTTAGTGCTCATGAGGAAAACTGGCGTTTTCGCACCCGGATTACCTTGGTAAGTCATTTATGCCGAAAATTGATAGTTTCCTAGGGGGTAGCTGCGATCAATTGCTCTTGGTCTATATAAAAATCTTACATTTTTTTGGAGGAAATAAAGGGACATTGAAAACAGGGTTTTGGGGAGTAAAAACCTTGTTTTGATCTTAATTTGTTCGCAAGTTGGTGTAACCAAGACTTCAATAAATTTTGATCGGCTGATAGCCCAAAAATCGTATCACGTTCGTTGACCCGTATGCAGAACACGTCTGTTTGCTATGAATGATATCACTCAAAAAACGTGCTTCGTTTACATTAACTCTAATTGGATGCAGTTTTGTTGCAATTTGCCTCTAATTAAAGTCAAATTTAACAAAACGCATTTTTGACTGATATCAGCGTTTGCCTCCCACAATTGAAAAACCGATAAAAACATCGGGTGAAACTTCATGTGAAACAAAAGCTGCGGCGAAGGCATATGAAAAAAAGTAACCTAACCTCAAGAGACAAGGCCGTTGAAACGAGGAAATAACTAAAAGATAATGGGTTGCTGGGAGTGAGTTTTGATGATTGGTTTGGTTTTTGTATAAAACAATTTAAAAAACGTATGAAAAACAACTGGCAATCTGCTCAATTATTTTTAAAAAATGCAACCACTGATGAGGTAATGCTGCAAATTGAAAAAAAAAAATTAAAAAAAGTTTACTTGTCATGATCAAATGAAACGATATAATAGCTAAAAAGAGCCTCATTTCTGGGCACCTTGAATGAGATTCTTAACAAAACGCTTGTAAAGTTTGTGACAACATTGATTGAACCACTATCGAAACCAACACTAAATAAAACAGTGAAGTAATTGAAAACTCCACTCTAGATTAAAATATTTGACTTCAATATTTGACCACGTGCATTAAAATATTTGACTTCAATCAGTCGTCAAAAGAGATTTTTTAAAACTTTATGAGGTTGTCTATATTCTGTGAGAAAGTTCCACCGGTGATGGTGAAACTGAGCAAAAAATTCTAAAAATAATATTTTTTCTTTCTATAAAGTCATGTTAGCTCCCTGCTTTTAATTCAGTCGCACATCATGATTTCTGGCTCCCAATACCTAATATGCTGCGCTTTTTATGATGTTAGTGACGATTCTAAACTGCTTACACGATAATTTTTTATTCGTTAGAACGTTAGAAACGCTGCCTATTAGGAAGGAAAAGCCATGAATCGTCACGTGCGACGGGTAATGAAGCAAGGCGATGACATCAAGGCTATGTTCCTTAATTTGTTAGTTTTGGCTGAATTAAGGTTTATCATAAAATTACCATTTTCGGACGCTGATTTTCATCCAATCAAATTTTGATAAAAATAACCAGGAAAAAAAATTTCAATATATTTTCAAATTGGGTCGTGGATCAGGTGTTACAAAAAAATTGGTTACTTAATTCTTTGTTTTATGTGAATATTGTGTTGAATTTAAAAGTATGAAGCTCCTCTAAGAACTTTTCTTTAAGTGATTACTTTTCTTTAAGTCACGTTTTCTTCGTAACCGATCTATCTTTAGATTTTTTTCAGCTAATCGAGTCCTCAACCAGACAAATATTGCATTCAAATTCCGTATAAACCGTATAATCCGTAACACCTTTGTTGACCCCTAAACAGACCAAATTGTTTCTGCTTAATCCAGAAAAACGGTGTAAAACACGTAGATTAAGATGAGAAAGAAGAGAAAAAAGAATTCATATATGTAAACGTTACAAAAAAAATGATGTTTTCATGTCTTTAGCAGGGGTGGCAGCAAAAACAAATAATAGTTTTTCTACACAATTTTCTAACATAACTTGAGCAAAAATAAATGCAAAAAAAAACAATTTCAGGTTTCTTTCGAAGCATAGGTGATCGTCAAGAAAACTCATATTTTATTTGTTTGCCGTATAATTAGCCATAACGACTCATTTTGGATTGAAACATCAAACAACATAAAACTCAATTTTTACAATGCTGCTCTTAAGTCACTCAAAATTGTGAAATAAATAATCAGTAAAAGTATGACTCTCTTTAAAATTTAAAAAACGAACGCGTGTCAGATTATAGTTAAATAGTTGATTACTGTATTCTTTCTTTCACGTGAATAATGTCATTGACAATTTTTATGATGTCAGATAATTTTATAAAAATAGTTTATAACCTTAAAAATCTGGAAATCTAGAGTGTAGGAAAACGTTTGCTTAATTTACCAACCAATCATCAGTCAGACAAATGTTTAGCATTTTATTCACTAATGTTTTTAATGTCCATTTTCGACAACATCGAAGTGAGAATAGATAAAACGTAGAAAAAAGTTAAGAGTGAGTGACATGACGTTATTGGTCTTTTTGGGAGTCTCAACTTTTTTGAAACTAAAATCTTTAAAGTTTGTTTTGATTCGTTTTTTTTTGCTTGAGAAAACTTAGGGACAACGCCATCGAACACTAGATATTTTACCGTAAGTTTTTTTTCTCACAGACTGGTCAAAACAAAAATGATAAATTTAGGTTCATTCTTTAAAACAGTTAATTTCTGTTGCGTCTCCAGCTTACGTGGTCTGGAGGTAAGGAACAAGTCTGGGAAGAAAAAGATCTTGGGTCCAAATGGTTTCAAATTTTTTGATTTGGATCAGAGCTTCCCTCTATGAAACTATCATTTTTTTGTGTTTCAATGACACATCAATCTAATCCAATGAAATACCAGTTTTCCTAATGTGCATCAAGTTTTTTTTTACATCGCCCGAAAAAATAAGAAATGTCCGTGTTTAGTAAATCTTTCAATCTGATTATTAACCAATTCTCGCAGAGAATATTTCACGTCGCATGAACAATTTTTAAAAAAGAAAGAATCTACAACGAAGTAAAACTTAGTGCTCATGAGGAAAACTGGCGTTTTCGCACCCGGATTACCTTGGTAAGTCATTTATGCCGAAAATTGATAGTTTCCTAGGGGGTAGCTGCGATCAATTGCTCTTGGTCTATATAAAAATCTTACATTTTTTTGGAGGAAATAAAGGGACATTGAAAACAGGGTTTTGGGGAGTAAAAACCTTGTTTTGATCTTAATTTGTTCGCAAGTTGGTGTAACCAAGACTTCAATAAATTTTGATCGGCTGATAGCCCAAAAATCGTATCACGTTCGTTGACCCGTATGCAGAACACGTCTGTTTGCTATGAATGATATCACTCAAAAAACGTGCTTCGTTTACATTAACTCTAATTGGATGCAGTTTTGTTGCAATTTGCCTCTAATTAAAGTCAAATTTAACAAAACGCATTTTTGACTGATATCAGCGTTTGCCTCCCACAATTGAAAAACCGATAAAAACATCGGGTGAAACTTCATGTGAAACAAAAGCTGCGGCGAAGGCATATGAAAAAAAGTAACCTAACCTCAAGAGACAAGGCCGTTGAAACGAGGAAATAACTAAAAGATAATGGGTTGCTGGGAGTGAGTTTTGATGATTGGTTTGGTTTTTGTATAAAACAATTTAAAAAACGTATGAAAAACAACTGGCAATCTGCTCAATTATTTTTAAAAAATGCAACCACTGATGAGGTAATGCTGCAAATTGAAAAAAAAAAATTAAAAAAAGTTTACTTGTCATGATCAAATGAAACGATATAATAGCTAAAAAGAGCCTCATTTCTGGGCACCTTGAATGAGATTCTTAACAAAACGCTTGTAAAGTTTGTGACAACATTGATTGAACCACTATCGAAACCAACACTAAATAAAACAGTGAAGTAATTGAAAACTCCACTCTAGATCCGGATGAAAAATTATTATTTCTTGATGTGAAAAAGTTATACATTAACGCTCCCCTGAAGGAAGCCTTGCAGAAGCTTTACAGCTACGAGTCTTTTCCTGACATTCAAAGTGAAGACTATAGAACATAGCGGCCAGTAATATATCTATATGAAAAGTTGATGGTCTAGCAATGGGATCTCTCTCGCTGTAATTTTTGCTAACTTATGGCTGAAAAAATACAAATTTGTTACCAACCTTCTGTTTTTGTAACCTAAATCGGAAATAAACTCGTCATTAAAAGTGTTCACTCATAAGGAAGTTCCAATGTAGCTTTGGAATTTCTATAGCATAGCATCTGTTATCTGCTTAATTTGTTGCTAGCGTTTAAACAAGTTAAGCTTCCGTGGCTGAGTGGTTGGTGTGCTAGTCTATCAATCTATAGGTCATCTGTTCAAATTTCAGAGGTAGCCGCTGTTTTGCTAATTTGAGGCTTTTTTCTAATAAATAATTGCTCTTAAAGTGCTCTTTTTTGTCGTGTTCTGGCGAAGATTTGCTAAATTTATTTAAAAAATTTCGGATGTATTTACTTCAACCTTATAAGAAAATATGTTCGAAAAGATGAAAAAACTACAAAATTGCCTTTGAAAACTCACTATAAAAAATCTCGGAGAAATTTTCGACCAAATTTATACGTTTCAAGACGAGTTGTAAAATGATTCCAAGAAAACTGGCCTGCGGGATTAAAACACTACAGGCAATCAAAAACACCACCTTCCATCAAAACATGACTACTACTCATGAACGCTTTTGATAACCGTCACGTATACTACCCTGTCATCTTCTTAAATGGAATTTCTGTAGATTTGTCAATCTCAATACAAAAACAACTAAGCTGGGCAATTAAGAAAAGATATGATCGCGCTAAATTCGATTCATCGTCTTATCTCAAATAAAAGTCTAATGTAGGAATACTACCAAGGTTTTTTAAATTAAAAAAATTTACCAAAACATCTCTTATATTAACAGCTTAAGAAAAAATTTAAAATGAACACAATCACATACACATGCACACGAGAAAAAAACATTTATGAATTGTCGAAAGATTTAAAGGGCAATAGATTGTAAACTCTTTACAAAACAGTAACGGTTTGGAACAGGTTACATGATGACAAAATCTGTTTAAAGAGTATCCTTACTTACCGAAAAGCAAAAACAAGAATTTTATCAGAAAAGCAGTAAGCTTCAAGAAATTGAATACAGAAACATAACTAGTACTGGTTTTCCTCGGCAAGCTCTCAGTTAAGAAAAAGAAACCGACATTCAGTGAAACTGGAATTTTTTCTGAAATAAGTAGATGATATCATGAGAACTGTGAAAAGAGATCCAGAAGAATTGTTGAACGCTGTAAATCAATTAAATCCTAATCTATTGTTTAGTTTGGAAAAGTCTAACGAGAAAGGCGACTTAGCTTTTTTTTGACAATGATGTTAACGTAGACACACAGAAATTTTAACCTGTGGTTGATTTCAAAAACAAACTGATACAGGGTCATATCTCAATAGTAGGAGCTGCGCTCCTTTCCATTATAAAGAGAAAATAATAGAAGGCGCAGTTTATTGAATTTGTAGAATCAGTTCAACTTCGAATAAGTTAGTTGAGTCCATGAAGACAGATTGAAAACAATGGCTGGACAACCAATTCTCAAAATTTCTGACTGATAAAATTGTTTCAAAGACCCTTGACAGACTCATTAGAGGAAAAGTCAACAAGAGCCCTGGAAGGACTTCATCAAGAGAGTAGTGCTAAAAGAGACACAAAACCATTGATGGTGGCGCAGTAACGAGGCAAAGAAAGTGTGACATTCGACCAGAATGGCCAAAATGCAATTTATGCCGGATTCGAATTTTGAGCAGTAAGCCTTCCGAGTTGATGATTTCGAAGGATTAGCGACGTTATTGGAACGTTTAGCCAAACGGTGAGGGCTAGAATATTCTAGTATTTTAAATTTTCAAAAATTCGAATGATGACGTCAGATTTCGGAGAAGTGCTGAAACGGCCATTTTAACAAAAAAGCGAGTAAAAAACAGAACAACTTTTATCTGCGATTGCGAACAGTACGAAAATCGAGATTGGAGAACGACAACGAACTACAGGATAGCAGAGAACGTTCCGAGTTGCAACTATTGTGCTGCTACAATAGTTGCAAGGCCGTTGCCAACAACGGTGAAGGGTGAGAACCAGCCTTCCGGATTAGCAAGAAATCAAGAGTAAGGAGCTTGATTCGGCGGATTCAAGAATCCGGAAGGGTCTCGGGACGGAAACTTTTATTAACTCACATAAACTTTTAGCATCCTGTCATGTCCTGACTTGAATTTAACTGATATTTTGATTAGTTTTGACAAGGATGAGGTGCTAGGAGTTGGGGGAAAGGGTTGATCCATCTTCGATGGAGATGATGATTTTTATCTACTGAACAAAAACAATAGTAATATGATAAGTAGTAGCCCTGTTTTTAGGAGTGACCTCGTGGTCTGGGGATACAGAGACCCAGCCATGAGCTCACTAATTTCGCATGTAATTCAGTTAATTTGAGCGTTCTGGTCGAAGCCGGAGAACAGTAACGTTTTTGTCAGCCTGATGTAAGAAAGACCACCGAAAAGTACTGGCTTGGTAGAGACGGTGAAAAACATGCAAAGCTCTGTTTAGACGCTAGCCAGTCGTCTTAAGACTTAGTTTTGTTATCCGTCGATATGTATCTTCCGGGCGAATGTTACATGTATGTTTTTATGGCGCTCCTGGGTGTTATTCTTTCGTAACATCATGACCGGCGGAACCGTTAACGAGCACTCCGCGCCGAGCGGATGCTCACATTAACGCCCTTAATAGGCCTAAACTGCCGGGGCGGAAGGGTAGTTCGGAACGCGGAAGCCTTCCGGATTGCCGTGAATAGTTTTTTAACCTAGTTAAGACCGAAAATTCATGAACCAGGAAGGGTGGGGGGAATCGCGAACCCCTCGTCCCCTGAGTGGTTTGTGACCAAAAACATTTAAAGATATAAGTAAAACCAAACAAAAAGTAGTATAGTACCCAAGAAAAACAAAAAACATAAAAAATTACCGAAAAAACCAAAAACAGTAAAAAAGTAGAAAATCAGTAGAAATCATCCCCCCAGACAAGATGTGATTCAACCCCCCCGTTTGTTGTTGATAGATATATTGTTGTTACAGGCTTTTATATCAGTCAGGATCGTTACGATCAATTTTGAGGCCCGTTTGTGAGGCTTGTACTGTAGGGTTATTTGAGCATTTAAGCACGTTAATGATAAATTGCGCTCAATCCGGAAGGGTCAGCTGATTTGCGCTCAATTCGGAAGGGTCTTGGGTGAAGACCGATCCGGCAAGCAGTTCAAGGAGCAACAAGAAGGGGCTCAACGACATTAACAATCGACTGTTGGGTATCGTTAACAAGTTTTGTATCCCTTTTGGTACAAAAAGTAAGATAGTAATCTGTGGGGGGCTCGACAGTGCTGCACTGTAGTGACCCTTCACCGAACTGCGAATATCCGAGTTAAGCACCTTAATTCGGATAATAAACAAACCCGGAGGGGTATAGTATTACTAATATTATTATTTAAATAGCCTATATTAATAGTCTTATATCGATTTTCAGTCAAAAACAACGAAAACAGACCGGTTTTTAGGATCAAAATTGCGATATTTTGATCCCCCCACAAGTCGCGATTTTTGAGATATCGATCTTTTTTGAAACGGAAAAAAGCGCTAAGTTAGTGTGTTACATCGTAACTGCACTACCATAATAGGTAGAACCGGTTAAGTTAAGTTCGAAGGTGGTTGGAACTATTTTGGTACCGAAAACTGAAATTTCGTGATTTTTGAGAAAACGGAACACTAAAAATTTAGAAAATTTTTTGAAATTTTTGAGGTAGGACAGTAAAAATAGTTGTTCGGACAACGTCCACTAGTGAATCTACAAGTTTTAAAACCCCCTACCCGAAAGCCTTCCGGGTTGCAGAGAAATCGAACATAACGTGTTTGATTTGGTGGATTCATCAATCCGGAGGGGTCCAGGTAGCATAGTTTTTCGCAAATTTTTTCTACAATAGCGTTTTAGATCGGGTCTTTTGCATTGAACTAGAAGTGTATAGGCCTTCTGAGCTCGGATCAATAATTTTTAGGTCGAAGGGACTAGATTTGCAGAAAAAAAAGGGCGGAACCTATAAGAGAGAAAATTTTTGAATTTGGAAAAAAGACGTTTTGGTTAATAACTTTGGAACTACAGAGCATATCGAGTCAATCTTGGTACCATTAGATCAGAAATTAGCTGAACTTACTAGTAGGAAAGAGAATTACTCGAAAAAGCGAGCGAGAAAATTTTTTGAGATTGTTTTTAGCAAATTACACAAATCCGGAGGGGTACACCCTTCACGTTTTATAAATTTTTCTGAAAAACCCTTATACCCCTACCAAAAGTTGATAGCGATTGAACTAAGTAACTTAGGACAGTTCTAGACAAAAAGGGAAGGCTGAAGGCACAAGACAACCATAATAGAGTCGAAGTTAGGCAAGTGATAAGACCCTTCACCGTTAGTGTGAATTGTCAAATAAGTGCCTTAACTTCAATCCGGAGGGGTCTGGGAAAGGACCCTATACCCTTCACAGTTAATTCAAACAGCATAAAAGCAACGCAGAACGTATCCGGAGGGGTATAAGCTGAGATTAAGAAAACTACGAAAAGCTACTTTGACAGAGCTAAGGGCTCCCAATCCGGTGGGGTCGAAATTTTTCAAAGTCAGAGGGGTCCGAATCCGGAGGGGTCTACTTTCCACAAAACCGGAGGGGTCCGAATCCGGAGGGGTCTTATAGTTGCTAATTCGGAGGGGTCCAAATCCGGAGGGGTCTACTATTAACTAACTCGGAGGGGTCCAAATCCGGAGGGGTCTATATTCTGACAGTCCGGAAGGGTCCTATTTGTCCCAATCCGGAGGGGTATTATTTTATTAAGGACTTAGGTAAACGAAAGAAAGACTAAAAAGCGAGAGGTATTAGGTTATTAATACACAGGCTAGGTATCAGTGACTGCACTGGTAACTTGCCTTTCAAAAAAGAACCAGACTAATACAAAACAGATCCGAACTCGGATATTCGCGACACTAAGTCTAAATTAAAAAGAGCGTGACTCATTGGTGTGGATTGAAACATAATACGTTTTTGGGAAAAGTGACTGCCCTGAGGATTTTAGTAGGTCTAGCTCGGGCAGTCCGAAGGCAGATAGGTAACACAGTACTCGGTGGGTGCAATAGACGCCCACTTGAGAAAATTACTGCCTTCAAAGTTTTGTCTGTTTGGTGCAGCACCAAGCAGGGAAAGCTTTTTCTTTAAAAGACAGGTTCGACTATTGTACTGCGACCGACTAAGAGTACAAGACACATACGTTTTTTTTATATATACATTAATGTTGTGTCAATATATATTTTTTGTTTTTGATTTTAAATCAACCTAAACTGTGCTTGATTGGGTAGTGAATACACTATCTTTTAAAATTGACTGATAACATCATATTGTGCTAGTTTCCAGATCTTTGGACCAATAATCGGCTAGTGTGAATAAATTTTATACAAACTGTACTCTGACAACATACAGGGATTCGTGGTCACTATTTAATAGAATCTGGTGAAATTTATTGTGTTGTGTCATTATTATTGTTAATAAAACTATAAGGTCTCTTGCAATTGAGTCAAGAGTAGGCATAGGAAAGTGACAAATAAAGAATGAGTTTAAACAAGTCAAGGATACCAAAACGAGGTAATAGCTCTAGGAAATTCATACCTGAAAAGCAAAGAAAAACGATGACCGATCCTTTTGTAGATTGGATCAAGCGATCCCGGTCTGACAAAAGGGGGACGGTTTCAGGCAGAATGGTTGAAACGAGAAGTCAAAAGACCTCAGATGAGCCAAGAGAACTGTTAGAAGTGGAGGTCAATACGGACCATACCATGAATGACAACCAGGAAGTAAATGGACTGGAAGGGAGAGGCAGAAGGCTGGCGAGTGAATCTACTCCGGTAGAACAAGGCCATGATTTTGCCACTTCCACCGGGACGTTGGATTGAGAGGAGATGTCGGAACTGTCCGACATCTCAACTGAAGTAACGGCAACTAGAAGATCTCCGACAGACAACACTATGATGGCAAGCGGAACTGGAAAACAAACAACCTCATCATCGTTCTCAGAAAGAATGAAGAACACCTTCGGAAACATCTTTCCATTCAGCATGTGAGGAGGAGCAGGAAACGATGGGGAGTCCCAGGAGGAAGAGGATGAAGAGGAGCAAGGGGAGTTTGGATCTCAAGTCAGTCTCAATAGTTCGATCCAGGAGAGTGAGGCACACGTCGGAAGAGAGACTGGAACCATGGACAAATTTGGTGTAGTGACAACTATAAGCAAAGAGGCGAACACACCGGGCCAGTCGAAGGACTTCGCGATTAGGACAAGTTCGGAGCCACAACCTGAAGAGAGTAGAACCAGAGGGCTTGGCAACGCGTTAGCGGATCCTGAAATAGATAATGATAAAACGTCAAGACAGAGAGTCAAGGCCCGGATCTCTACCAGCACGAAGCTACCTGGGACCGACGGAGTTACACCACCACTAGTGACGCCACTCATGGATAACGGGGCAGCACTAGAGGAAGCCTTAAACAACATAGTGGGCAGTTTAGGAGAACAAAATGAACAGATGTCGATAAGGATGAGTGAACTGGAAAGAGCAGTTCACATTGAAAGAGAAAGTCTGCGGGAAGAAATAAACCGCAACAGACAAGAAGTTGGCAGAAGCGAAAAACGCTTGAAAGAAAGAACGGACGAACATATGACGAGGAACTTGTCGCGAATGACAAGAGAGGCGGAACAGAGGGAGTTACGCTTAAGAGCCGACATGGAGAAGTTAAGAATTCAGCAAGAGCAGTCTCTTGGGTCTCTTGACACAAAGATAGACGCGATGATGGGGAGGCGAACGCAGGCTATCATGGATAGGTTGGACGGGCTACTAAGCAGCAAGAGTGGACCAAAAGAAGGAGAGCCGAACTCGGGAGGTCCCAGCAGGGAACCGAGGGTGAACTTCAATGAACATCAAAGGAGGAAGACAAATGGATCCACTAGAGGCAGGGGCAGTTCATCAGGCTATGCCACAAGGGGTAATACAGCATGGGGCCCGAACAGTAGAGCAAGTTCAACGGGGAACAGACAAACCTCGAACGAACGACCAACGCAAAGCACACATGCGACCGGGAGAAGCGATTCTGGCAACATGGGGCATACAAGCCCGAGGAGGAGTCACATGGGCCAAGCGGGAAACGCTCATGGTGATTCGGATTGCAGGGATGCACCGCACACAGAGCCTTCGACAAGGTGTGAGGACACTCAGGCGGGACACTCAAGGGATGCTACGGCAATGGCCACAGCATTTGAACCCCTGAACAGGTCTTTGGAGACATTCCTGACGCGGTTATCTAGAACCAATGAACGCAGTGAAAAGTCCAGAAGAGTCTTTAAGAAGCCAAGATGCTACAAGGACGAATCTGATGGCTGTATTGGTACCTGGATAGAGGTAATGAAGCTGCATTTCGAGGAAGAGGACTTGTCGGAGAGACAGGAATGCAGCGCGCTCACCAGCAACTTAGAAGGGACAGCCCTGAACTGTGTCATGGCTAAGAAACAGTATCAACGTGACACTGCTGAGAAAATCTTCGAAATCTTGTTAAACCGTTTCGGATCAGGGGTGCAGGGGCACCAGGCGATGATGCGCTTCGAGAAACGGAGGCAACGAGAAGATGAAACAATAGACAAGTTTCTCGATGATTTGGAAATGCTGAGAAGACGCAGCCAACCGGATGAGTCAAACCGAAGGATGAACCTGGCCGTAGCCTCAAAATTCATCGATGGTGTGAAAAATGATGAACTTCGTACGATGCTAGCAACGCATTACACACCACTATCAACTAATGCGCCAACACCGGAGGAGTTGAGGCTCAAATCAAAAGAGTATCTGTTGTTGAAACCTCCTTCGAGATCTGGATATTACAAGAACAATTATGGCAATTTTAACAACGGACCAGCTAACCAAGGGAACAATTGGTACAAACCGAGGGATGATATGGACAAGAGACGTTCTTGTGCTAATTGCAGTTCAACAGACCATCATGTGTCAGCATGCCCAGCTTACAAACAAGGCATGAAAGCAATAGGCTTTAGCCTCGAGGACGAAGATGCGTCAGAGTTGGATCATGAGGATTTCATGAGAGGAGTAATTGCGAAATTTGGCCCGAGGTGTTTCTTTTGTAACTTGGAAGGTCATTTTAAATCAGATTGTCCGCAATTCTGGGATGCAGTGGCAGACATCAAGCATCCAAGGCATGAAGAAGCTTTGTCAGGAGTGAAAGCAAGCAAGGCTCGACTTTTGAGCGAAGCAGAGGCACGCAGGAAGGACAAACCTCAAGAGCTGGCGGCAAAGAAAATGCAAGCAGTAACAGAAGAGGCACGTGAACCGGAACCAGCAACTGCGGCCGATGACTTCAAGATCGATTATAAGGTAGCCGCAAAGGATGCTCTAAATAGAGTACAGCAGGAATTGGTGACGAAAGAAATCGAACAAAAAGTGAAACTTGAACTGGAAAATGAAAAGCTTCAGGAGCAACTGAATACCTTTGAGGCAACGGAGTTCGAAGAGACGAAAACACCAAGCAGTTTAGATGTGAAACTTAAAGTGATCTCCGGTAAGAGGTTCGGCATGGCGCCGCAGGGAAAGAAGATACAGTCGATAATCTCAGTGGCTGGACACCAGGTAATAAGAAATTTGAGTGAACCATCAGAGTTCACTTTAATGCATTTGGACACATATGCAGATTATCTGAGGCAGGTGGAGCCACGCACTGAGTCGAGAGCTGTGCGAGCACTACTAACGACGGGTGGCCCTCGCATGAAGAAACTTCATGGACGCTACTTGGAGGTCTATGGGCCGTATCAAATAATGCTGAACGTGGATGGAATCAGCATCTACACCAGGACTTACATAACAACAGATGATGACCAAATGGGGCAGATCTATTTGGGTGAAGAGGAACTCAAAGTCCGCAGGATAGGCCATGACGCCATGATGGAACAGGACGCGGTACATATTGGATATGAAGCAGATGTGACAGCACACCTGCTTGACACCAACGGAACAAAAATCGGAGTCACAGGGCTTCTGGACACAGGCGCGGTGGTGAGTGTGATGCCGATAAAAACCTGGGAGAGAATGGGCTTCACGCGGGAAGATCTGATTCCTACGAATCTCCGACTAGCCGCTGCAAATCGAGGAGCTATCTACGTAGCCGGAAGAACACCGGTGACGGTCCTTCACATGGGAGGACGGAACCTTTGGATGAGCTTCCTGGTGGTAGAGAATCTGGACGACGCCGACCAATTCATCTTGGGCAGAGATTTTGTCAGGAACTTTGACGTGATGTTTGACTTGAACAACGGTCTAATACGGATTAGAAACCCGGACCGAAAGTATGTTAAGAGACCAATTAATAGGATAATAACAGATGAAAATAAGGTACCAGTTTTTTTTGGACAGAAAAGTAAAATTACAACCAGGACAAGCTGTAGTAGCGATTTTTAGAATGAGAAATTTAAATTCGTTAAGTGATAGTAAACAGGTTTGCTTAGTACCGAATCCAAATAGTCAGAGTTCGGTGATTTTAGGCCGGAGCTTCTCGGTAACGCGAAACGGACTGTGTGTCAGTGTGTTGTTGAACACACTGGACACCACGGTTTCAATCCAGCGTGGAAAGAAGCTTGGCTACGCCTTGCCGATGAGGACCGACTATGAAGAGACAGAAAACTCGAAGAAATATAGTGTGAAAGACTGTCCTTATCATGCAAATAAAGATAAAATTTTAAAGAGGATTGATGAATTAAAATCTATTCGTAAATTGTTTTCAATGAAATCCGAAACGGACGACGGCTTATCAAGCTGCTCGAATTTTCCGGAACGCCCCTCGTCATATGAACTAGATTCTGACAAACCGGTTTTGCCAGAAATAGAACATTTAAAAGGAAAAATAGGTGAGGGAGATTTTGAAAAATTGCGGGACCTCCTAGATCGGAACGCCGAAGTATTTTCAAAACATAAGGCGGACATCGGTTGCTGTAATTTCGTCGAACACGAAATCGAACTAGAAGAGGGCGCCGTTCCCCATAGGGAAGGCGCAAGGCGAATGACGCCACATAAATCGGAAGCGTGCCGAGCGGAAATAGAAATGTTGCTTGAATACGACATGATAGAGCCCTCGAAATCACCATGGGCTTGCGGAGTAGTAATGGCGAAAAAGAAAGGGGGGCAGCTTAGATTTTGTTGCGACTTTCGTTACTTGAACGCGGTAACGATTAAAGATGCGTACCCGATACTGCGAATAGACGAGAGCCTATCCAAACTTGGTGATGCAAAGTTCTTCACCACATTGGACTTGGGTTCTGCCTTCTGGCAGGTTCCTCTGCGAAAGAAGGACAGGGAGAAAACCGGATTCGCGTGCGAATTGGGGTTGTATCAGTGGAAGAGGATGCCCTTCGGCTTGTGCAATGCAACAGCAACCTTTCAAAGGCTGATGGCTCAGGCTTTGACAGGAGTGACCAAAAAGTACGGGAATCTCTTGATGTGCTACGTGGATGACGTAGTCATAGCGACACCAACCCTGGAGGATCACATTGATCGGCTCGATGAGGTCTTCGGATGGATGAAAAGAGCAGGCTTGAAATGCAAACCATCGAAATGTGAAATCCTTAGGGATTCGATCAAGTACCTGGGAAGAATGGTGGACCGGCATGGTGTGAGGCCAGATCTAGAAGCAGTAGAGGCTGTGCTGACATGGAAAGCTCCTAGAACGGACACACAGCTCATGAGCTTCCTAGGGTTTGCCAATTACTACCGAGAATTCATAAAAGGATACGCGGACAAGGTGTACCCGATGCAGAAGCTGATGCGCAACAAAGGGAAAAAGTTCGAATGGAACGATGAGGCACAAGTTGCTTTCGAGAACATAAAGCGGGAACTGTGCGAAGCGCCAGTGCTGGGCATGCCTACAGAAAAGGGCATGTATGTTCTTGACACAGACGCATCGGTGGTGGCCATCTCAGGAATATTGCATCAAGAGCAAGAATGGAACGGAAGAACAGTCCTCCGTCCCATTGCATACGGCAGCAAAGTCTTGAGTGACACAGAGATGAAATATGGCACACCAAATGCAGAAATGTTTGCAGTAGTTACCTTCGTGGAGAAGTACCGTGCATACTTGGGGAGCGCTCCCTTCAAGTTACGCGTGGACAACAGAGCGTTATCCTGGTTGAAGACCTACTCGATGGATCAGAGTTATATTGGTAGATGGATAGTAAGACTGGATGGCTACCATATGATAATCGAACACAGGATGCGTGATAAACATCAGAATGCTGACAGTCTCAGCAAGAAAACTGAGTTCTATGAAAGATTGGAGCAGAAGCAGGCCAATCAGGCGGAAGTAAAGGAGGGATTCTCGTTTCTGGACAAAGAAACTTATGAAGCGCTTCCCTTAACGAGATGGTTGGATAAGTCTGGACATCCAATTCCGGGGCATCCTGAGTTACCTGTAGAGAAAGCAGCCGAGATAAAGATCCTGTCAAGGGAGGACCCGGTCCCCTTGGATTTGTTGCTGCGCTCGAACCTGGTCCAACAAGAACTCTCTCGCATGAACATAAACAGCCTCTCATTATTGGATAAAACGGTGCAAGTCACACCACAAGTGATGCGGATACTGGGTGGATTGTTAGAAAGAGAAGTGACCAGAGATGACCCCGAGTGGACAGCAGCAGTGGCATCGCTAACAGTCAGTGAGAAGGTGAAGATCATGCCGTCCAGACAACAGCACGAAGAGAACAAGAGGGATTGTAGGACAATAGTTCAGCAACTAGTATCCTCAATACCCCAAGAGATTTTAACCAGTACTTCTTACGGACGGAAAGAACAGGGGAGCAGCAAGCGAAAGAAAACCGTCACCTTTGTAGACCGGGAAAAAGAGGGTGAAGAGGTAGAACAAAATCTGCTGCAAGACTATTTGTCCGGGGAGAAGAATGAGGAGAAAAACCAGCGATCACAAGATCAACACCCGGGACAAGGAAATTTGTCCGGGGAGTCTGAGATAAACGAGGAAATTCCTGATGAGAAACAGGACCGAGAGAACAAGGTTTTTTCCGGGGTGTTCAGATGGATGCGAAGAAGGCACAGACATGATCTGGAGGAGCGTGCAGTCTACAGCACAACCTCTTCGACAGATGATGATTCCCGAAACTCAGGAATGGACACCTATTCAGACAGGAACTCGAGTTCAGGATCCGAGCTGTCAGAACTGGCGATACACACGCTACTAGTGGAAACTCGGGCGAGAGACCTGGACAGAGAGGTGTACCAGGATCCTGACAGTGATCGCTACCTAATACCAAGCGAAAGAGTCTTTGACAACGCAGCGGATGACTTAGAAACGATAGCGGTATCGAAACGTTCGATAAGCCTGTTGCCGCAGAAAGAGGTAGTCAGGACTGATCTTCAGCCGTTTCAACAAGAAACACAACCGTTGGCGAAGATTTGGTGCGTTAAGATGGAAGAAGACACACATCAGCCCAACGAGCTGAACAGTCAGATGAGAGTCATGAAGACGTACTTGAAGGCGAGATACAGACTCTCGGACCTTCTAAGGGCGCAGAGAAATGATCGCATGACAAGCAACCTAAAAAGGTGGATAGAAAACGGTGCACCTGACAAAGGTGACCTGGAAGAAGACAGCTATAGGATCCTGAGACAATACTTCATGCAGAAGGAGGGGAGATTATATCTGAACAAGGAAGGGATCGTGGCTTGCAGGAGAAGAGAAGAAGACAAGGTCTTATACAAATATAACGCGATAGTGGGTGAATTCAACGAGGTATGCATGACAGACAGCGGTTACAACCAAGTCTTGGTCATGATAGATCACTTCACGAAGTATGCAGAGGCCGTGCCCTGCATAACTGCCTCGGCAGAAGAGACATGCGACCACCTGATGAATACGTGGATAGCAAGACACGGATGTCCAATGACGTTTCAATCGGACAATGGAACGGCTTTCGTAGGCGAGCTTACGAAAGAGCTTATGAGACGGTCACAAGTCGCTCAAGCTCACTCCACGACATACCACCCTCAGACGAATGGCTTAGTGGAAAGACAGAATAGGACGTTAGTGTCGATGCTGAGGGTATATTGTTCCAGGTACATGACCGATTGGGACAGATACCTTCCACAGGTGATGGGAGCTTATAATAGCACGCAACACTCCACCACTGGGGTCAGTCCACACATGATGCTGACGGGACACGAGAAGTCTTTACCCTTGACATTCTTCTACCCAGAGTATGAGGGAAAGAAAACGTCCCCACAGGTCTACGTGAGGGATGTGATCAAACGCCAACAGGAGTTGAACGATTTGTGTAGACGAAACACTCAGCAGGCACAGGCAAGGCAGAGGAAAAGATTCGACAAGAAAGCAGCTGGTGCAAAGGCCTACTCGGTGGGAGACTACGTATGGGTATTTCAGAACGTTATACCACCGAAAGGGACAAAGAAGCTTCTGAAGAAGTGGAGGGGACCCTTCATGATTACAGAGGTGCACCAAGAGGGACGCTTTTATAGACTGAGTACTGGCCGAGCCGCCCACTACGAGAACATCAAGCCACACAATCCATCGACAGAAGACTGGTGTATACCTGCAGACATGGAAGAAGGGGATTATCTAATGATGGATCCTGCTTGTGAGGTCAATGAAAAAGGCACCAGGGAGAAAAACGATGGAAACGAAGTCGTAGAGGAAGGTACGGATACACCATTGGACCTGGATCCAAACGAACAGATCGAAGCGGACGATGAAACCTTGCCCTACGCAGAGGAAGATTGGCAGGATTCCGAACAGACAGAGGTTACCAAGAACATGGAACCAGATCTTCCGTTCACGATGCAGACTCGTCAGAAAGACGGGACGAGACCAAGAAAGAAATACAATCCTTACGGTGACAACTTTGTAGTGGATAGGATAGATCTAAAGAGAATAGTGGAGGAAGTAGTGGGTTTAGAGGAAATAACCGTGTCACAAGACATTGACATAGTCGATGATCACAACGATGAGTGGGTTGATGACTGGTCGAAACCCGAAGTAGAGTTCGACGATGAGCAACAGCAGTCAAATGAACAAGACCTGACGAACCTGCGTGTCTTAGAGTGGCTGAACGAAATGACATCAGACCCTGAAAAGACCAGCGTTACGATTCAAGACGTAGATCGCGAAAGCGCGAAATACAATAAGACCGAACGAGATGATCCTTCCTGGGCTGCCCAGGAAGGACAACTTCTCATTCCAGCTTCTAATCTTGACTTAATACCCGGTATGCGATCGACGGGGACGCCGATGGATATTTTTGTCCGGGGAGTGGGGGTAGGACTTACCCACACTGAAAACTTGATAATAAAAAAATTGAGAATAGCAAGAGAAACAGGAGACTTAGAAGCAGAAACAGGTGAAGAACCTAAGAAACCTGACATAGGCAGGGTAGTTGAGTCATATTTTAATTTACCAAATGAATATTCTAGTAACATAATACTAACAGACAGTGATTTCATACTCACAAACAGAACATGTGCGGTAGCTATCACCGCAGACATGAGTTTTAGGACAGCGCTAGCGGCAGATTTTAAGAGGGAATATAAAAACGTGGAATTCCTTTGGAAGCAAAGACCAGGGATAGGGGGCGTAGCAGCCTTACCTCCGGCGGTGTCGCAGATACCGGGAAAGTACTTGTGCTTCTTGGTAACGAGGGCGACGGAGAAGCAGCACGTGGACCCAGAAAACCTAGTCTTGTCTTTGACGAGGCTGAGGGACTTCCTTGTGGAAATGGACGTGAAGGAGCTTTCGCTTCCAGTGTACGATCCAAATAGAGGAAGACTGCATCCTCGGGAATTGTACGCGCTTGTACACGTGATATTCTCTGATACGAACATACAAGTATATCTACATAAGAAATATTACTTAAGTATAGGCTGAGTGATGAGCGAGAGGGTGTTAGGCCAAAGACTAAGTTGTGTGTAATATGTGAGAGGTGCGTTATGTTATGTTATGTGTTAGGTTATTAAGATCATGGGTAAGTAGGGGTTAGTGACCATGAACAACTAAATGACGATCTTGGGAATAGATCCAAAGTTTGGACTGTCCAATCTTAGGTCGAATTCCAAAATTTTAGAAACCAATTGATTTTAATAAAGTTTAGGATAAATATCTTTTTATCTGAACTGTCTTTAAGCAAATTTTAACGATATATATTAAGGTGAAACTGACAGGTGTGACAGTCGTGATTCCTTTTCTAGATCCTGATTGATCATTTAATTGCTCACTTGAGTCAAAACTTGAAATCGAAATCAAATCAAACTTGGAAAGAACAGTATGGACAATTTCAACCTGGATGAATTGATGGACCTGGCAGAGGCATATGTAGGACCGATGGTAGATGCGATCTATCGTCGGCTGATCGAACGAGACTTCGCTCTGGAGGACCCAGAGGTGGTCATGTTGCTGACCGCCCTGATTAACATCTTGGGGCACGACAACCGTGGGGACCGCCCCACGGAAGTCCTGTTGATGGCAGCATATGGAGAAAGAGGAGTACTAGACCGCCCGAACATGAGAGTGATGAGGTGGAGAAACGGGGCTCTCTCAGGGAGTGACTTGGCGAATGAGCCTGGGTTGGGAAGTTCTAGGACTTACCAACCAGGTGAGATGCCAATGCCCTCCAAGCCCAAACCTGGGCTGACGAGAATGCATCGGGAGATGAACAGCGAGGCGACCTCGTCTGGTTCACCACTGAGAGCAGCTGTGCCACCAAAAGGGGCGAAAGTAACACAGAAGGTTCAGACGAACCAAACCATACAAGATCTGGACGAGATGAACGATCAGTTGAGAAGTACGAAGAAGGAGTTAGACGATATGACGAAGACCATGCTGGCGATGGAGGAAGACCGGGACATGTGGAGAAAGTTGTTTGAAGACTGCAACAAAAAGCAGGGTCAAGAGATCGAACGCTTAAGGCAGGAATACAAAGAGCGATCGGAGCAGGTGGCGGTGACGACGTCCATTGAGAAAGTGATACCTGCAAGGGATATTCCTCGTGGGCAGTCCCCGATGGAGCTCTTGACACCTCGAGAAATGAGTCAAACAACGGAGACACGGCTTCCAGCAGAGACGAACCGAGTAACAATCCCGGATCCTAGTGACACCTTGGGTGATCCCGTCGTAGAACAGGCAGTGAGAAAACTGATAGAGACAGCTGGACGATTGGTCGCTAACAAGAATGCACCAGGTTCCGGGGTGACTGCACCCTATGGGACGATTGACGATACGGGCAGAGTACAACTCTCCCAGACAGTAATCAGACAAAGGATGAGTAACGTGACACCACTCATGGGGAACTCGAGAATCCCAGAGAGGAAAGTAAGGAAGATGCCAGCGAAGAAAGTGTCTCGTGTAATAGACGTGCAGAAGAATAATCAATTGAAGTATAATTTCACGGGAGTTCCGGAGACAGATCCGAGAGCCTGCTTCAATCGAGCTACCTGGAGCCCGGCTGTGAACCTGCAGCAACCACCACTCGGGACATCTCACCTGATATTGGGAGACAGCTTAGTCAGAGTGCTGTCGAATTTGAGGACCTCATGGGTCACCACGGTGATGGCCTTTGGAGGCGCGACGATTGCCCAATTATATCGCATGGTGGAGCTGATGAATCCAGGGAAGATACCCAATGTGATGATCTTAGTTGGGACGAATGACATCTCCAGAGGATCAGATGAGCAGGAAGCACTGTGGGAAGCAATGATGGTGTGTTTGTTTACTACTCTCTGGCAGAAGTTCAGTTGCGCGGTACTGACCGTTTGCACGGTGCCAATGAACACAAGAAGCCTGACAGCATCAGGAAGAAGGCACAACGAGGGAGTCATGAGATGGAACAACATCTTGAGAAACCTAGCAAATCGAAATGCCGGAAGAATGATCCTCATGGACATTGAACATGAATTGAGAGCCATGGATCAAGCCAGACTGACCACAGATGGCATCCACTTCGACAGTGTCGAAGGACAAGCTTGGTTGAATCGAGTCTTCCAAGAACGGTTGGATGAGCTGGAAGCAGAACTCTTTGACACAGGAGTGCTGAAGGAAGAGGGAACGGTGAGTGATACGGTGATCACCACCTTTGTGCCTCCTAACCTGGAAACACGCTTGGGTACGGTCCCAGCCGTCACAAATTACCGGCAACAAAGCTCCAGTGAACCAGGTCGAAGAACAGACGTACAGGATCGGTTGGGAGAAGCACCGATGAGGAGGACAATTCATCCTAGGAGAAGGATAGGACCTATCAACCAACCAATCGAAGAAGTAGCAGGCACATCTAGATCGGACACTAGATCGGAGACGACGAGTACCAGTCGAGAGGAGAGACCGAGCAGAGGCTCATTGATGTGGTCGCGATCCATACCGTCTCCTTGGCATATATACAAAGAAGAACTAATGAAGCTGGACCTACAGAGAGTGAGCTTCATCGAAGATGCAAGGAGGATGCTGAATGGAGCGACGCTATCCGTCAGCAGATTGTACTCGATAACCGGCGTAGACTGGTTGATAGCCGCTAGCATAAATTTCAGCTCCACGACGGCCTTGAGCTTTGCCGACTTGGAGGGACTGCCCTCCAACAACACAATAGGACCTGTGAATGCAAGACCATTGCAAGATGTGAGATTGAACCATGATGAGAGGAATCGTGAAGAAAGGCCACGAAGATTCCTGACGGCGAGAGCGCCGATTGGACAACACGTGAAGATATTTAGGCAATTGACGACACCACCTGGTCATGTGAAGGAGAGAGTGTACCCAAAACTAGTGAACCAAGATGGTGATGCCCAGAGATATGGCGGATTGACAGCGATAAAGAAAGATGAGACCATCTTCGCCGCCTACGACAAAGCAGAGATGAGAAAGGCCAAAATCATGGTAGTAGCGAATTCAGAGTTCGTGTACACCTCTAAGTCTTTGTTTTGGCCGGACGTCATAATGCTGGCCGCAGTTGACCTAGACCTATTGCAATCAGTGTCATTGGCTATAGGGGTACAAAGGCAGACAGAAATGAACCCGATAACGATTGTGTTTGCTGGCATCAATGACCATCTACACAGTAGAGGTTTTCTGAGCAGGCTCAGAGATCCTGCAACAGCAGAAAACGCAGTATGGCCCGCGATAAAAGACATCCTGGAGTCAATGGGTGAAGTGGTAGACGCGACAAGGGAGGGATCATTCAACAAAGTGACATTGAGAGTAGTATTTGCGTTGTCTCCGGGATATGCATATCTCCCGGATGGACTGAAATTTGTGTATGCAATGGTAGCCTTACTTTCGGAGGGAAAATATGATGTGATCATATCAGCCCCGAATCGCATGATAGAAATGGAGAACCTGAGGCCACTTAAGGCTGAACTGCCTGCAGTATGGTCAGATATCTCAAACGCGATGAGAGGGTTCAAGGACCACGCGCTACACATGTTGGTGTTGGACGAAGTGCTGGGGTTGGAACTGTCCAACTTCAGTCGGCAACTCAAACTGAAACCAGGAATAGATGACGACCATCGAGTGATCACGGCGATGTCCAACGACTTGTGGTTCCGAGCAATGGAAGTGGCGAGTGAAGACACGAGAAGAAAGAATTCACTGGAGACGAGAGCTCATCTGGAAGCGATGGTGCTGAGAACCAAGCCGGAAGCAAACCAGTGGCTACACCTGAATCCGAGAGTAGCGGCATTGGGTGCAGATGCTTTTCAGCAAGGCCCAGTAATGATCACTAAGATACACGCCTACTTGTTGAAGGAGGTGAACCTGGCGGAAAATGCCGGAGAAAAGACAGCTGAGTTCGTGAACAGAATGTGTCAGATTACTCTGGAAACCTTCTGGACCCAGGAAGTGAAAGGACAGGAGGGATTTGAAAGGACAGACAGCATGCTAGAAGGGTTGGGAGCCGGATGGACCGCGTCCTTCTTGGCAAAAGTCTACCCGAAAGTCTCGCACTACTTGATAAAGGAATTCCTCCAAGCGGTAGTGAAAGTATCGATAGTGGAATTAATAGCCCTGTTCGTGACATTTGGAGCGGAGAATTTCGTGAAAGGACCGGTGATACTGCTTACGGATGGAATACAGAACTTGCGACTAGATGGACTTCTGACATTGATCGCAATAACCCACGGAAACTTGGGAGGACTGATGAAACTGGCACGTTGTCCAGAGCAGATGAAGGAGAGAGTAAGGAATCTGGATATGAAGAAATCCACAGACTCGTGGAACAAAATAAGAGACCTGAGACACACTCTTATCCAGTATCTCTTGCAGCAAAATCGCTTTGGAACCGGAGAAGACGAGACAATTGAAAGAGAGGAAGATGTTAGACGACATGTTGGAGGCATGCCGCTGTTAACAGATTTGAGCTTAGCTATGAGAATCGATCCCTTGTCACTGATCAGAGGAGTCACGGAGTTCGTGACAGTGATCTATGGACCAGCAGTCACCTTTGCGTTCCCTGAC
Source organism: Symsagittifera roscoffensis (assembly GCF_963678635.1). Classification (NCBI taxonomy): domain Eukaryota; kingdom Metazoa; phylum Xenacoelomorpha; order Acoela; family Convolutidae; genus Symsagittifera; species Symsagittifera roscoffensis. The sequence goes on from NC_087064.1 coordinate 28,082,619, forward strand.
GTTAAAGTGGAAGCATATAGGAGGTCGGTGTTGCACCTGAACCTCATATCGGCAGTGGACGGTAGTACACTGAACTGGTGTGAGCAGCACGCATTGCGAGAGCTCATGAGTGAAGATCTGTTATTTGCGAAAATATCGGAGCCAGAGATGACAGTCATCAATTTCGACAATCACTTCTGTGACCGCATGGGAGAAGTAGAGAGAGGGCACATCGAGGTGTTTCCAAAGCTTTGGAATCTGAGGCCCTATGACAAAACGAATGGTGAAATGACCAGAGTGCCTCGTCTCACAGCAGCGTATCACAAGGTGAGAGAAGAGACGAAGGACTGGGGCGATTACAAGAAGCTACCCGAAGCAATCCCTGAATTCCCTCTGATAAGAAGGATGTTGCTCGGAGCAGTCTCCGTAGTACAAACTCCTAGGTTGAGAGCATTCGAAACCAATGAAAGGAGAGTAGGGAATTTCTCGGCGACGATGGATCCATACTTCGTGGGGAGAAATGCCGCCGTGTTACAGTACACACGATTTGCGTACACGGATCAAGCGACGAGAAGGCGAATAAGCAACGCTGCTACTCCCAAGCCTGAAGGATTTGATGAGGAATGGAGGGGACTAGGCTTAGCTCCAATGAGGATGAGAGGCAGGACTGAATTGCCTGAAGCCTCAGTAATCCTGACCAGTGTGAGAAAAGAGATGAAAGCTGCGGGAATATTGCAGACGAGAATTTTCCTAGCACCCTTCGGCAGCGAAGAAATCAAAGTGGTCCATGGAGAAGAGGAAGATAAATCAGCCGGTACATTGCTCATACCGAGATTCCAGGAAGAAGCTGACAATGACAAACAAGGACCATCGAACTCGAATAGGGACATGAGTCCGAGGTGAGTCCATTTCCTCATGGAATCACCTCGGAGGAGAAGAATAGAGGCCTCAGCCAGAGTACCTTTCTTGGGAACGCTACCCGAAGAAGAATGGGAAGTACATCACCGAGACCACGAGAGTAGGACGGGATGTAAGCTGGACAGAGTGGCGTTCATGGAAGAAGTCTGGACTGTGATTCAGAGCTATGGGACCCAGTCCATTCTCAAAACAGGTCTCAATCAACCCTTGATGAGAGAAGTACTTGACAAGCTTGATGAGTGTGAGGGGAGACTGAGTGAGTTATTGATCGACTCAGCCACTGATGAGAGTGAAGCGAATTCTCCCATCAAGATGACACCGCAGGACAATGAAGGAGAGGTGGTGTACCTGTCAAGGACCAGGAGAGGAACGATGCGATCGAAAATGGTGATTGATAAAAACAATGCGATGAAAATGAAGTTAGGCAGCAGAGTGATGCCGAGGAGGATTGGAAAGACGAAAGTGGATTCGGAAATATCGATGAAAGCTGGTAACTCAGCGAAAAGAAAACGAGTCGAGGAAGTCATGGATTTGGGGCAAGGTGATTATCAATTGTCTGGCGCAGATAGAATATTAACTGATATAGCGATGGTGCCACCCATTCTCATGGCGGAGATAAAGTCAACCGGTTATAAATCCAAAAGGAGTGACCGGACTCTGACTGGAGCAACTTTAGAAATGGAAATACTCAGTCAATGTGGAGAGAGTAAAATGAGGGACTTTAAACCATCTCCCATGAATCATGGAAAAGGGAGTGTTGCAGGACAACTGACACCAGTGGAATACAACCGACTAACAGTGTCGGAGACAGTGTCGATAGATGAACCCACCGGTGGATACATGGAGATGTTGGAATACCGGAACTCGGCTAGAGGGTATGTAGTGGCCCTGGAAGACGAAAAAGCCATGGAGGGTTATCTGGAAATGATGTTGCAAGGCACCACCCTCAAGCAGAAGGCGTATGGAACTTTGGCGTCGTCTGACGTAGAGGCGGAGACGATCGAGCAGTTAGTGAGCCTTCCATGGAAAGCAGTAGTATTGAGGTATTTCGAAGAAGAAATGAGGACTACGCCAAGAATACATGCTCTCGTGGCAGTACCTTACGTAAGGACAGAATTACAACTCAGGCTCGCCTGGTGCATGATGGGACTGACTCGCGAAGAATATGATTCGGAAGAAAGGAAGAAATCAAAGGAGGAAAAAGTTTTCCTTATGACGAATCTGAGGGATCTGATAGTCCAGGAGGGAGCAGCAGTAGCGTGTGCAAAGCGGAGAGACGCTCTCTGTTTCATTCGATTCCTGATAGAGCAGATCTCAGTACCTGCATTAAGCACTTGTGTTAGAATGTTGAAGGAAGGCGATGAGCGAACGAAAGCCATGTTCTTACTAGCAATGCTGGATATGCAGCAAAGTAAACCGATGAGGGTGAACATGAAAGAACCTGAAGAGTTGGAACCCATGAAAAAGATAGACGAGATCAGGAGATTCTCAAACAAGGAGTTGAGGCTCACTAAAGAATCTATGGGAGCATTGCCGAAATCCAGTGAATACTGTGGACCGATCAAGAAGAAGTCATATAGCTATGTATCCGGGATCATAGGGATAGCGTACAATCCTTTCCTGAGTGAAGACATACGTGATTGCTTCTTTGATTATGAGCAGGCGGTGTTACTAAGGTTCTGGACGTCCAGAATTGTGACGACTAAGAGCGTTAACAATCCACAGGCCAAATTGGGATTGGTCTTGGAAGAAGAGGTGACTGCACCTTCAGTACCAAAATCCGACAAGAGAGTGGAATTTGGGTTGGGATTCTCAGATGAATTACTGAGAACGAGCTTGATGGCAGTGTGGGAATTGATGAAGCCATCGTGGTGTCCTAGTCCCAACGCTGACTCAATATTACGGGCGACACAGGACATACAGAGGGAACTGAATGCGGACTGTAACCTGCGTGACCTCAACATCATATATAATGTGATGATAACAGCCTCTAAGAGCAACGGAGAAGATAGAGTGGAGTTGCCTGGCTGGGGACCAGAAGACTGGGTCAAACCTGGTAGCTGTGTGGCGGAAGTCTGTGGACTAGAGGGTCACGTTTGTGGAAGTCTAGACTGTGTGAAAACCCTGGAAAAACAACACAAGCAGTTGACAGTATTGTTTGGAAATGTAGTGATGAAAGCAAGAACGGAAACGGAACTGATAGCAGATTGCCATGGAGGAACCGATGTGAATCTAGTGACAGCACTAGGATTCTACAGCATGTTTGGTTCTTTAGAGTCACTATTGAATCTAGAACAGAAACATGAGATGGTCACAGCCATCAGCGTAGAAGTATTCCCAGGAGTTCTGCAGACTGAGCAGAAGTATATAGGAAAATGGAGGGAAGCAATCGAAACGGAGATGAACATCAGACACAGCGAAACTTATTGTAGACCATCAGGAGCACGATATTTGGTGGGTTCAACGTTGGCTCCAATGTGCAAGAGCAGATACCCTGTACATTTCGTGGCTGTGGACGTGAAGAGTACAAGAACGATCGTGGATCAAGCTTTCTCAGTGCCAAAGTGCGTGAGATTGGCGAGAATGTCTGAAAAGTCTTACGAGTTACTATGTAAGATGTTCTCAGCAGTTCCAGAGAGAACCAAAGAGGAGTTGGAGTCAATACTAGGAAAGAAGTTCATGGGATATGTGAGTGGGAACTTCAGTGACTTTGAAAAACAGAAACAGAGAGGATCAACTGTCACAGATTACAATGCAGTAGATGAGAATGATGAAATCCACCGAGTGATGATGGAAGTGGAACCATTGCTGGAAGCTTCAGGAAAACGCAATTGGAGGAGCATCATGTTGACACATGACGAGTTTCCTTGCCACTGCTTGCTGCAGACCTGGTGGTATCCCAAGCGTAGTAATTTGGTGTTGATCTGGGACTCTGGAGAGCTGCTCTCCATGGGTTTACCAGATTCATCACAGCCCATAACAATAGTGATAGTGGGAGTTATGATGGCGATACGATGGCTGGAAGCTCATGTGAGAGAAAATAATAGACAGGAGGCACCGACGAGAGAACAATTGCAGAAATTAGATTGTCTAAAAGATTTAGATCTTTTTGAGACAATGTGCAAAGTTCTAAACATTCCGATGGAAGTGAAGAAGATATGGGCAAGAAAACGATTGATGCCATGGTTCAGAGCTAACATGACTGCATGGTTGTACGAGTATGCGAAAAAGCATATGTCGAAACATGGCAGAGTGTATAGTGAATATCAGCTGGACATTGGGGCAGGAGCTTTCAAGCGAGCTTTCGTGACCCATCGGAATGCAGTGACCACCGCTGTGAAAAGAATTTCCAGGACGAGCGAGCGTAGTGGAAATGAGAAGGCAGAGATGCTGAAAGAAGATTTGGAGAGGAACGTGACGTTGTGTCTCCACAACAGCTTCTGTAGAAACAGAGAATCAAACGTGGATCCCCTACCTTGCTGTAAACGGAGGGTGGAAGAGCAGAAGTGTTGGAGGACGGCTTCCAACAGCGTCAGGATAGTCAATGACGTGCTACAAGACACGGAAACCGAGAGTGCGGAGTCAGCGTCACAGGAGGAGGAAATGGAGCATTGACGAATGGTCGAGAAAACAAGAGGCGGCAAGAAAGAAAATTAGAAGAATTTAGAAGTTTTAGAACTTCTAAACGACGAAAAAAGAAGAGAACAAAGGGATGATGAAGAAAAGTTAAAACTCAGAATTGTTTTATGTGTGTGAAAAACTCAAGTGAGAAACCAAGCAACCAAGTTGTAATTGAAAACTGAAACATTTAGTTGAATTTTGAAATTGTTGCATTTATAAATTTGCATTTTGGTTTTAGTTGAAGTGGCTTTAGAGACACTCACTTATTATTTATTTAGAAAGGCTTGAGGGAAGAGTATATTTAAATATTCCAGCCTGCATGATTGTTTTTAATCACTTAGGAAGACTGATCACTTTGTGGTGACATGAAAAACTTGAGTAACTTCTTGAGGAGGGAGGTTGTTGCATTGTTCCTTCTAACCACAAAGTTTCTTAGTTTTAATATTCAGGACAATAAGCAAGCAAGATTTCCGAAGGGAAGGAGCATAGTAGGATAATTTTAGCTTGTTGGTTGGCAGGACTGTCCTGCAAGCCAACACCTTTTAAATCTAGGAGAAAAAGTTTCAATCGGGACATTGACACTGGAAGTCAGAAAATATGTTTTATCTTAAGTCATATCCTCAATGTGCAGATTAATGAAAGAATTTGAAGGCTATAGTGATGTAGTATGATGCCATTTATATTCTGCAGTGAGTCGATGTGACGTAGATAAAAGTAATTTCGTGCATTTTGTAAATTCTGTTCGATGACACTGTAACCATTTAGAACATTGCGCGATTCAATGAGGACATTGACCGGACTGTCCGGGGAGTATGTGACATTCGACCAGAATGGCCAAAATGCAATTTATGCCGGATTCGAATTTTGAAAAGTAAGCCTTCCGAGTTGATGATTTCGAAGGATTAGCGACGTTATTGGAACGTTTAGCCAAACGGTGAGGGCTAGAATATTCTAGTATTTTAAATTTTCAAAAACTCGAATGATGACGTCAGATTTCGGAGAAGTGCTGAAACGGCCATTTTAACAAAAAAGCGAGTAAAAAACAGAACAACTTTTATCTGCGATTGCGAACAGTACGAAAATCGAGATTGGAGAACGACAACGAACTACAGGATAGCAGAGAACGTTCCGAGTTGCAACTATTGTGCTGCTACAATAGTTGCAAGGCCGTTGCCAACAACGGTGAAGGGTGAGAACCAGCCTTCCGGATTAGCAAGAAATCAAGAGTAAGGAGCTTGATTCGGCGGATTCAAGAATCCGGAAGGGTCTCGGGACTGAAACTTTTATTAACTCACATAAACTTTTAGCATCCTGTCATGTCCTGACTTGAATTTAACTGATATTTTGATTAGTTTTGACAAGGATGAGGTGCTAGGAGTTGGGGGAAAGGGTTGATCCATCTTCGATGGAGATGATGATTTTTATCTACTGAACAAAAACAATAGTAATATGATAAGTAGTAGCCCTGTTTTTAGGAGTGACCTCGTGGTCTGGGGATACAGAGACCCAGCCATGAGCTCACTAATTTCGCATGTAATTCAGTTAATTTGAGCGTTCTGGTCGAAGCCGGAGAACAGTAACGTTTTTGTCAGCCTGATGTAAGAAAGACCACCGAAAAGTACTGGCTTGGTAGAGACGGTGAAAAACATGCAAAGCTCTGTTTAGACGCTAGTCAGTCGTCTTAAGACTTAGTTTTGTTATCCGTCGATACGTATCTTCCGGGCGAATGTTACAAAGTCTGATATTAGCAAATAACTGAATGAAAACCTGCCTACCATCCTCAAAGTCTTCTTTAGTCAGCGTGAACTAAAATCACAAGTGGTTTACAAGATTTCATAGAATTAACGAACATCTAACGACTAGAATTGACGAACCCCGTATGACAACATCTAAGGCAGTTTGGAAATAAGGGCACGAGCGCAGGAATGTCATGGGAGGTTATAGACCTAGCTAACACCAACGTCAAGCTTCTGGCATTAGAAGCACTTCATATCTAGAAGGAGAGACCGAGAATAAACACGTGCGACGAGTTCAGAAGCAGAGATAGGGAACTAACAATTAAATTATAGTTCTGAAAACAAATTTTCAGCTAATACAAAAACAAATAAGTTTCGAATTAGAAAATTGACATGTTAAGAAATTGGAAAATAAGACAAATCAAAATATTATGATTCGTAATATAAACTCGTAAGATTGCGATACTATCAAATAAATGCTTAAATTATATATTCTAAAATTTCGCTGTATTTGTTAAGAATTACAACCGTACTCGGAACAATAAATGACAAAATAACTTTCGACGAAATTTTTTATTTGTAACACTTGTATATTATATTTTCTCGTGTCGAGTTGCGTGTTCTTATTGAAGAAACGTAACCCGTATCGATTTTAATTGAAAATGACTTAAATACTTGTCATCGTCTTTTATCATTATCACTTCCATATCTAGAAAATTCCAAGGATTTTGACTGGAATACTTGATGAAGGGACTCCTGACTGTAACCTCGGTTACTATGATACTTTTGACCTTCTGATTACCTGATAAAAAAAAAGAAAAAAGAAAAAATAAAAAAAAATAAAATAATTACAATCATTTGAATTACTTTTGTACACTTGAAAATACTATAACTGGCAACCAAATTGTTTTTTTTTACAAATGCATTGACGCGGCCTGGAACCCTTGTGGAGACAAAATCCCTAATACAGCTGCTACTACTACTAAATGTTTTCTGTGCGTTTGAAATAGCGTGTGTGATGGTAAAGTTGGAAAATTTTGAGTCTTTTCAGGATATACACATGATTTGAAATTGTAGAATGGGAGAGGCAGTTGTTATCGACTATGCCGAATTGGAGGTAATTTTCATCGAATAAATTCAGAAATAGCATGATTTGTTTGAAAATGTGGCATAATAAACGCAGAAACCTTTTAAAAATAGTCAAAACTATTTCGTTTACTTTTAACAAAAGCCTATTTTGCATCAGGATTTGGAGGCAGTGGATCTATACGTTGCGCTGAAACCGTACGACGTTGTATTATGCGCCATAGAGGATGTCTTTCTGTGGAAGAAACATTTTCACCCATTCCTGATCACGGCATTGTCCAGCCTAATGTTTCTGTGAGTGAGAAATGATCGTTATACCGCTATTTGATTAATGCTAGCGTTAGCATTTGGTTTTTCGGATCTTTTCCAGTTTCCCCCCCACCTTTCAAATTCAATTTTGAAAAGCTTATTTAGCGTTGTCATAATGCAATGAAATTTGGCGTGGCGAACAAATCGACAATTCTGAACAGATTTGTTCTTCATACTTAACAGCGTAACATCACGCATTTAGCCGTAATAGCACGTAAAACAAACATAAAACTCGGTATTTTGAAAGGGGGGGAACTGGAAAAGAGCCGGTTTTTCGAGGGGACCTTTTTCATGTACAATGATCTCATAATAACTTTTGGTTTACTTCTTGTGTAAAAATCTAACTGAATCATAATGAATCATTGCAATGATTATACGAAAAGATCAGAGTACCAAGTGTCAAAAGTGGATCGCAAATTTTAAGCGTACTTCTCGGCTAATAAGCTTGTTGCGCAGTATTATTTAGGTTAACTTTTTCTTGGTTTAGACAGCCTTGATTTCTACCTGTCAATTTATGGCTTTATATTTCTTGTGCTCAACTCTTTTTTTTTCAAGCAAACCATCAATAATTCTATTTCTTCCAAGCTCTTAAACCAATATGAAATAATCGTGTGAACTGTTTCCCTACTTTCTGTTTACCAATAGCATGAGCGAATAAGTTACAAATCCTTACCACCTTAATTGAGGTTGATAATTTAATCTTTTTAAAGCCATATTAGACTGGAACTATTAGATAATTTAGCTAAATTAATTCAGAACTGTGATAACTCTGAAATAAATCGAAAAATTTGTATTCATAATCATGTGTTGTTTAATTTGATAAATAGATTTGTTCACCCACATACTTCCATTGTTTCACCTAACCTCAGCCTAAATCTAACCCCTCAAATGTTCTGCCGTGATGGCATCCATTTCTCGTTCTACGGTAATGATTTCTTTACTAATTTTCTTGCAAATATAATCTATAAATTCTCTCGCTAACTTGACACCGCTGTCGTTCCTCAAATGGCTACTCAAACACATTGCCTTATTTGTAAAAACAGCTAGCGATGCCCAGGCTACATGCATGTAAAATGCAGCCGCTTAGCCCGCAGCAGTCATGATTATGACGATTTCAGCTGTCATCGCTGCACCTTCCAATTTCATTCAACTAACGACACGCATGAATGCAATCCCCCAATCCTAGCTACAACCACGCTCCCCAAAAGCACCCTCACCCTTCCACTGCCCCACACTCACAAAACTCAAGATAACCCTCCACTATAGAAACTAGAACAACGCAAGGCCCATGGTCAAACCCCTGTCCAGAACTCATAGAAACCACAAGGAAAATATACACTGAAGTGGTCCACTGGAAACCGGTTTTTATGATTTTATCAAAAAATAAAGTTGGTTATAATTTCATTGAAACCCTCAATAGAACTCTGAATAGCCTAATAGAAAACACCGACAATACCTTCGCAATGCACGCAGCAATGATCTTTCCACACTTACTACTGTGCGAAACAAAGTCCGAAAAATTATGGATCTTTATCCAAAACAATAGCAAGGCGACTTAAGCAATGGCAAGACGGAGACCTGGATGACCTATATAACGAAGGGAAGGCGCTGCAATTGCGCTTGACAAAAGGAAGTAGAAGAAAAACTGAAACTGAAGCACAACACTTCAACAAACTAATGAATACTGGTAAAATATCAAGCGCAATAGCAAAACAACGGACACATCCAAAGGCGTTCTTTCGCTCGACGAGATCGTCAAAGGTAAGACAGTACAACAGACTCTTATAAAGAAGCAACCCCTATCTGACTCAAGAGATGAGAACTATATTACACCAGTCTCAATGAAACAATTCCTTTCCATCCATCGATCTTTGATCAGATAAACGGTCAACATATCAAGAAAGCAGCCATGAGAAAGCACGGATCTCATCGACCATGTGGCCTTGATGCAAATGAATGGAGACGTATCTTAACACACTTCGGGCAACAATCAGTTGAGATTTCAAAAACAATCGCTAAAATTGCCAGAAAAAATTGGCTACCGAAGAACTAAATCCAGAACTAACGGAACTATATAACGCGTGTAGATTAATACCCTTAAATAAGAATCTAGGAGTAAGACCCATAGGATAATAGGACGAACAATAACCAAATGCCTAAAAAATGAACTCATGTCGCTCAGTTCAAACTATCAACTGTTTCTAGGACAAAAATGTGGAATTGAATATGCGATCCACACGTTAAGAGATCAATACAGCAAAACCGCCGCCGATTCTGTTTTACTGATAGTTGCCGAAAACGCTTTCAACTCGCTTAATCGAAAGCTGGCATTGAAAAACATCGAAAATAACTGCCCATCTCTTTTAACAGCGATTAAGAACTCCTACTCCAATCCATCTAAAGTGTTCGTTAACAAAAAATCCATCTACTCTCAAGAAGGGACAACCCAGGGGGATCCACCAGCAATGGCCATGTTCGGTCTAGCCATAATACCCCTCATAAAACTTTTATCACCAGACAACGTTACCCAGAAATGGTACGCAGACGACGGAAATGTAGTCGGCAAATTAAGCAATCTACGAACCGTCCTCGATAAAATTGTATCACTAGGTAAATTTTTGGCTACCATGTTAAAGCATCCAAATGCCAACTCATTGTCAAAGATGAAAAACTCGGGGAAGCTGTGAAAATCTCCGAAAATACAGGAATCACTATAAAAGCAGGCGCCCGATTGCTTGTTTCAGTTTCAGGAACAGAATATGAATGTAAAAAGTTCCTCGAGTTTCAACAGAATGAGCAAATCAAAGTTTTGAAAAAACTAACGAAAATCGCTAAAACTACCCCCCAAAACGTTTATGCCTGCTATACTAAGGGAGTTTAAGAAAAACTTTCATTTCTTACCAGGACAACGCCTAACACTAAGGAAAACTTAGAAACATGTGAAAAGATTATCAAAGAACAATTAATACCTAACCCAGTCGGTAAAGACTGATTGAACCCCCAGTTCCGTGAGATATCTTCCTTACCTCTTAAAATGGGTGGCCTTAACATCAAGCTGTCATTCGATCATGAAAGCTATCTAGAATGGTCTAAGAAAACATCACTAGTACTGGAATCTCAAGATTCTGTTGGAGCAATAACACAGCAAGCAAAAATATGTACGAAAATCAACAAATTGAAAACTGATAGAACAAACGAAAGAAAACAAATGCCATTAACTCTTCAAATGAAACAGATAAATACGCAATCGACCTGGCCACTGAAAAAGGGAGTCTCTAACTGGCTCAACGCTTTACCATTGAGCAGATACAACTTCAACCTGAATAAATCAGAATTCAGAGATGGTATTCACTTAAGATACTGATGGGAACCGACCAAAACCCCACTCACATGTGCATGTGGTGCTATTATTAACTTGACACATGCGTTACACTGTGCAAAGGGCGGTTACACACATAAGACATAATCAAATTAGAGACACATTCGCCAACCTCATAAACGAGGTTTGCCATGACGTCGAGATAGAGCCGAAACTTCAAGCGTTGCAATGCAAAAGCTTTGTGAACAATTCAACTACAACTGAAGATGAAGCACGACTTGACATTAAGGGTTCACTCTGGAGTTCACGAGTTAGCCGCGCTTTCCTTGATGTGAAAATTTTCAACCCCCATGCTAAAACATTGCGAAAACTGCATAAAGACGCTTATAAATATCACGAAACGCTAAGAACTCCAAATATCAGCCAAAAATTTCAAACGTAGAGCAGAGTAGCTTCTGCCCGCTTATTTCTGGATGCACTGGTGGCGCTGCTGCAACAGCTACGCGGACGATGCAGCGATTAGCCGAAAAACTATGTGAAAAAAGACAATAAAGCTATCCAGAATCGATAAACTACATAAGAACTAAAATAAGATTCGCGCTCCTGAGGAGCTCTATACTATGTATAAGGGGATGCAGATCGCTGCGCAAAGTTCAATTTATCGACAACTCCATTAGCGCTATTGTAGAGAAAGGGCGGCTAAGGTAAATTAACATTACGACGATGCATATAATGCTGATTTATGACTTCATTGATAAAATGATACAGTTTGCTGATACATATGCATTTTTATAACGCTGGCATGGTCCTATCCAGCTTGTGCATTTACCGTAACTAAATGGAGGGGCCTCTTTTGTAAATTAATTTTTTTTAAATTTAGCTAAATTATGGTCCTGCTCACACTGAATTCAATTTTTTGTGCGTCTACGGCACACTGGGTTTGGAGGTAACGAACACGCCTGGGACGGCAAAGGTCGTAGGTTCGAATCCGAAAGAACGTGTCTTTTTTAAGCGTGGAATATTCCGTTTTCGTCTTATTGTGTGTCTACCTATGTTAAGTCGGCTTAGTTGTCACATCGTAGTATTGTTTTTTGCTGTTCACAATTTACATTGTAGTTACTTCTAGTGTTTTTTTTATTTATTTGCTTTTTTTGTTCACACACACACACACACACACACACACACACATATATATATATATATATATATATATATATATATATATATATTTTTTTTTTCGCTTAAATAGTTTATTCTGGCCGAAGGATTTCGGCTTATAATGTATCGGCTTAATGGCTTTTCAAGGGAAGCTTACTTTTTATGCTCACCTCTAGATCGCACAAAATTTTCAGATCTAAATTGATTTTTTGACATCTTAATGATTTCGTCCCTTCCGGGTGTTTTTTTGGCTTTTTTCTGTTATTTTTATAGTAGATTTTTAATTACTTGTTTTTCTTGAATTTCAAGAGGGTAAATATACATCTTGGTTTCTGATTTTTATATACACCAAAACTTGCTGTCAGAAAAGAGTTTTTGAACGTTAAAAAAAATTGCATCAAATTTTCAGCGTTCGGATGCAAGGATTCTGATTTATTTTAAAAAAAGTGCGTCCAATCAGTTTTAATTTTTTGTTTTGTTTAATTTTATTTGCAATTTTTTGTTTTGTTTAATTTTATTTGCAAGTTGATGACATTGCGTATTCTTTTCATAGTATGTCAAAATGTTTCGAAAACATATCATAAATTTCCAACATTTTTTCGCAACTTTAGTTTGACTGTTTTGTCTACCAAGAAATATGGCGTTTCGCACAAGATTCAGGAGTAGGGTTCTTTTTGACTGAGTTATTGGGATAAAATGTCTCACAAATATCTCAACTTTTGTGGTTATTGCCTATTTCCTTGCGGGCCTTCATGTCTTTTTTAATATAACTTTGTTTTGGTTGTGATCCAGCTCTTAGCGTTGCGTATCAAGTTGATATTTGATAAGTTTGTTGTAATTGGGTTATTTTACTGATGTTTGACAGTTTTTTTGTGAAAATTGTTTTAAAACTTAAGTATTCCAACAACATATCGAAACTCTAAATCAAAAATTATTTAGAGGAATTAGATACGACAAAAGCACTGTTTCTATAATCTCATACACGAAAAGAAAAATAAATCTCTAAACGGCAACTATAATCATGTAAACTCCTCAACACCATCGGCAAAATCTTGAAAATGCATCAAAAAACCGCTGTTTGAGTTATTTTTGTCTAAAACTTCGAAATGATAGCATGGTTTTATCCGAAACCGATGTGTTGTCTAACATGCTGTTTTATTAAGTCAATGAAAAACAGGAAGAGAACTGCCAAGCAGTTCTCTTTTTTCATACTTTTCATGAAAACAGTTATTATGAAATGGCATAGAATGGGATATTTTGTTTCATTTTATTTTGTTGGGAAGCTTTAGAACTTTTTTTTGCAAAAAAAATTTTCTTAACAACCTAGTCGATTTTCAAAAATAGGTATTGTGAGAAAGACCGCCCACTTTTCTTTACGACTGAAAATTTGCCAAGTAATTGTGACTTCGCCCAGCTGTCGATAGCTTTTGAAATGTCTGTGGGGGAATACATAACAAATATTTTTGAATGTTATTGGTTTTCTCAAAAATCATCCTGTTGCAAATGTGAGATTTTGAGTTGAATGGATAAAATGGGTTGTGGGAAGCACTGTTTCGATAATCTCTATACACGAAAAGAAAAGTAAATATCCAAACGGCAACTATAAACCTGTAAAACTCCTCATCATCATCGGCAAAATCTTGATAATGCATAAAAAAACCGCTGTTTGAGTTACTTTGTCTAAAGCTTCAAAATGATAGCATGGTTTTATCCGAAACCGATCTGTGTTGTCTAACATGCTGTTTTATTAAGTCAATGAGAAACATGACGAGAACTGCCAAGCTGTTCTCGCTTTTCATACTTTTCATAAAAACAGTTAATATGAAATGGCATGGAATGGGATATTTTGTTTCATTTTATTTTGTTGGGAAGCTTTAAAACTTTTTTTTGCAAAACTTTTTTTTCTTAACAACCTAATCGATTTTCATAAAAAGGTATTGTGAGAAAGACAGCCTACTTTTCTTTACGACTGAAAGTTCGCCAAATAAATTTGACTTCGCCCGCTGTCGGTTGCTTTCGAAAATGTCTGTGGGGAATACGTAACAAATATTTTTGGATGTTTTTGGTTTTCTCAAAAACCACCCCTTGCAAATCTGAGATTTTGAGTCGAATGGATAAAATGGGTTGTGGGAAGCTCATCGGCGTGTTTGGATACGCCTAATTTTGTTCAACGAAGAGTAATGGCCCTCAAAGTCAAAGTTCTCGAAAACTACGCTCCCAAAACTGAGTTCTTAGGTTCAATCGAAAAAGCAGGTTGTGTGAATCTCTTCTGCTCAATCGATTACGCCCATATTTTATACATAAAAAGCTATGCTCCTCGTCAATATTCAAAAAAGTTTTGTTCACCGTTTTCTGGAAGCTAATTGATTTCAGAAAGTCACGTTTTCGAATTTTTAACCGTTTTTTAAAGAAAGCTTTTTGACTTTTCTTAGTAACTATCGTATCAAATCTGAGATGAAGGAGCCAATCAAAAAAACCATTTGCGAGTATCCGAGTTCTATCCGCTCATATCCGTGTTCACGCTCAAATAGCGTGAAATTAACAATGCTTATAAATGAAACTACACTGCACTATGGTTGGTCTCAGATTGTCTAAATGCGAGAAATTTGGCCGTGCAGCCAAGAAACTAGTCTCACACGTCAGTCAACCGGGTTTGAATATCCTTGATTAATCTTTTTGCTGACAAAGTCGCGCATTTCCGTGTTTACGCTCAAGTAGCGTGAAAGTTTAAATGCATACGTTTGAAAGAAAATTGCATTGTGATTGAACTGAGACTGCCTATTTGTAAGTTAATTTGGCTACCGTGCGGCCTATAGAGTAGTCTCTTGCGCCGGTCAACCGGGTTGCAACCCCCACCCTGGCCTTTATACATGTAAACCCGAGGGGTTATAGCCCCAAATGACCTTTTCTGACCGTTTTTCTCTCTATCTCAGTTCATACCTGATTAAGTCTCACCAAAAAGAGCAATGTGTCTCAATGAAGAATACCAGTGTTCTGAGAGTTTGCTTTGAGTTTTAAGCTGCAAATGGTTGATGTTATGAGCGATTAAAAATGCTTAAATTTTTTGTTGTCGAGAGTTTTTTACCGACTCTTTATAGTTCAATTGTGTGAAAGCGGCTTTTTTTTTGCTTTGGAGAGTGGAACGAGCACAAGTTCGTCGACCCGGTGGCCTATGTGAAAGACAACCTTCATATTAGTACAGAACCTATCAATATACCCGAGTTGCACGAAAGTTATCCTCACTTAGCTCCTATACATCCCTTACGGTTTATCTTTGAAGATATTGAAGTTATCTTAGGACAGGATAACTACCACGTCGTTCGTCCAATTGAGTTCCTCTTAGGAGACGACTCTAGCTCACCATGTTACCTCGCCTACCGATAGGTTTGATCATAAGTAGTTAGTTACCGCCGTTCGCCGGGTTAACTTCTTCGTGCTTTAAGTGTGTTGTCGAAGACTCTTCTTTAACTGAGCATATAAAGTCTTAAGGGGGCTTTGAACAAGTCAATGCCTGTTCTGCCGCGGATAAACGCGCTTTATCAATCAGCAATTCAGAAACTTTCAACGATGGTGAAAGATACATCGTGCCTATGCTTTGGGCTGATAACAATGTCAGTCTACCTAATAACTATTACTCATCGCTTGGTCAAATTAAAACTTTGGAGCGAAGGTTAATGAAAGACCGTAAGCTGCGCGAAAGACACGCAGACACCATAAGGGAAGACATAAAGAAAGGTCAATTCATCACAGTCCAGCCATATGATCCACGAGCGCTAACCGATTGGGAGTGGTATCTTCTGCAATACCCAGTGAGAACTCCAAATAAACCGGGTAAGGTGCGCCGAGTCCCTAAGGGGCTGCTAATTCAATCTCTCTTGGTTGGTCCAGACATCCTCCAAAACCTGATATTCGTTCTATTGAGCATCCAACCGCACACGTTCTCTGTCTCCGCGGAATTTAGAGGGTATGTTTCTCCAGGTAGGAGTCCTCGATGGAGATCAAACTCGCTTCGTTTTGTTGCGGAAGGATCCCACATCGGATGTGGTAGTCCAGCAGCGGTATACTAGCCATTTTTTCGGCGCGCGTGACTCACCGACATGCGAGAATTTGACTTTGCAAAAAACTTCAAATGATAACATTACCGCATACCCTGAAGCAGCATCAGCGGTTAACGAAAAGTCTTTAATGGCCGAGTACTAGGATTCGTTTGAAGGCAATGAGCAAGTTTTAAATGTAAGTCGAGATTTGGTCTAATTTCTTCAGTTAGGTTGTTTTGATATGACGAGGTTTGTCAGTAATGTTTAAGAATTAACTAACATTAAACTTGGAAATCACCCAAATACCTTCACCCGTTAAGGAAAGATCTAATGATAAACAATCGTCGCATGTCTTAGAGCTCATGGGATCATGTAAAGAACAAGTTGGTTGTGATCGCCCTCGAATTTTGTGTCATTGTTATTTGATCCTGTTGGGTTAGTAGCCCCATAAACCGTTATGGCTAGTCTTTTACGTAAAGACATTTGAAGAATAAGTGACCAAAAATGGAGTGGTGATTTATGAAAAAGTAATAAGAAGTTTCTCGCGTGGCACTCCGATCTCTATCTATTAGGTCAACTGACATCTAGAAGTTACTTCACAGAACTGTGGCTCGTATTGAGCTTCACACGTTCGGGGATAGTTCCCAGGATATTTTCTGCGCTGTTAAGTTTTTGGCGTCCGCGACTTACAAGCTCTGACAAAACTCATCGCTTTTGTCTTTGCTGGAGCGCATCTTGCGACAATGAAAGAGTTATCAATACCCAAGCTCGAGTTTGGCACCAGATTCAAAAATGAAATTTTGAAGGCACTCATACTTGAAGTGACTGATATCTTTGTGGACAGATAGCACCGCCCCATTGCAGAGGCTCATTTTTAATGATAAAGTGCCTGTCTTCGTCGGCAACCGCGTCGGCGAAATACTCGATTATACAGCCTTTAAGGAGTGGCACTATTCGAAGGAGCAGTAAGAAAAGATGAGTTTTCCTTTTCACTTGCCTCACCATTAGGGCTGTACACCTAGAGGTTGTGCCTTCATTAGACACCAGCTCATGTGTGGTGGGCATCGAACGTTTCATTACGCGCTGCGGTAAACAGCACTTTTTGGCCTATTAATAGAACTAACTTTGTGGGCGCAGAAAATAATTACTTACCTGCATCCAGAACTGCAACCACATGGCCTCTACCGTGTTTGC
Source organism: Symsagittifera roscoffensis (assembly GCF_963678635.1). Classification (NCBI taxonomy): domain Eukaryota; kingdom Metazoa; phylum Xenacoelomorpha; order Acoela; family Convolutidae; genus Symsagittifera; species Symsagittifera roscoffensis. Next base: position 28,099,976 of record NC_087064.1, read on the forward strand.
GCATAAAGGTATAGCCTGGAAGTTTGGCCCTCCCATAAGGCTGGTCTTAGGAGCGCCTCGTCAGTATCGTTGAACATGTGCTCCACGAGTTACTAAGCAGTAGGCGGGTAGCAGAAGTGTTAAGGTTGAGCAAGCTTTGAATACAAGACCGATCATTCCGGTAAGTACCGATTCGCGTGATTTAGAAGCGTTAAGCCGTATCTTCTTTTGCTGTGGCAGTACGCCGCAAGCTTTCCTTCCCTCTCTTTACTTGGGGATACTTCGATCAAAAGAAAAGGTACGTACGAGCGAGGTCGTATGCTGCCGCTATATGGTCTAATTGGCTACGAGAACAACCCGTTACTTAACAAGCGTGCGAAGTGGAACACCCAATCTGACGTTTTCTCAGTACAGGTGATCTTGTATGGTTGATGCAATCCGATAGCCCATGAGGTTGTACCCTCTCGCCCGCATGGTTAAGCTTATCTTCGGTACAGACGCACGTTTCGCCCTCATCAAAACAGCTACGAGCGAACTTAGCCGACCGATCGTAAAGCTCGCCCAGTTCTTCTGTCTTTGGGGCTGAGTATGTTCACGTTAAGCAGCGTGAAACTATAAATGCGTATAATTGAAGGTAAACTGCAATATGATTGTACAAAAATTGTCTAAATGCAGGTTACTTTGGCCGTGCGGCCAATAGATTAGTCTCTTGCACCGGTCAACTGGGTTTGCATACCCCTATCCTGGCCTGTATACATGTAAACCTGAAGGGTTATAGTCCCATTTGACCGTTTTTTACCGTTTTTTTCTCTCGAACTCGGTTCAGACTTAGTTAAATCTGACCACTAAAAATAGCATTTTGTCTCAAGAGCCGTGGGAGCTTACTTTGAGTTTTTAGCTTTAAATGGTTATGAGCAATTAAAAATAAGAATAATTCGAAGCAAACGAAGAATAACTCTTTTTAATTCAAGTGTTTGAAAGCGGTTGTTTTTATTTTTTGGAGATTGGAGCGAGCACATTGCCATGCATAGTTAAGAGTAACATTTTGTCAAAAAAGGCATATTGATCGTTGATTAGTATTTGTTAGTCAAGCATGTGTGAGAAAATGATTATTTGCGAAAGTGTGGATATGCCATGACTTTTTGGCCCTTTGATTGTGTATTTGAAAATCAGCGATAGATTTTGGGATTGTTCCGCCAGGGACGATGTTTTCTTTTTTTTTGAAGACTTTTTTTAACCTTTAAATTTTTTTTTATAATATACAGTAATTATAATAGCTTAAAAAAATTGCCTAAGACTAAGAATATAGTCAGTACACTTATATAGGTCTTGGTGTTTCTTCGCTAAATAACTCTCAGTTTCTTCAGGAAAAAGTCTTTTTTAGGTCAAGTTTTGTTCAGGAAAGTTTCAAGATATTTGAATGTTTTTTTTCTTAAAAGTTTATTTTTTCTTAAAAGTTTTTTGGAAAATGTTTATTTTTTCTTAAATGTTTTTCAAAAAACAAGTCAGTTTTTTTCTGTTTACTTGCGTTCATTGACTCTTTTCTAACTGTCTGTTGGTTGTTTTTTTTTTCTTTTTTTTTCGTTTTTTAGGTTGGTATGATAAAAAGATCTGAACCAAAGCGTAAAACGTAGACATATTCAACGGTCATAGTAACAAAGACGTATCAATGTTGCAGAAAGTTTTTTGACTTTTTGAAGTTTTTTGTTCCCAAGATGGCGTTAAAATAACTTCCAAAACTATTTTTACTGAGGTATGCAAGGATTCTGATTTATTTTTAAAAAAAATCTAAGTGCGTCCAATCAGTTTTAATTTTTTGTTTTGTTTAATTTTATTTGCAATTTTTTTGTTTTGTTTAATTTTATTTGCAAGTTGATGACATTGCGTATTCTTTTCATAGTATGTCAAAATGTTTCGAAAACAAAACATAAATTTCCAACTTTTTTTCGCAACTTTAGTTTGACTGTTTTGTCTACCATGAAATATGGCGTTTCGCACAAGATTCAGGAGTAGGGTTCTTTTTGACTGAATTATTGGGATAAAATGTCTCACAAATATCTCAACTTTTGTGGTTATTGCCTATTTCCTTGCTGGCCTTTATGTCTTTTTTAATATAACTTTGTTTTGGTTGTGATCCAGCTTTTAGCGTTGCGTATCAAGTTGATATTTGATAAGTTTGTTGTAATTGGGTTATTTTTATGATGTTTGACAGTTTTTTTGTGAAAATTGTTTTAAAACTTAAGTATTCCAACGACATATCGAAACTCTAAATCAAAAATTATTTAGAGGAATTAGATACGACAAAAGCACTGTTTCTATAATCTCATACACGAAAAGAAAAATAAATATCCAAACGGCAACTATAAACCTGTAAAACTCCTCAACATCATCGGCAAAATCTTGATAATGCATAAAAAAACCGCTGTTTGAGTTACTTTGTCTAAAGCTTCAAAATGATAGCATGGTTTTATCCGAAACTGATCTGTGTTGTCTAACATGCTGTTTTATTAAGTCAATGAGAAACATGACGAGAACTGCCAAGCTGTTCTCGCTTTTCATACTTTTCATAAAAACAGTTATTATGAAATGGCATGGAATGGGACATTTTGTTTCATTTTATTTTGTTGGGAAGCTTTAGATTTTTTTTTGCAAAATTTTTTTTCTTAACAACCTAGTCGATTTTCATAAAAAGGTATTGTGAGAAAGACAGCCTACTTTTCTTTACGACTGAAAGTTCGCCAAATAATTTTGACTTCGCCCGCTGTCGGTTGCTTTCGAAAATGTCTGTGGGGAATACGTAACAAATATTTTTGGATGTTTTTGGTTTTCTCAAAAACCACCCCTTGCAAATCTGAGATTTTGAGTCGAATGGATAAAATGGGTTGTGGGAAGCTCATCGGCGTGTTTGGATACGCCTAATTTTGTTCAACGAAGAGTAATGGCCCTCAAAGTCAAAGTTCTCGAAAACTACGCTCCCAAAACTGAGTTCTTAGGTTCAATCGAAAAAGCAGGTTGTGTGAATCTCTTCTGCTCAATCGATTACGCCCATATTTTATACACAAAAAGCTATGCTCCTCGTCAATATTCAAAAAAGTTTTGTTAACCGTTTTCTGGAAGCTAATTGATTTCAGAAAGTCACGTTTTCGAATTTTCAACCGTTTTTTAAAGAAAGCTTTTTGACTTTTCTTAGTAACTATCGTATCAAATCTGAGATGAAGGAGCCAATCAAAAAAACCATTTGCGAGTATCCGAGTTCTATCCGCTCATATCCGTGTTCACGCTCAAATAGCGTGAAATTAACAATGCTTATAAATGAAACTACACTGCACTATGGTTGGTCTCAGATTGTCTAAATGCGAGAAATTTGGCCGTGCAGCTAAGAAACTAGTCTCACACGTCAGTCAACCGGGTTTGAATATCCTTGATTAATCTTTTTGCTGACGTGTTTACGCTCAAGTAGCGTGAAAGTTTAAATGCATACGTTTGAAAGAAAACTGCATTGTGATTGAACTGAGACTGCCTATTTGTAAGTTAATTTTGCTACCGTGCGGCCTAGAGAGTAGTCTCTTGCGCCGTTCAACCGGGTTCCAACCCCCCACCCTGGCCTTTATACATGTAAACCCGAGGGGTTATAGCCCCAAATGACCTTTTCTGACCGTTTTTCTCTCTATCTCAGTTCATACCTGATTAAGTCTCACCAAAAAGAGCAATGTGTCTCAATGACAAATACCAGTGTTCTGAGAGTTTGCTTTGAGTTTTAAGCTGCAAATGGTTGATGTTATGAGCGATTAAAAATGCTTAAATTTTTTGTTGTCGAGAGTTTTTTACCGACTCTTTATAGTTCAATTGTGTGAAAGCGGCTTTTTTTTTGCTTTGGAGAGTGGAACGAGCACAAGTTTGTCGACCCGGTGGCCTATGTGAAAGACAACCTTCATATTAGTACAGAATATATCAATATACCCGAGTTGCACGAAAGTTATCCTCACTTAGCTCCTATACATCCCTTACGGTTTATCTTTGAAGATATTGAAGTTATCTTAGGACAGGATAACTACCACGTCGTTCGTCCAATTGAGTTCCTCTTAGGAGACGACTCTAGCTCACCATGTTACCTCGTCTACCGATAGGTTTGATCATAAGTAGTTAGTTACCGCTGTTCGCCGGGTTAACTTCTTCGTGCTTTAAGTGTGTTGTCGAAGACTCTTCTTTAACTGAGCATATAAAGTCTTAATATCAATTGCAGTCTTAAGGGGGCTTTGAACAAGTCAATGCCTGTTCTGCCGCGGATAAACGCGCTTTATCAATCAGCAATTCAGAAACTTTCAACGATGGTGAAAGATACATCGTGCCTATGCTTTGGGCTGATAACAATGTCAGTCTACCTAATAACTATTACTCATCGCTTGGTCAAATTAAAACTTTGGAGCGAAGGTTAATGAAAGACCGTAAGCTGCGCGAAAGACACGCAGACACCATAAGGGAAGACATCAAGAAAGGTCAATTCATCACAGTCCAGCCATATGATCCACGAGCGCTAACCGATTGCGAGTGGTATCTTCTGCAATACCCAGTGAGAACTCCAAATAAACCGGGTAAGGTGCGCCGAGTCCCTAACGGGGCTGCTAATTCAATCTCTCTTGGTTGGTCCAGACATCCTCCAAAACCTGATATTCGTTCTATTGAGCATCCAACCGCACACGTTCTCTGTCTCCGCGGTATGTTTCTCCAGGTAGGAGTCCTCGATCGAGATCAAACTCGCTTCGTTTTGTTGCGGAAGGATCCCACATCGGATGTTTTAGTCCAGCAGCGGTATACTAGCCATTTTTTCGGCGCGCGTGACTCACCGACATGCGCGAATTTGACTTTGCAAAAAACTTCAAATGATAACATTACCGCATACCCTGAAGCAGCATCAGCGGTTACCGAAAAGTCTTTAATGGCCGAGTACTAGGATTCGTTTGAAGGCATTGAGCAAGTTTTAAATGTTAGTCGAGATTTGGTCTAATTTCTTCAGTTAGGTTGTTTTGATATGACGAGGTTTGTCAGTAATGTTGAAGAATTAACTAACATTAAACTTGGAAATCACCCAAATACCTTCACCCGTTAAGGAAAGATCTAATGATAAACAATCGTCGCATGTCTTAGAGCTCATGGGATCATGTAAAGAACAAGTTGGTTGTGATCGCCCTCGAATTTTGTGTCATTGTTATTTGATCCTGTTGGGTTAGTAGCCCCATAAACCGTTATGGCTAGTCTTTTACGTAAAGACATTTGAAGAATAAGTGACCAAAAATGGAGTGGTGATTTATGAAAAAGTAATAAGAATTTTCTCGCGTGGCACTCCGATCTCTATCTATTAGGTCAACTGACATCTAGAAGTTACTTCACAGAACTGTGGCTCGTATTGAGCTTCACACGTTCGGGGATAGTTCCCAGGATATTTTCTGCGCTGTTAAGTTTTTGGCGTCCGCGACTTACAAGCTCTGACAAAACTCATCGCTTTTGTCTTTGCTGGAGCGCATCTTGCGACAATGAAAGAGTTATCAATACCCAAGCTCGAGTTTGGCACCAGATTCAAAAATGAAATTTTGAAGGCACTCATACTTGAAGTGACTGATATCTTTGTGGACAGATAGCACCGCCCCATTGCAGAGGCTCATTTTTAATGATAAAGTGCCTGTCTTCGTCGGCAACCGCGTCGGCGAAATACTCGATTATACAGCCTTTAAGGAGTGGCACTATTCGAAGGAGCAGTAAGAAAAGATGAGTTTTCCTTTTCACTTGCCTCACCATTAGGGCTGTACACCTAGAGGTTGTGCCTTCATTAGACACCAGCTCATGTGTGGTGGGCATCGAACGTTTCATTACGCGCTGCGGTAAACAGCACTTTTTGGCCTATTAATAGAACTAACTTTGTGGGCGCAGAAAATAATTACTTACCTGCATCCAGAACTGCAACCACATGGCCTCTACCGTGTTTGCGCATAAAGGTATAGCCTGGAAGTTTGGCCCTCCCATAAGGCTGGTCTTAGGAGCGCCTCGTCAGTATCGTTGAACATGTGCTCCACGAGTTACTAAGCAGTAGGCGGGTAGCAGAAGTGTTAAGGTTGAGCAAGCTTTGAATACAAGACCGATCATTCCGGTAAGTACCGATTCGCGTGATTTAGAAGCGTTAAGCCGTATCTTCTTTTGCTGTGGCAGTACGCCGCAAGCTTTCCTTCCCTCTCTTTACTTGGGGATACTTCGATCAAAAGAAAAGGTACGTACGAGCGAGGTCGTATGCTGCCGCTATATGGTCTAATTGGCTACGAGAACAACCCGTTACTTAACAAGCGTGCGAAGTGGAACACCCAATCTGTCGTTTTCTCAGTACCGGTGATCTTGTATGGGTGATGAATCAAAAGAAAAAGTACGTACGAGCGCGGTCGTATGCTGCCGCTATATGGTCTCGTTGGCTACGAGAACAACCCGTTACTTAACAAGCGTGCGAAGTGGAACACCCAATCTGACGTTTTCTCAGTACCGGTGATCTTGTATGGTTGATGCAATCCGATAGCCCATGAGGTTGTACCCTCTCGCCCGCATGGTTAAGCTTATCTTCGGTACAGACGCACGTTCCGCCCTCATCAAAACAGCTACGAGCGAACTTAGCCGACCGATCGTAAAGCTCGCCCAGTTCTTCTGTCTTTGGGGCTGAGTATGTTCACGTTAAGCAGCGTGAAACTATAAATGCGTATAATTGAAGGTAAACTGCAATATGATTGTACAAAAATTGTCTAAATGCAGGTTACTTTGGCCGTGCGGCCAATAGATTAGTCTCTCGCACCGGTCAACTGGGTTTGCATACCCCTATCCTGGCCTGTATACATGTAAACCTGGAGGGTTATAGCCCCATTTGACCGTTTTTTACCGTTTTTTTCTCTCGAACTCGGTTCAGACTTAATTAAATCTGACCACTAAAAGTAGCATTTTGTCTCAAGAAGAGCCGTGGGAGCTTACTTTGAGTTTTTAGCTTTAAATGGTTATGAGCAATTAAAAATAAGAATAATTCGAAGCAAACGAAGAATAACTCTTTTTAATTCAAGTGTTTGAAAGCGGTTGTTTTTATTTTTTGGAGATTGGAGCGAGCACATTGCCATGCATAGTTAAGAGTAACATTTTGTCAAAAAAGGCATATTGATCGTTGATTAGTATTTGTTAGTCAAGCATGTGTGAGAAAATGATTATTTGCGAAAGTGTGGATATGCCATGACTTTTTGGCCCTTTGATTGTGTATTTGATAATCAGCGATAGATTTTGAGATTGTTCCGCCAGGGACGATGTTTTCTTTTTTTTTGAAGACTTTTTTTAACCTTTAAATTTTTTTTTATAATATACAGTAATTATAATAGCTTAAAAAAATTGCCTAAGACTAAGAATATAGTCAGTACACTTATATAGGTCTTGGTGTTTCTTCGCTAAATAACTCTCAGTTTCTTCAGGAAAAAGTCTTTTTTAGGTCAAGTTTTGTTCAGGAAAGTTTCAAGATATTTGAATGTTTTTTTTCTTAAAAGTTTATTTTTTCTTAAAAGTTTTTTGGAAAATGTTTATTTTTTCTTAAAAGTTTTTCAAAAAACAAGTCAGTTTTTTTCTGTTTACTTGCGTTCATTGACTCTTTTCTAACTGTCTGTTGGTTGTTTTTTTTTTTCATTTTTTTTCGTTTTTTAGGTTGGTATGATAAAAAGATCTGAACCAAAGCGTAAAACGTAGACATATTCAACGGTCATAGTAACAAAGACGTATCAATGTTGCAGAAAGTTTTTTGACTTTTTGAAGTTTTTTGTTCCCAAGATGGCGTTAAAATAACTTCCAAAACTATTTTTACTGAGGTAAATTTATTTTTCAAGGGCTTGAATAAAAATTTCCGGACTGCAAAAAGCCTGCTTAAACTCAAAAAACTCAAAGAACAGGTTTTTCGACATTGAGATAACTTTTTAAAGTTTTTTTTATGTCGGAAAGACATACTATTTTATACTTTAATTAGGCTCCTAATAGCTAACTTGTGTTGAAAAATGAAAAGGCCCCCTCCTCTACATGCCCCACGACTTCCTTTATCATTCAAGTAAAAATCAAATAGTTCACAAATAGATGTTTCTTTTACAAAGGACCCCCTAATATGAAAATAACTGAACAGCAACCAGCCACTGTTTTATTCCTTCTTTGCCATGTTCAGATTATTGTGGGCATTTGATCCGAGCATGATCACGCTTATCTCTGCAGCAGGTATAGTGTGTGTTGCTGTCGACTGTGTCGCTAGAACTTCTTTCGTTAACTCGCTCAGAAATGGAGCCAACAGGTAAATAGCCGAAACATTTTTAATATCAAATACTCATTGAATGTGTCAACTTTTTTTAATCAGAGCTCAATGCGACGGACAATTCCGCGGAATTTGTTTAAAGATAGTTCGTGCTCGGCACATTTTCAAGCGAATGTACCAACAACTTTCCGAGAATCGTCAGAGAGAGCCGAACAAGGTACAGTTTTTTAGAACACCAAAATCCATATTCGAAGAGTATTAATCTGATCACTATTGTGTTTCAGCACTTCGTCTACTGTTTCGCATTTTTCTCGTCACTTGCCTGGATTGGGTGCAAAGTCCATAATTTACTCTTGATGTATTTCGTCGGTAAGTAGTTTTATTAATCAGTATTTACACTTGCGATCAGCTTAGTGTATTATTACGAACCTTTTGTTTTCTAACCTAACTCGCAAATAAAAGTGTTCATTAAAAGTGTTCACTTATTTGGAAATTTCACTAGCATTAGAAATTGCATAGCATCTGTTCTCTGCTAAATTTTTATGGGATAAATTTTACAATGTCGTTCGAATCACGACTGAAAGGACTTTAATGTGATTTATCGCTCGACCCATTCCGATGATTATTTGTGGTACCTGATTTCGCATTGAAAACAAAAAAAAGCAAACACACCCGAAGTCAAAGTTCCTCTCTATGGCTGAGTGGTTAGTGTGTGTGGTTCTTATTCTCTAGGTCGCAGGCTCGAATCTCATAGTCAGGGTTATTTCTAATTTTTATTATTGCACTTTATAGAGCCGCTTTTTGTCGTCTTCTCGATAGTGTTTGCGAAGCGAAGCTTCGCCTCTAAGTAAATTAAAATTTTCGTGAATATTCAAGTTGTAGTCAGGATTAAATGATAAATGAAGTAATTTTCACGTAGATCAAGTGTTTTTTTTTGTCATTTTTTAAAAGCAAAAGTGTGCTTTTTGTATATAATTCCTAGAGGAATATATATTAATTCAGTTTTCTCAAATTGGGTTAGTTAGTTTTATTAAAAAAAAAGATAAATGAAAGATTCTTGAGTGCTAGAAAACAAAACATGGTGGGAGATCTTTTGGTTTTTTGAGAACACACTTCTCCTGTTGCCTTTATTGTTCCGACCATTGGACATAGAGAGGAACTTTGACTTCGGGTGTGTTTGCTTTTTTTTTGTTTTCAATGCGAAATCCGGTACCACAAATAATCATCGGAATGGGTCGAGCGATAAATCACATTAAAGTCCTTTCAGTCGTGATTCGAACGACATTGTAAAATTTATCCCATAAAAATTTATCCCAGTGTCAAGAGAAACCAGTTTGAATTTTTTGAATTTTGATTTAATTTTGAGCGAATAAGGTGAGCGAGAAAGCTTATTTTGTTTTTTAACCAAGTGTTTACCACAATTGATGTACTTTATCATAATATGTGGAGTTATTACACAAGCAAAGCTTGTGTTATAGTTTGAACTCTTTTTTTCCAACTTAAATCGCAAATATTGTTGCGACGCAAATATTGTTTCGACAAACTGTGTTCATTTTGAATGTGTTCAGTTTGATCAATACCAGCTATTAAGTACAGCCAATGCTAAAGATATTAATACAGACTACTATTTTACAAATAGCACTTTAGCTTTATGGTATCATGGGTTTTTAGTGTAGAGGTAGTGAGCGAGACTTGCAAAAAATAAGGGGGTTCGAACCTGGGCAGGGTCGGATGTTTTCATGAACTTTTTCGTATACTAGCTAAAATGCACCCGCTTTAAATTGAGGCATGTATGTTAGTTGGTAAATTTTTTTTTTAAATTGACTGGTACAGTTAATGCGTCATAATTTTACTCATTCCGTTTTTCCCAGTAGCGTTATCTGTCATTATTGTATTGCTTGTGTTTGCCAAGTGCAACTCGTCTTTGTGTATATCATATTAAATCCCTTTCAGCCCTGATTCGAATGATATTTAAAAAATTCAAAAAGTTTTCCCAGTGTCGAGGTAGTCTAATTTCGAGAGAGTGAAGCAAGCGAGCAGTCTTAGTATAGAAGAATAACTCATGAAACTTTAGTCAAACTCCAGTAAATTGATTTATGGAAATTTTGGTAGCGCCATCTTTGGAATAAAAAATTCAAATTTTCAAAACACTTTGCAAAAAAATATTAAACAAAAATTTAGTTTTGTTTGTTTGTTTTTTGTAATTTTTCGACTTAAGTCGTTGCCAGATTTGCCTATTTAACTATGAATGTCGAATATGCTTTAATTTTTGGTTTTCGTCAGATCCGTTTATCATAGAGCTCGCAAATTTTCACACTAATTTGAAGAAAAAAAAAGCGTTTTATGTATTTTTTGGAGGTTGGTCGGAACGTTCTGTGCTACTTTCACAGCTGACGGCTATCCTTGTGTATTTATGTACTTTGGGTGCATCTGCAGACCTGTTTTTGTTTTAGTTTCGTTCTTAGCCTTGGTTCCTGGGTTCAAAACCCACCAGTCTACTCGCAAATACTATGAGGCAATAGTCTCCTTCATTTGCAACTGGTCTCTCAAACCCAAGAAGTCTTAACAGTACAAGATGCCATCTTTAACTCCTTTCGGGTTCGCTTGAAAGAAATACCTAAATACAACATGTACATGATCATTTCTAATCTTGCTTGCAATGCACTCTTATTATGCAACAAACAGCAGTGCATTAATAGTTGTAGTTTAGTATATAACTCGTCGAAATACAATTCAATACTGTGAACAAGTAGTCAAGCTCTGCGTGGTTTTAATTAACGACCTTTGAGAGATTTTTTGGCTTCTTTCACTCACCATCAACTTATCAAGTGCCGTTGAAGTTTTCTAATGATGAGTCATCGACCTTTGGATTTTTTCAACAATTCATCGTAGGCTTGATTTTGTACCATTTGATTTTGGATGTATTTGATCATTTTGATTTATGCATGAAATTGTAAATAATTGCTGTGTGGAGTACAAAAAACGAGGCTTGAGTACCATCCAGATATCAGAAACTGAGCTGTTTCGTTGATACTTCACCAAGAGAGCTTCAACATGCTTGATGTAAAAAAATGAACGAGCAGTGAAATAATGTAAAACATTGAAAGAAGCCTTTGTGATTCTTCGACTTTCAGAAACGTTTTTTTTTAAAATCAATTTTGATTACCGGTGATCTTTATCTGTTTTGATCTTTCATATATGATTAAATAGTTAGTGTCGTTTATAATACAACAAGCGTGCATACAGATAGATCTATCTGCGATGGATACTTTCCTTTCAGAAATGTACAATTGACAACCATAACTCACACGCTGATTTTCACAAGATGCTGTTTGAAATTAGATTAGTTGCTGTTAATTGAAAATTCAATGAAATAAATATTCAAATTAACTGAATAACGAAACCGTATTTTGCCAAAAAAGGGGAAGTTAGATTGAAAGAATTCAAAAAACCAGACAGCAAATGAATGTTGAAGAAAATTTAGAGTGAATTCACGAAATTCATAATAGTATGACTTTAATTTCTCAATGACACTGAGTAATATAGGTGAAGAAAACTTCGAACATATCGCCGGAACCTTCTATATAGTTGTCCGAAAATTTTTTGATTTTTTTTATCTGAAACAGGGCGAAGATTTCTCTAACGGTTAAAGTTTTGTTCTGTGAAGTTCCTGTTTGATTTATTAAACAGGTATTATGAAAACGTTTTTTTTTGCAGGATGAGATCGGGTTTTTTTTGAGACGCTTTTATAGAAAATTCGCTTTCCCGAAAAACTACCCGTCCGATTTTCACAAATGTGGTACCAATGGATTTATTACCTTTTTACCTACCTGCCTGCATAAACCCTAGGTCGAATTGTACCTTATCCCGCTCCCTACGGTCTTAGAAAAGCCCCACAACTCAGCACTTTTTTCACTATTGCTTGTTTTTTCGGACTTTTTCGATTTCCTCAAAAACTACCCGTCCAGATTTAGGATTAAGGGTTTATTCGACAGAACAGGTTGTAAGAAATTCCCCTGCACAAGCGGTTGGTCCCTAATTTGCCTAGGGGAAGGGCTATAGACTTGATAAAAGTCACTTTTTTGACTTTTTGGTCCATTTTTTCAGACTTTTTCGATTTCCACAAAAACTACCCGTCCAGATTTGGGATTAAGGGTTCAATTCATTGCTCAGGTTGTAGGCAACTCCCATGCACAAGCGGCTGGTCCCTAATTCGCTTACAAAAAGAGCTATTGAATTAGGAAAAGTCATTTTTTCGGTTTTTTGGCCGTTTTTCGGAATTTTTCGATTTCCTCGAAAACTGCGCGTTTAGATTTGGGATTAAGAATCAATCAACAGACCAGGTTTCAGGTAACTCGCCTGCATGAGCGGCTGGTCCCTATTTTGTGTAGGGGAAGAGCTATTGACTTAGGAAAAGTAATTTTTTCGGTTTTTTGACCGTTTTTCGGAATTTTTCGATTTCCTCGAAGACTACCCGTTTAGATTTGGCTCAATTCCTTTCTCTTCGAATTTTGACTATTGATGACATGTCGATGCTTGGAACTACTGAACTGAGTGTAATCGATCAGCGTTTGCGCTTTGTAAGCGGATGTGATGTTGCACCCTTCGGAGGACTTGGTGTCATCTTGATTGGAGATTTTACACAACTACAACCTGTTAAAGACACGGCACTTTTTACACAAACAGGTAACAATCTTGGGTAACAATAAACTTGGGACACTTCACCAGCAACATATCATGTGTTTTTAAACATCACTATATTTATTAGACAAACTTTTTTTCAGGCCGATCAACTTCCAAAGTGACCAACGAATTTTACAGAAAAACGTTTACTGCAGCTATTTGCGTTAAGACCAACATGAGAATGCTGGATAATGCTTACTCTATAATTGATGATTTACGTTCTCCGCCGCCTTCTTTTGAATCTATAGTCAAATTAAATTCAAGATGCTTACCTGTTCCTCAATCAGAGCCATGGTTTCCCACTGCAAATGGTACGAACTCAGCTCGTCAGCACGTGATATTGGCACACACTGTGGCAGGTGCAAGATCTCAAACAGTGATGGTATTTAAAGCTAAATTCACGTTCAAAAAGGCTTTAAATAAATCTAGATTAGATCAGGCAATCATCCATCTGTACAAAACTTGTGATTCCAAGCTGCAGTTTTTAACCCCCCATTCTGTATATATATCTTGGCATGCATGTGATGATAACACTTAATTGTGATGTTGCACATGGAATGGGTAACGGGACTACTGGAGTTGTATGCGGCTACGTTTGGCAAGACTCCATAACCCCCACGTTCGAAGAATATCCTCTTGTTCCGAACGACCCTACTTCACCCACTGTTCGTGAACCACACCAAATGCCAAAATTTCTCCTTATCAGACTGACCACAACAAAGTATTCGAGCGCGCGCCACTGTTAAGCTTCTTGATCTTCCTGACGACGTTTGGCCTCTTAGAGTTGTTTCAAAAGAGATAGCTATTCTGAAATCAGCTCCATGGACTCATGGACGCCTTACAGCAACCATGCGGCAGTTCCCTTTAGTGAATGGAGATGCTGTAACGTTCCACAAGCTGCAGGGATCCACTCATGATGGAACTTAATGCATTGGATCCTTGAAAGGAGCAGGGGTTCAAGCAGTTTATACAGCCTTGATACGTGTTAGACGTTTTGAGCAGTTGTTCCTCAGTGAACCGAAATTGTGGAATTCTGCGCGGCAATGGCAATTACCGAAGGGTCTGAAAGAAGAACAGCTACGTATTAACCTCATCAGTGAACGTTTGGTGTCTTATATACAAACATCATAAATAACGGTGCATTTCATAACTATCCCGAACTAACTCATTCATCTAAATACTTTAATTTTAGTAGTCAAAAACTGTTCTAGAACAGCGAGGGGATTAAAGACGGACAAAGCGCACCTGCAACCTGCATTCTACAGTTTTGAATATTGGTATGATTTTTCATCACATCATCCAAACTGTGTGTGCTCCAACTGTTTGAAGTGTGTTTTTATGGCGAACGAAGTGCATCCGGGTCCTCTTCGCATTCACCGGGCAGAACTTATTGGTAATTCTGGCAAAAAGATGCACAACAGGGTGACCAACAAATTGATTTCAACCGATTATCGGCACTTAATTGTTTTTTTTTAAATTATCAAACAGGTCATTTCAGCTTTCAGCTGAGCCCCTAGTTTGTTGAACACTAGGAGCTCTGTGCGCTATCCTTTTTCTTCCGACTTTATTTCCACAGAATAACGTAGGTTACATATTTGATTTCGGTGTTCTAGTGACAAAAGACTTTTTAAAGAGTAATGACTTTTTTTAAAGTGAAGAGTTCATTAAAGAGTAATGAACTCTTAAAGGTCTTGCTGATTTTTCTTTGTTTTTTTTCAGGAAAAGTCTTTGAATTTGTTCAGGCTGAATTTTACTTTTTCGCAGTTTGACTTATGATTTCTTTTTCAGTTCAGATCATTTTTTCTATTGAAAGGAAGGCAAAATCCGCTATCGAACAGCATAAATGTAAAGGGCACGAAAAACGTGCTCGACTTCTAATTTCGAAAATGGAAAGTAATTATCAGATTTCCCAGTGAAATAAAAGTTTCGCCTATTGATCCAATTTTCTCAAATTGGGTGAATTATAACAAAAAAGTGTCCATCATAAATTTTTCTGCAAACTCAAAGAGCTTTAAGGCCATTTATTTTTTCGAAATTCAAAAAAAACAAATCAGTGTTTTCAGTTTCCTTCTTTCTGGTTTTTGTCGGTTGGCTGTTTGAAATTATGTGGGATATAAAGTTTTGCGGTATATTCCAACAATTGCTTCGCGTAAAGCTCAAAACTGGTGTAAATTTTTGATTGTATTTATACGCAAAGCTCGCGTTTGCTGTAGAAATATTGGTTCTAGCACATTTGTAAAGTTACAGCCATAAATAATATGCCATACTTGTATAGGTTTAATGTCTGAGGATTAGAATTTACTTTCTGAGAGTGGCCTAAATAGATTTTTGAAAAAACGAAAAAATCCGATTAACTTGAAATTCTGTTAGAGACATTTTAGCGGGTATTTTGAAATTTCAGGTGTTTATCAAGTGGTAACTTAAAATATTTTGCCTCACTGGATTCAACTTGTTAAGGATTCAGCTTGTGTACCCATCAGTTTTGAATTGGTTTGCAAGGAAATCGTATAAAATAGGTTTTCGATAAGTTCAGACTCAAATGTGACATTTATGAAAGCACTTACTCCATTAATTAGGGCTGGGTCCGCAAAACTTGAAATTATCATCTCTGCAGTGAGGCTCTGTCAGGGTCCTCTCAGGAGCTGCAAATTTTGCCTCCCAATATGACTGCTCAAATCCTTGTAGTTTGCGAGATATGACGTTTTTTTATGATTTTCTCCGAAATTTTCAAAAAAAACTTGGATATTAAAAAAAGTTCAAAACTATGAAGATATCAATCCTGTTATTGGAATCTGTGAGGGTGCTCATAGAGGCTTGCGAATCCTGCCTCTGAATATGGCTGCTCAAATTCTTGTAGTTTTCGAGATGTGACGTATTTTAAGATTTTTTCAAAATTTTTCAAAAAACTTAGGTATAATTTTTTTTTACAAAGCTTGAAATAATAATCTCTGTATCAAGGCTCTGTCAGAGTACTCTCTGGAGTTTCGATTTTTGCCTCCAAATAGGACTGCTCAAAACCTTACAATTTTCCAGATATGACGTTTTTTGTGATTTTTTCAAAAAAATTTTCATGAAAATTAATTTTTTTTTCAAAGTTCGAAATTCTTAACCTGTAGTTGGGGGGCTGTCAGAGTAATCTCAGGGGTTGCAAATTTGGCCTCCAATTATGAATGTCCAAATCATTTTTGTTCAAGAAATACGACGATTTTTTTGGAAATTTTCAGAAAACTTAAATTACAAAACAATTCGTTGAAGTGAAATTTCCCATCCTGTAGTAGTGTACTTTTAAAAATGTTGAATATTGTCATCAAAAAAGACTGCTCAAGTTTTGGTAGTTTTCGAGATGTTAATTTTTTTCTGGTTTTCAAAAAAAATACTTTTTTTTAGAAAACTTAAGGTGAAGTTTCTCAAAATTTGAATTTCTCAATGTTGTAGTTAGGTACTGTAAGAGTACTCTCTGGAGTTGCAAATCTTGCGTCCAAATGCGACTGCTGAATTGCTTTCATTTTCCCAGATGTAACGTTTCTTAATTCATTATAAACTTAGATACAAAAAAATGTCACAAATTTTTATGGTTTTTCAAAATTTAAATTAAAAAATGAATGAAAAACTTTACAAAATTTCAAGTTACTCTCAGGAGCTGCAAATCTTGCGTCCAATGTGACTGCTCAATTGCTTTTGTTTTCGCAGATGTGACGTTTTTTAGTTCATTTTAAAATTTTCGAAGAATTTAAATAAAACTTCACAAAATTTTATGGTTCTTCAAAATTTGTGTAAAAAACTTGAATAGAAAATTTTGCAAAATTTGTAATTACGAACCCTGTAATTGGGTGCTGTCAGAGTACACCTAAAGAATATATTTTTGTTGTTGAAAGTTCGAAGCACCGGAGGTGCGTTACACGCTAGTATTTTGTAAATCAGGTGGAATGTTAACGGTGTCCTTACTGTTGTACATTCCATTTTTCACTATTCGATTTCACAGATCCTCCGTTTCAGTACAAACATATGCCAAGTCTTCACTATGTGTCTTACCTATTTGCGCAACGTATTTTTCAAGAGAAGCAATACGTTTCAATTTTCAATCAATTCAGAATTTAATATGTCCAACTCACTTTGTAAGCCTTTTATTAGGCTTACTATCCCGAGTTGATCCTCGAAGGCCTCCATCCGCTCCTGAAGTTTGCTCATGATTGATATAATACAATTATAAAGGCGGGTTAGCAACATGAAAATGCATTTGTTCAATTAAACGGTAAAAAAAAGTTTCAGAATATGGCCGATTTTAATGCAGACAGAAAAATTTAGGTCATGTGAGAGAAAAAAGAGCGAAAGATTTTCAAAAATAGCGCTGATTTTCCGACTTTATCGCAAAGTTAAGGAAGGAACTTTGGACTAGCTAGTGATTTTTGTTCAATTTGGGTATTTCGACCAGGCAAGCTCACAGTAAATCAGAAAATTTGGCTGTTTCGAGAAAAAAATGGTCTGAATTTTTTTCGAATGTCAGACTTAATTAAAACAATTTAAGAGGTTGACCTCTGCACCACAAATTGAACTTCTATCACAATTTTAGCGATATCTTAGTAATTTTTGAGTCGCCTTTGTTGCAGATGCGAACTAGAAAACTTTACTAAAGCAAATAAAAATGCTAATTTTTTTGTAGTACTTTTGCTGCTTAGCATTGGAAATTTGATAGCATTCATACCTGCTTTATTGGCGACTTGTGTTAGTATACTTTCCAGCGACAGTGGAGCAGGTGCATAGACGAGACTCCTAGTGGCCAAGTTGATTAAGGCAAACGTCTCTCAGCACGAGTGACGTGTGTTCGAATCCTCTTCGGTCATGGTTGGAGTGGTCTCAGTGTCATCTGCCTCAAGCTGCGGCCGGCTGCGGCCAAATTGAAGACATCCCCCTCACCTTCGGTTGGTTCTGCATTGATTAGGACCGGGGACAGTAAAAAAAATCTCCTAGTTTACAGGTCCGAAGTTTCATTCCAGCAGATAGCATAAGTTTGTTTCAAGGCTTATTTTCCCCCATATTTAAGAGCTACTTTTTGCCGTTTTTTCGCTTGTTTCTGCGATGCGTGTAAACCTTAGTGCTAATTACTTGCCAAGAAATCGTCTGCTCTTGTCTCTTTTTGTGAACTAAATAATTTCGACTAAATGGCTTTCCAATAACAAAGTTAATGCTTTCCAATTAACTAAACTCCTCGAAGGATGCAGTGAAAGTGAAAGTTTGTTTTTTCAGTTTATCGAATGTTGCTTGTATATAGCCTATTCCTCCCACTTTTTGCTCAGCCCACCTGGGCTCTTATTGAGGGCATCTACTGCGGACTAGAAAACTGCTATGATGTGCTGGGAGTAACGAGAGACGCCACACCTCGCGAGATCACGAAAGCATACCGAAAGCTAGCTCGCGAGTACCACCCGGACTCAAATAAAGATGACCCAACAGCTCACGATAAGTTTATTACAATAGCCACAGCTTATGAGACACTTAAAGATGAAGAAACAAGAACTGAGTATAATTCTATGCTTGATAATCCAGACCAAATTTACAGACATTACTACAGGTATTACAGGAGAAAAGCGCCAAATGTGGATGTTAGATTAGTGTTAGTAGTGACAATATCAGTCATATCAGCAATACAGTATTACGCATGTTGGTATCGATATCACGAAGCTATTAGTTACCTGGTGACGGTGGCTAAATATAGAAACATGGCCATAGAGATCGCACAAGATAGAGGTCTGTTTGACACGGGAAAGAACAAGGTCAAAGGCAACAGAGGGGTCAAAGAGGAAATGAAGAGCTTCAAGGAACAGGTCATCAGAGATATCGTAGCTGAAAACATGGACATTCAAGGTAAATAGTAAGGATGTATGATTTATAACAAAAAAAACAAGTCAGCTAAAAGTTTTTCAGTATTATCGATATTTTGATCGCTTGTCTAAATAGGTTTCATGATATTTCAGAGAGTTGGATATTTAGTAAGCTATATCTTAATATTCCTTTTTTTATTTTAGGAGGCTACAGCAAACCAGACATCTATTGTATCCTTTGGGTGCAGCTGTTCACGTGGCCCTACCAACGGGTATTAGACCTCAAATGGTTGACCTTGTATTTTGTAAATCACACAATATTCAAGAAACCCCTAGGCAGGGAGCAGAAGCTGTACAAAATCAGGAAGAATCTCAAGCTCTCAGAGAGTCAGTTCAACTACCTGGAACCACATCAGATTAACGAGTACCTCGATTTGAAACTATGGGAGAAGGATTCCTTCGACGACTATAAACGTGAGAAAGAAGAAGAGCAAAAGCTGCTAATGGCCAATAATGCTAAGCTAAAAAAATACAAACGCTGGCTGAAAAACCATGGCACAGGTCGGATGACCTTCGAAGATTAGACAGCGCTTCAAAACTGAAATCTTGATAGCATCAGTTGAACGTTCATCAAATTGTATTATTTAAAAGTGCCTACGAGTTGATAATCAGATATTATACTGGTCTACGTGCAAACATCCAAAATAGCCTAAAAAATTAGGTGATAGAATTATAAAATAAGTTAAGAAAAGAAAACATACGGAGGGCTGACGCATATAGAGCAGATCTCAAGTGATTTTTGTCTTCCAGGATCCGTGGCGCTTCCTTCCTATAACCACGATATTTTCCATAAAATAGGAATTTTGGTTTGTAATATAGTTTCTCGGATGGTTGCCTTGCAAGCGTTGGTCGTGATTTTATGGTCGGTAAGAAAACAAAAACAGGCCAAAACGACGTTAATAAGCACTATTTGCAAAGTTTCGATCGGAAATAACGTTTTTTTGGCGCGCTCTCCCTCATCTTAATTAAATTTTTTAGGACCAGTTTGAGGTTGGTCATCAAAAATGGGTGTCGTTAAATAGTACCAAAGGGGGCCTTTGAAAAAATTCGTCAACTAGAATTGTGGGGGTTTGCTGGAATGGAGTGAATGCTCGGTTAGTGGTGCTCTGGAGGTGGGTTGTAGTATTTTTTTGGTACCAGCGAAGTTACCGTCTTTTTGGATCTTGAAGATTTCCCGTGACAAGGATAGAAACGATTTATTCACTTCGTTAGATATGAATAAAATATTTCGCTTAAGAGTTCAAACTAGATGGTTCAATGTCGAGATATTATGATGCGTAACTTGTGTTTTTGTTCCTTTTTCTTAGGTATGAATTTTTATTTATTTTTAAATGTTAATGTTATGAATCTCAAAGAAATTTATTTGATACGAGAACTAAATGCTTAATAAATTCAACGTTTCAAGTTGTTCCATTTTCATTCGAGTTTTAGGTCTAATCTTTGAGGGACAAGCTCAAATGAACTGCGAGTAAACCGTACATACCCGTCAAGACGAACAGGTTGAACTGTATTTGAGAGATTTGGTAATTGAGAAGAATGGCTCTTCAAGCACTCCATGCTTGTACTTGGGTGACTTACAAGAAGAATTTGCTCTGAAGTTTTCTAAATACATCTATTGATAGTTTTCACATGATCAAATAAATGGATGAAATTTGAAGTATTCGGCTTTCAATAGATATACAAACTAACGTTTAATTCTATAACAAAGTCGCACATTACTGTTCAATACCTGTATTCAGTTTTATCCCAGTATATAGTAGAAGTAGTAGCGTTTAAGTACAATCGACACTGAGGATAATAATACGGGCTATTGTGATTGCTCCGACTTGCCAAGAGAGTGACAGAAAATTTGAACTTGGTCTATTTTTTTTCTTCAAATTAAATTCAATTGTTATGAAGAAATTTTGGTGCTATTTTTATACCATTTGAAAGATATTGATGCCCTGAGGTCAAATTAAAAAATTTTTCCTGCGACGATTTTTGTTGCCAGTTTGGGAAAAGTTGCGTTGCAGAAAAGCGGCGAATTAATCAGGCCTTGAAATTTTTTCAAATTGAGTTGAGCTAAGCTATTTGGTTTTATCTAACCTTAATTAGACGAGAAACATAGCCTTTTCTCACATGGCATGTGGGATTTTTTTTTAAATATCAGAAATTTTACTTTTGTTCGAATTTATAAATATTTTTGGTTACACTAGCCAGCTTGCGAGCGTTAATGTATTAGTACAAATGTAGAAAACGAACGGTGTTGATTGGTTATTGGATTTTCTGTTATGTATTATACTTAAACCCTTTCTAGAATTTGAATGTTTCAATATAAATTAGTTGGTTGCACGTGATAGAATCTCCCGGAGATTCACTGATTCTATATGAAAAGTTGAAGTCGTCTAAGAAGATTGTCAATTGTCAAATTGGCATATAACTACAAGCCTTTTTTCTAACCTAACTGTAAAATAAAAGTGTTCACTTATTTGAAAATTTCATTGTAGCATTGGAAATTGCATAGCATCTGTTCTCTGCTTTATTTGTGGCTAGTGTTTGTAATTAATTAAGTGTCCTTGGTTAGTGCGAGAGAATGGTTAGCTCTAGGTTCTTGGTCTCAGTGGTTATAGGTTCGAATCCGTGAGGTAGCTGAATTTTTACTAATTCGAGGCTTATTTCTACTTGTTTCTATCGCAAATTATAGAGCTTCTTTTTATCGTGTTCTCGCAAGTGTTAGCGAAGCGAAGCTTCGCCTCTGTGTAAAATAGATTTTTTTGCGAAACCACACAAACCGTTGTTCACAAGCGTTGTCTGTTATCTTTTTGCTGGTGTCTGAGAGGCACAATTTCGCCTCTGTGTTTACACTTGCCTCATACTCATGTTTTTTCTGGAGCTTTCTTTCGATATCCCACTTTCCTAAAATCATCCGAATACTAGTGACACAAAAAAGAAATGCTTAGCAATGATGCACCCGAGAATTTACTGTGACTCATTTGTTTCAGGTAGTGATTATGGCTTCCGCAATATCATTTGTGCCCTCGCGCAAGGGACCCTCTGGACTGTCGGTTAATGGGGAGGAGAAACAGAGATACGACCGAATGTTCATGAGTCTTCTGCCACCTGGATCCCACCCCAATCAGCTGGTTGGAGGGGACAAAATGAAAGAGGTCTTCCTCAAGTCAGGACTGCAGCCTAAAGTGCTAGGAGTCATATGGTAGGAAAATCAAGTGATTTTAACTAAAAGTTTTTATCCACCACGCGCAGTAACAATGAACGAGACTTTGGGATTTGCAGGAAGAACC
The DNA here is from genome assembly GCF_963678635.1 of Symsagittifera roscoffensis. Classification (NCBI taxonomy): domain Eukaryota; kingdom Metazoa; phylum Xenacoelomorpha; order Acoela; family Convolutidae; genus Symsagittifera; species Symsagittifera roscoffensis. The sequence continues at coordinate 28,122,094 of NC_087064.1, forward strand.
GCTGTTATGTTCCTGGTTAAGGTACTTTTGTAATACTTTTTTTCTAAGAAATGTCGTCTTTAACAATATTCCGAAAGGGTGAGCACGGAATTTGGTGCTTCTCGAACCGCCAGCCTCTGGAATGTAAGAAAGCTAATTGCAGTGGGCATCATTATATTTCACCAAATGAGATTGACACGATAAGTCATGATGTATAAAAGTACTTCCCCGAATCTAAGTTTGTCATCGTTTTAGTATTTCTGCTATGCATCGAGATATCAAAAAACATTGTTTCTTCGATATCTGTTGTTGAATCTGATTTAGGGCATATTTTGATGTATTTATCTTGGTCATGGGATTTGGCGTGGTTATGGGATTTAGGTCTTCAAGTTACCTTCCCCTGAGCTAAAGTTTCTTGAATTATTAATGTTATGCTAATAATGCGGCATACTTGCTGCAGGGATCAAATGTCATTGGAATCAGAGATCTCTGTTATAGAATTTCATGTGCTATGTTCACAAGCCTTAAACCAGAGCTGGTGATAAAAATGTGTCATGTCCCGCTAGCGCCGACCGCCATGATCCGCTCTCGTCTCTTGATGGTGCGCCATTATTTAACTGACCACAAAATACAGCCACTAGAAAATAACAACGATAACTGGCTTCTCTGTAATTAATGCCGAAAGTTCCGACCAAAAAAGTATTAAAACAAAACATATATGATTTTTTGGAAATTGTGATGTTTGTTATTCTTTTCGCTAGGAGCGGATTTAAAGGAAAGCCTAGAAAATAGGTACATTCAATATTAAGAGTACGGTGCGCTTATTTGACAACAGATTTTATCAAAAAATTAATAGAAAAAAGTTCGAGTCAAGAAGGCGCTAAATGAAGCTTTATAAGCAATATAAAGCATTATTTAAGAATATAAAGTTAATATTCCCGGAGTAAAACTAAATTTTTACGTCTTATTTTTTTATTATAGGCCTGCTCGCTTGCTTATTTTCTCGAAATTTGACCGAAAATCAATAATTTTAAACCCGTTTTTCTCCATTGAGATTTTTTTCTGGAAGAATAGGGTTCGAATCACGGCAGCTAAGGCTTTAATGTGATATATCACTCGCCCCTTCCGACAGTTTTTCGATACCTGATTTTGCGTGGTAAACGACAAAAGTATTAGAACACCCGAATACAAAGTTTCTCCCCACTTTCAGTGGTCGGAACAGTTAGTTGATAAATTATAGTTTGAGAATAATTTTCAGTCGATGGCATATTGACAGTTCTCTGTATGTAGATTAGCAGTTTTATGTGTTCGTCCGTTCGCGGATAATTACGTGTTAATGGGTTATAGGGAGAAGTCTGATCTGACGAAAGATGGCAGCCTAGACAACAGGGAGTTCGCCATCGCCATGTGTCTCATAGAACATGTCCTCGGAGGAAACACTATACCGCCAGTTGTGCCTCAACAGGTCATCAATATGAACATCCCACCACCGACTGTGTCTGCTCCAGTAGCTGGACCCACTCCTGCTCCTGGAGGCCCCCCACCTGGCCAGATGCAAAACTCGCAATCCGCATGTGAGTCGCTAGATTGTTGCTTCGAAGCAAGAAGACTGAATGCTTACTTGAATTTAAATATAATAAATAAGTATATTACGAGGCCAAACTGTGTATTTTAAGAATTGTAAGCGGGTTCCGCGACAGACTGAAAACAGGATTGTCATGGAATCCGCAACACGGCTAATTTTGATCTTTTTGCTGTTTTGGGTTCCTGGAACCCAATTTGTTCGTGGAACCCAAAACAGCAAAAAGATCAAAATTAGCCGTGTTGCGGATTCCATGACAATCCTGTTTTCAGTCTGTCGCGGAACCCGCTTGCAATTCTTAAAATACACAGTTTGGCCTCGTAATATACTGAACGACATAAAAAAAGTATATCGCTCAAAATTGCTCAAAGCAGCGAAATTTGTGGAATCCCGATTAAAACTTAAATGACAATCCTGTTTTCAGTCTGTCGCGGAACCCGCTTACATTTCTTAAAATACACAGTTTGGCCTCGTAATATTTTGAGCGATATAAAAAAGTATATCGCTCAAAATTGGTCAAAGCAGCGAAATTTGTGGAATCCCGATTAAAACTTAAATGACAATCCTGTTTTCAGTCTGTCGCGGAACCCGCTTACATTTCTTAAAATACACAGTTTGGCCTCGTAATATTTTGAGCGATATAAAAAAGTATATCGCTCAAAATTGGTCAAAGCAGCGAAATTTGTGGAATCCCGATTAAAACTTAAAACAGGAATTTAGGTTTTGAACTGGAAATTAAAACAATTTACGGAACCCATTAACATATATGTACATTACATTATAATTTTTTTTATTTAAGATCATTTATCCACGGGGGAAAGGACTAACACGAGCTGTACAGCTCATCACGGCGAACCGCTATTGTGCCCCTGTTTAACCGTTTTGCGTTACACTAGTTTTAGTTTAGCGGAATCCTTTAACATTTGCGGAATCCAGAACAGCTTGCTGTAATTTCCCGTTGGGGAACCCGCGGCACAGTTAATGTGCCGAAGAAATTTGAGCGGAATCCACGGAAATTTTGTAATAACACGTTTAAAGACTTTTCTCTATATTTCAAAGACTTACACACGCCAAACGGAGCCCCTATCAAGTGCACAGTCCCCCTATTTGGCCTCGTTATATACCTTCCTAGAAAGTATGGACAAAAGTCAGATTCAAAATTTCCAGCGAAGATGAAGTTATACAGTGCTGATTTAAATTAACCGGACAAAACGCGTTTAACTTGAAATTTAAAACGCATTTTTCTCAAATTGGGTTGAGTTTAGGTGGAAACTTATGAAGACAAAACTTGCCTAAAATTTAAACAGAATTAATATGGTTTGCGAAATTCAGGCCAAAAATTTTACCCCAAAAAAGGGTCATTTTGGCTTTTCTTAGTTAATCAAAAATTACGCCGAAAATACCCAGTCGATCAAAGAGATATTTATATCAAAGTGAGCCCCTTATGTAGTCCAAAAAACTTTAAGAAGGGTATATTCTCCAAAAAAAAATTGCAAACCGTACCGTTTAAAATTCTTTTTAAATAAAAAGTTGGTATTTATATAGTAAAAACGACCTTTTTTGTCTATCAAACAAAAACAAATTAACTTATACAATGTTTTGGAGAATATACCGTTATTAAAGTTTGTTGGACTACGTAAGGGGCTCACTTTGATATAAATATCTCTTTGATCGACTGGGTTTTTTTGGCGTAATTTTTGATTAAGTAAGAAAAGCCAAAATGACCCATTTTTGGGGTAAAATTTTTGGCCTGAGTTTCGCAAAACAAATTACACCATATTAATTCTGCTTAAATTTTAGGTCTTTAGAAGTTTCCACCTAATCTCAACCCAATTTGAGAAAAATGCGTTTTAAATTTCAAGTTTAACGTGTTTTGTCCGGTTAATTTAAATCAGCACTGTACATGAAACTCATGATAAATATGCTTAGAATTAGCAAGAGTTATCCAATCGGAACATATAATTTTCTCAGGTTTACAGTTTGTCTTACAGAATCACTGAATCATGATAGCTTCACTTATAATAAATTCAAGTTGAGCTCTAATTCTGCACAGTTGGTGTAGATGTAACGTGCATGCCACTGATAACAAAGGTTGAGAGTTCAAGTTCGGCCAGGATGTGTTCTTTGTGCAACCTGAAAATTTTCCGCTTGAAAAAAATGATGGCTTTTTTTTGCTTGGTTGCCACAGCTCGGATGGTTTAGGCAATTGAAAATCCTTTTGATGGTTTCCGGTTAAGCTATTGGTCTGTGAGTTTAAAGAAGTTTTGCACGAATTTTTTTGATATAAGATTTTGGCATTTTTTGTGTTAGTGAGCTTCAGTGATAATTCAACACCTTGTTTTTTTGCAGAAAAAGTCTTGTTCACGCTTAAATTTGATTCTCCTTGTTGTTGTTTTCTCTGCAAATCGGAAAAATTTTCTCAAACATTCAATCATTTTTTGCGGTTTTAAGAGTTTGTTGACACTTTTCTAACAGTCTATTGGCTTTATGAGGTTTTTTGTTTTGTCTCTGAATTCTTGTCTTACTCATAACTCGCCCCTTTTCACACTCGCCATAATCAAATAGTTTGAAACCATGATTTCCTCTAATTGCAATTTTTAAAATCCAATTTTTTCGTTTTTGATAAGTAGTTCGCTTCGTATGACTTTGATAAATGGTTTTTCTGCATTATAACTGTAGTAGATAACTACTGGATTGTTTCTAGTCTGGAAACGATATGAAACAATCTTCTCAGCCACCATGCCTCTTCGCATTTAGTTTTGTTACGCCTGAGCACTGGCATGTTTTATTGTATCGCATGTGATTCATGCAAAGTTCTGCTCCGCACGTTTTTTCGATTATTAATTCAAGGTTACCATCTATAGCCATCGTTCAAAAAAAGGTAAACGAAAACTATGTAGGAAAAAATTTTAAATTTGGAATATGAAAGTTAGAACATTACACTTGTATAAGACGAAGCATAAGCACCTGCATAAGAATCTGACCGTAACCTTGTCAGCTTAATTCCCGTTGCCCGATTCATTTTGAAGGTTCAGCTTTCTTCTAAGTCTCTGAATGTCATTTTTTAAGCTTCATTGGTGGACGGAATTGAGGTACAAGATTTTCAGAGGAATTGTAATTCCGATTTTGAAGAAAAATTTTTTAATCAATACTTTTCAATTAAAAACAAGGATAATCGGTTACTGTGCAAGTAGCACAGAATGTTTCCACCGGTCTTAAATAAATACAACAAAATAGTTTCCAATTAGTTTCGTTTTTTCGGCTTGGGGATATAGGAAGCTGCGCGAAAAAGTAAAGCTTAGGCATTTTCGTCAGTCATTTAAAATATGCAAATTGGAAAACAATTTTTGAAGACAAAGAAACTAATTTCAATAGAGAAAAACTAAATTTTCAAGTCTTAAGTTAAGCATAAATAAGCTAATGTAAGCCTGCTCACTCGCTCGAAGTTAGACGAAAAATCAGAAACTTCAAACAGGTTTTTCTCTACACAGGGAAAACTTTTTGAAATTTTGTAACGCGGTTCGAATCTCGACTGAAAGGGCTTTTATATGATATATCACTCAACCCTGTCCGATGATTGTTTGTGGTAGCTAATTTTGCGTGGAAAACAAAAAAAAAACAAAGAAACTAAAACTTACCCGAATACAAACCCGGAACAAAAATTGAGTTATTTCTGATTTTTTAAATATTTTCAACTTGTCGATTTATATACAAAAATTTAATACGCATGCAATTATTATGCTCGCTATTAGCAAGCTTTAGTAATTCGGAACGTACTTTTACTTGTAAACACTTTGTTTAATAGAATCACTGAATCATTTTCTCAAATGTGCACTTTGATCAACCAAAAATGTTTTATGACCATGTCTGCATATTAGATACCCGTTCTATTCAATAATAATAAAGATTTTTTTGGTAATTATTTCAGTGTTTTTTGATGTTTTTTACTCAACAGGGTTTGCTCAACTTTTGTCGGCTTTGCTACCGCCCCGTAAATTTTGTTTCGATACAAATTTATCTATCAATTTTTGTATTCAAAACAGATTGAGACAAAGATATGTAATTTTTGGTAGATCTAGTTTTTCAAACTTGTTTCGGTTTTATGTCTTCTAGGTTGTCAGGCCATGTTTATGCTGTGTCACAAGTTGTGCGAAGCTCTGCTTTGCCTCTGTGTATAATTTTGAGTTATTAAAAAAATCGATCATTTTCAAAAAATTGATCTTTTGATTTTTTTAAGTTGGTTTTGGCAATGCTTTCATTCCTGGCGCTCCGACTGGACCGCAGAGCGCAACAACGCTCCCTAGGCCCATGGGTCCTGTTCCCCAAGTTCCTCAACACAAACCGGTGCCGGACCCACGATTCTCAGCCACTATGCCTCTAACAACCAACAGCGTTATCGACTCTGCTTTTGGTCAACCTGCATTCGGAGCTCCGCCCGTGATACCTGCGCGCAACGATGCCCCTGGACAACAGGCGAATGCGTGGGCTTTCGGGACACCGCCACCGACTCAAGTGGCTCCGCAGAGGAAGGATTCGTTGCCGATTGGGAATGCATTCGGAGCTGCGCCTCCTGTGACTGATTGGCTAGTTCCTGTAGCATCTCGGGCCAAGTATAGACAGCAGTTTACATTGAGTGATGTTGGCAAAACTGGTGCAATCGGAGGTGTGTATTTGTGTGTCATGTAACTGAAAGCTGGATCTAACTAAATTATTTTATTTATATTGTTGTTTGTTTTAGGACAGTATAAATTGGGTATTGGCTCTGAATATGGTTGGAAGTTGAAGCTTTTTGCATTTTGTGTTAGATTTTTAATTGCAAACCCAAACCCCATAGTTTAGTTGATGATTAAATGTGATGGAGTTGTTTGTTAAGAGTCGGTGAACGTAGTTCAGACTCGTAAATAGGTCGATGGTTTTATTATTTTTTTTCAAAAAGTCTTAAAGTTTGTTCAGGCTCAAATTTACTTTTTCGCGGTTTGACTTTTGATTTTTTAAATTCAGTTCATTTCCTTTCAGAACAGCAAAGTTGTATAGGTTACAAAAAACGTGATCGACTTCTTCTTTCGAAATGGAATTTAATTATCAGATTTCCCAGAGAAACAAAAATTTTACCTCATCCAGTTTTCTCAAATTGGGTTAATTTTATCAAAAAAGTCACAATCATAAATTGTTCCGGAAGTGCAAAGAGGTGTAAGCCATCTATCTTTTTCTTGGAAATTCGAAACTGAAATTTTTTCAAAAAACAAGTCGATTTTTTTTCTGTTTACTTGCGTTCATTGTTCATTGACTCTTTTCCAACTGTTTGTTGGCTATGTTTTGATTTATTTCAATCAGAAAGATTGAAAGTTTATTTTTAGCAAATGTGGCTCGCAATCTACTTCTGCAAACAAAAGTGGACACCAACATCTTAGCTCGCATTTGGTATGTAAGCTTTCGTTACGTTATCTTCTTCGTGCATCTGTCAATATTTTTCAGATATAATGAACAAGTAGCGTAAAATGTTCCGATTTTTAAAAACTTTTTGTGGAGATTTGTGTAAAAGGTGTAATTGTGTAAAAATCGAAACGTTTAAACCCCGCAGTCTTAAAGCTCCATCTGAAATTTTGGTTTTGAATAGTTTATTCTGATTGAAATTGACTCCGAGCCCTTGAGTCGAAGTTGTATAGAAGTAGGAATGGCTGCTGTCTATCCTTCCACGGATTAACTTAAACCTCAATCAGCAGAAGATTAACTTCATACCGAGTATGCCCCCATCTCCATTAATCATTATGTGTAAAACTCGAAATGCAAAAATTTAAAGAGTTTAGAAGATGTGTAAAACCAGTTCGAATTAGTTGAAACAATTTTTGTGTTGTTTTTTTTTGAAGATTTCCTAATGTCTGTAACCGCCGTTAAAGATTTCCTTATGTCCTTAACCACCGTTATAAACCTTAAAATGAACCTTGATGAACCTTAAAATTGTCTCTTTAGATATCGTTATACTTTTTGATATACGATTACTAATTAAACGTGCTTGTTTTAGGAATCTGTCGAGCCTTCGTGGCCAGGCAAGTCTGAATAGCGAGGAGTTTGTGCTGGCGATGCACCTGTGTGACATGGTGAAAGGAGGCGAGCAGCTGCCAGCTACTTTGCCTCCACTTCTAGTCCCTCCATCATTTAGGTACGGAGACTTAGTTATCTTAAATGGAATAACATGTAAACAATCAGACTGCTTTCGAAAGTGCTTTTGGAGGAACTTACTATCCAGGAAGTGGCACTTGCACTGAGATAGATGAAAAGTAGGAAAAGCCCAGGGCTAACGTCGGACATGGTAAAATTTACCGGGGATTGTGGACTTGCTGAACTTTTTGAAGTCCTGAAATGTAGGATTCTGGTCTAATCCCCTCCGACTGGGGTGAAAGTGAAACGGTTACTTTTTACAAAGCAAAAGGCAATCCGTTAGTATGTGGATCCTACATAGGCCTCCGATTACTGGAACACGCATTGAAAATTTCAAAAAAGTACTAGAAAATTGTCTGAGACAATTGATAAAAATAGATGACTTGCAATTTGGCTTTATGAGTGGTAGATCAATTACCGGTTTGTTTTTCTTATTAGGCAAATGGAGGAACTTTTAAGGGAAACGAAAAATCCCCTACGTCACTTATTTGTTGATCTCGAAAAAGCCTTCGACCGTGTTTCCAGGGAACTGATCCAATGGGCTCTGAGCCAACAGAATTTCCGAAAATCTGACACGATTAATAATGTGTCTGTACACCGAGTCCAAAAAACCAGAGTTCGCCAGCCCCAAGGATGCATTGATTACTTCGAAAGTAAAGTAGGCGTGCATCAAGCATCGGCACTTAGCCGATTGTTATTTATATTAGTAATGGAAAAGGCTACGAGGAACTGTCGGTCCATGGTACCATGGCATATGCTATATGCAGATGACCGTGTGGTATCCGCTGAAACGGAATCTTAGTCTATTGAGAAGTTGAATAAGTGAAACAAAACTTTGCAAAAACGTGATTTAAAGATCAACGTGGATAAGACAAAGCAAGGTCTAAAAAACGCTGGATTGATTGTGTTAAACGAGACTTTAATACTTTAGGCCTCAAATCACAGACCGACTTGATCGAATGAGATAAAAAAACGTGTTTTCTTCCAATGAACAGCTTGAATGATACTCAGAATGCTCTCATTTGAAACATTGCTTGCGAAATTTCCGAATGTCCAACCCCGCCACAATGGGAAAACGGACAATATATGCATTAGTAGTAGTAGTAATAAAGTGCTATAATGCGGTGTTTTGATCAACGATCAGTTTTTTCAAACGCACACAAATGTTGTTTTATCGTTATTTCCATATATGGTAGAACCGATCATTTGCTCTTGGTCTATACAAAAATTTCTACTGAATTTGGAATATATGCTGCCAAAAAATCCTCGAAAATCGGTATTTTAAAAAATAGAAACCTGAATTTGAGCTTTTTTCCACTAGTGTACATGACCACATCAGTAATCCAACCGTGGAATACTGTTTAGAAAGTCCAATCAAAGTGTTCAACTACTTTCAAGCATACTTTGTTTCAAGATATCAGGCAGCAAAAATTTGCTTTAAAAAGCGGATAGAGCTAGATCATATGCTGTATAATTAATGCCATTTGTCTTAAAATGCCAGTTGTCACCATCTGCAGTAAGTCTTGCATCGAATAAACTCTTTCTCGAAAAAACCGCGCAACATTTTTCTCATGCGATGTGAAATTTTCTCAGCGAGAAAAATGCGAGTGAAAACTCACTAACTGTTTTTTTGACCATTTTGCGCGATTAGAAAAACTTACTGCAGTCCGTGAAAGTTCGCGTCTTCAGACCGGGAAAAAATGTAAGTTCGTGAAACCAAGTTTTTTTTTTCACATATGGTAACACTGATCATTTTTCCTTGGTCTATATAAAAATTAATCTGAAACTCGAAGTAATTATTGTCCAAAATCATCTTTGAAAACAGGCTTTTGAAAGAGTAAAACCTAAAAGTGGGCAAATTTTTGTCTACTAGTGTATGGGCCGTTTTCGAATCTTCTGCTAAAGCGATTTTTTTTCGCTGTGATTGTCTAAATCGTGGTTCGTTGTTCTGAGCTTTGTGCTTTAGGTTCAACTTCGCACCTGAGTAAAATGCGACTTCGACTTTGATGTTGTCTTTCTGTGAGCGGGTTTAAAAATTATGATGGGAACAAAATGTATCCTGGGCTTGAAAGTCAGTAAACGAAGTGAATTTTTTGCTTTGGTAGGTTATTGTTTGTGTTTCAGGAAAAATTCTTGTGTGCTCAAATATAATTTTTGGTGGCTCGTCTTTTTCATTTTTTTTTAAGTTACTTCAAGAATTTTTGCTAAATGAAATGCAGATAAAGGCATTAATTTAACTAGCGAGCTTGCAAGAATTAGTGTATTAGTTGAAATTTCTTTTTCAAGAGTTATGAACGCAGTGAGTACTCTTAATTATGTCTTGCTGATTTTTGTTGTTTTTTTTTCTGCAAAAAGTCTTAAAATTTGTTCACGCTAAATTTTGATTTTCGCGGTTTGACTTAAGTTTTTTTTTCAGTTCAGTGCATTTCCATTGTTAAAAGGAAGGCAAACTCCACCATCGAACAGCAAAAATGTAAAGGTCACGAAAAACGTGATCAACTTCTAATCACGAAAGTGGAACTTTATTATCGAATTTCTCAGTGAAACAAAAGATTTACTTATTGATAGTTTTCTCAAATTTGGTTAATTTTAACAAAAAACTGTCCATCATAAATTATTTTACAAATTCAAAGAGCTCTAAGGCCATTTTTTTCGAGTTTCAAAAGTTGAAGATTTTGAAAAAAAACTAGTCAGTTTTGTTTTAGTTCCATTGCGTTCATTACTTTTTGCAGCTACCAGTTGGCTATGTTTCTCTAAACTAACTCGCAAATAAAAGTGTTCATTAAAATTGGTCGCTCATTTGGTGGAACTTTTGCTATTATCACGATCTGTTGCACTGGAATGTTTAAAGCATCTGTGCTCTGAAATTTCTCTGCTTTATTTGTGGCTAGTGTTTGTGATTTATTAAGCGTCAGTGGCTAAGTGGTTAGTGCGTGAGACTTATAATCTCTTGGTCATAATTCGAATCCCAGACGTAGCCAAGTTTTTACAAATCAAGGCTGATTTATAATTTGTTATGGCATTTTATAGAGCTGCTTTTTGTGTTATCGCTAGTGTTTGCGAAGCGCAGCTTTGCCCCTATGCAAAAAAAAACGGCCTCAATAATTCTCTTCATTACCCGCACTGTCTTCATTAATAGTATGCCAAAGATGTGCTTTTTTCATTGGGAATGCCTCAGCCTTTGAGTGTAATGTCTCAGTGAATGCTTTGAGAGCGCTTTGAAGTCTATGAAGTAGTTTTTGTAAAAAAAAAACATTCAAAAACAAGAAAAATTTAAGTCCTCACATGCTTGCTATATTGAGAAATAGTATGTTTTACGTCTAATTACGCATTATTAAGAGCAAATAACTGAACTCAGCTTAGGAGTTGATAGATATTTTAAAAATTTTAAAGCATTAACAAATAAAAAAAAACAAGGATAGCCGTTTACAGAATTTCCGACCATAATCTTTAAAAAAATAACCCAAAAAAAGTTTTTTTTTTCAAATTAGTATCATATTAGAACTAAGGCATATTCGACAGTCATAGTAAACTAGGCCCATTGGAAAACAGTTTCTGTAGAATTATCACAAGGAATACGAAGAAAAAATCGTAAGAAAAATTGAAATTTTTTTGAGTTTTTGGAATTTTTGAAGTTTTTGATTTCTGAAATGGCGCTAAACAACTCAAAAAACTAACTGAAATTTCCAATTTTTAAGTTTTCACGGTCTAAATTGAGCTTATTTAAGCTATTTCAAGCCTGCACCCTCAATTATTAGCTCATAAATGTACTAACACCCAAAAACTTAAAACTGGTTTATCTCAACATTGAGGGGAAATTTAGAAAAAAATTAAATTTCATTCGAATAACAACTAAAAGGGCTTTGTTTTTATATGTCACTCGACCCGATCTGATGATTATTTGTGGTGCATTATTTTGCGTGGAAAACAAAAAGAAAGAAAAAGAAAAAACTGAAACACAATTTTCAAACCTCCTTAATATTTGGAAAAATCTTTCCACGAGGAATAGCATTTGAGCTCAAGTTATTGATTTTTTTTCGCATGGTGAAAACGCTGCAAGTAGTTGAATTTTTTAATCCAAATATTCGTCAGTTTCTTCGAAATACGAGCAGAATGCAATATTTTGATTTTGGGAAATGATGGAACTCGGTTTTCTATGATTAGTCATATGGCTTAGCAAAATTTTACGGTGCTTGGTTTTAAAATATGTGCTACACTTTGCACGATTGTGAATCAGCCAAATTGATTATCCTCGTATTTAGATGGCTAAAGCGACGCTTATCGTGCCCATTGGAGCAATGCTTACAATTTGCCATCCTGCATAACAGGTGTAGATAGCACTTGATTTAACTTCAACGAAACTATAATCATAGCACCAATCAGCAGTACCACAGTATTTTTTTTTCATCAAACACTCAGTTGAAAGTGCGTTTGTTTGCTTTAGAGATCCTCGTGCTGTGATTGGTCAAGCGCCAATGGATGTTACGAATACAACCGGAGTTTCATCGGCAGAAAACACTGCTGATCAACAGGCGCAGAAACAACCCATGCCAGGTATGCGATTAGCTTCACAACTCGATAATAGCAAAGTTAGTAACTCGTGTACATTGAGAAATAATTTCTCTATTTTCCTTTGCTTCCGTGGCTTTCGAAAAATAAACATTTGAAAAATCATTATTTTGAACTCATCATCGTTTCAAATCTCAGTTCAAATATTCATATATATTTTCAATTTTGTGTTTTAACTGGGTAGATATAGAGGGGGGTCGATGCCCCTCCCCGCAGCAATTGGAATCTCATCGTCACATGCGTTTTCCTTTTGCCACATTTTTTTTCGAGAGCAGTGTTGGTCAATCAACCCAGTATGTTCTAATATCGAGGGAATTCATGAGAAAACATGAGGGGGATTACGGATGCATGCATTGGAGTCAAAAACTTCCGTCAACTGTCGTAAAGCATCACGAATTTGCTTGCGCCACAATAATGGCTCTTTTAGTAATTTAGGAGAGTTCGCACAACTAATTTGGTCGACTTGAGAAATTTTAAATTGAGCCAATACAAAAATCCCAGATCCATTCTTATGTTATTTGATAAAAAAACACCCATTTTATATGTTGCAGCGCCTCGTAAGTTACGACGAATTTTCATATAAATTATGTTTACTCACTAAGTGTTTGAACTAGGGGTTGATAGATGACGTTTAATTATTTAAGTAACATTGATATCCTAACTTTTTTACTTGGTTGCTATGCTTAGTACATCAGGGATGTCGTTAATTGAGTTAAAGGCATTTGTAACTACAATAATGGTCACATTCATTAACATTATGGCAAAAGAACTCTACTTTTCCTTTGCTGAGTTTTTGGTCGTAAAAATAATCTTGATTAAAGAAAAACAATGATTCACGCCTAAATATACATTTCGTGCCGAATTTTAGCGCAGCGGAAGGATCTGCTTAGCAATCATCTCCCCTTTCAAGAAAAGAAGGGGTTCTTAAGTAGATCAAGTTAGAGAATTTCGAACAATCAGAGTGCTGCAAAATTAAGATTTCTCAATACAAAACTCTAGTGCTACTTTACAGTACTTTTTTATTGGAGTGGAGGTTCTTCAGTAGATACTGTTGATAGGAGGGAGAGATTTTTAAGTAGATCCCAGCGGAACAAGGCGTTCAAAACTTCATACCAATTTTCGTCTTTTGATTTTCGGCCGAAGCAGCATGGAAAATTGTCGTTTCAATTGTCTGTATATTCAATTTCCTAGCCCCTATCATCAGTAGCTGCAAGTGGCGTGAACTAAATATGCGTACAGTAACTCATTTTTAAGTTATTTTATTTTAGAAGAAGGAGGTTTGTGAATCAAAATGAGTACAAGTTTGATTTTATTACTCCCTGCATAGCGTAGTTGTTGCAATTGCATTTAGCTACATTTTAGTTTACTTCATCCTAATTTCATCTACCTAAATGGCTGAACTGCCGAGAAATCAGGCTTGTAAAATAGGAAGGCTAGTTGAGGTAAACAGGAAAGAGTAATGATCATTGATACCAGAGCAAATTACAGTTTTTTTATGGAAAATGTTTTTGAGAACGTTGAGCTATTTGCATAACTGTAAATGTCAATTTTGAATAAAAATAGGTAGATGAAATGCTGAAACGTCCATTGTGTTGCTTGATGAAATGATATTTATTTCTCGTTGTAATGGGGATTGACTTCCCTTATTCCCTGATACCAGAATCAAAAAGCCTGAAAACGAGATAGCGAAATGCCAATATTGAGATTTAAAAATGGCAAAAAGCTGTGTTCAAGCTTAGCTGCGACGGGATATACAGGTATCAGAATGGTTGCATAATAACACCATCGAATCTTAATAACACCGAGTAGTTTTTCCGATGCAAAAGACGCATTGCCAGACGAACATATCATTTACACAATACATGCATGCAAATGCGACAATCGAGGACCTAAATAGCAAGTTTTCATGTCTCGGCATTAAGAATAGACCGATTTCAATTCTGGATCTACCAGAACTTTTTCATTCGATACGTCTGAATCTAATCTCAAATCGGCTGTTAAAGATTTTTGCCGTTTTTGCATGTGAATATTAAGTTCAAAGTCACCTCTGTATCTGAAACTGCTACTCATTTTGAAAATAGGGCAGCCCCAATTCCGAAAAAATGACACTGTGTTAATATGGAGAAATAATATTTTCACTTGCTATAGTAAGTGACATGAAATCGGAACTAACTACAATGTTTTCAACTTAAACAATTTTTCTTACAGGCGACAGGTATTGGGTTTGATTCCCGGCCGGACCTTGTTTTCTTCTTCGCCATGAATGGATGTTTACCTTGCTCAATTATTGCACCTCGTTCCCTTTTAAGTCCCTCTCACTTGGTCCAAAATTAAAGCAGACGTCTTCGCAACATAGGGATAAGGGGGGGGGGGTCGAGTCTCGGCCGGAGCGTGTGTTTTTCGATGCGGAAACTTTTTTTGAAAAGTTGAATAGTTTGACCCTTATTTGTCTACTTAATTCTTGTAGATTTACTGACCAAAGCATGGAGTTTTTTTTTCTTCAAAGGATCAAATTTTTTGGCAATTTTAATTATAATTACCCCTGCGATAAGCAAGGGTATTGCAGTCGGGTGTTGGATTTTTTACCGTACATAATTTTAGGCACATAATGGTCAAATGTATAGGAATCGTCAAATGTAGCAATGTCTTTAAAAATTCAAATGAAACTACCTTTAATTTGGTAGGAAATAGGCGTAGTCCGTTTCCGGTGTTTGTTTGTTTTGAAACAGTTTTCTTGAAAAAGTGATTTTTTTTTTCAGATTTGTGGTTTCAGGCCTAGTTTCCGTCGGTTCATTTCCCGTTATGTTAATTGACATTTGTTTTATTTGGGACTGTTTTTTTCGGCTTTTTTTGTGAAGCGTGGATTTTAATTTGAATTTTTTTTACTCTTGTTGGAAGTTTGTAACTAGTCGTTTTACCGATTCTGATTTTCCAAAATTTTGTTTTTTATTAGTAGACTTTTTCGGGTTAACAACTATTTTAACAAAATCAGTTGAATCATTTGTTGAATTACAGTTAAATCACAGCTTACATGCTCAATTTCGTGAAAATTTAAAATTAACTACTGATACTAGTTAATACAGAATGATTTCAGGGAGGGTTTGAAACTTCAAAAGTTTTTTTATTACAGAATCAGTTTTTTTTTCGGCACAACTGATGTCTGCTTAAATAATGTCGGCCTTGTTTCCGCTTCGTTAGTTTTGTTCAGTTGGGAATTTGAATTTCAAATGTATTGTTTGGCAGGTTTGCCTTGAATTCTTGTTTGATAAAAACAGTTACTAAGAAATTGTATAATATTGAGTTTTTTATGTTATTTTTGAGACGCTTTGAAAAAATTTTATCATTTTTTGCAAAAAAAAATTGTTTTTTTTTTCTAAAATCTGTCCACCTAATTTCAAAAAAGGATATCCATAGAAAGACCGCCTACATTCTTGTTTGCCTGCCCACGCCCCTCTCGGGTCTCTTTTTGCTTCATACCTTTGTCTACAGCCTCCGAAAAAGTCTGTGGGGGGAATATTTGACCGATGTTTTTGATTTTTTTGTTTTCTCAAAAACTAATCTACCAAATCCGAGGTTTCAGTTTCAATGAATAGAACCGAGTTGAAAAGCTCCCCTCCACAAGTGCCGACGACCATATTTTTTACACTTAAAATTATGGCCCTCGGATTAGTCAATTTTTTTACCATGTTTTGAATCGTTTTTAAAATTTTCTCGAAAACTAACCTGAGGTGGTGAGTAGCTTCTCGGCATGAGCGGCCACTCACAATTCTCTTATGCAAAATTTATTCTCATTTTTTTTCAGCTCCGCTTTGCCTCTGTGTTGAAAGTCATTCTGTGGTCTGTAATTTTACCAATTTTGATTTTGAATAGTTAAATGCTTTTTTTTGCTTGAATAGGTTTGGATTTTGCTATATCGACTTGGTTGCCTCAATTTGCGTCGGTTAAAATTCAAAATGGATAGTGATGTTTTTGTATGTTTCAGAGACTAGAGCGTAAATCTGAAAGTGTTTTTGCTCAAATATTCAAAGTGTTTTTGCTCAAATATTTCTCTGGCATCAGTTTGTTTTCGTCTCAACTGGCGGCTACCCGAGTATTGTCGGTTTAGTTGCCGCTCGGTAAAGGGTCTTGAAAACTTATGTAATGAAGGTTTTTGTTTTGCTTGTCATAAGTTCCTCAAATTGAAGATCACACAGAGTAATTTTGTTAACTATTTTTTTCGAGTTTTTAAAAAAAACTCTGCTAATTGCCAAAGCTATGTTTGTGTTGTATCGCAAGCTGTTCGCCTCTGTGTTGAAAATTTTTAATTTCTTAAATCTTATGACGTGATCGTTGGTAACATATGTATATGATTTCGATGATGATCGGTTTGGTTTGAACACTTTCATGAGGGTGTCCCTCTTCATGATAGAAGGACCAAATGACAGGAATCTATTTTAAGCCAATCAAATATGAAAATAGCACCCCTTCTATCATGAGAAGAATTCCCATCTTCATGTTTGCACAAGTAGATCCTAATGGACATGAGTAATTGATATTGGAAATAAGTGTTTGTTTTATTTTCAGTTTCATTCGAAGATAAAAGGAGACAGAATTTCGACTTGGGCGAACAGGCTCTGGAACGAAAAAGGCAGGCATTATTGGAACAACAGAGAAGAGAAAAGGTTTGTGAAATCTATATTATGTCAATTGTGTTTTTTCATTAGATGAGGAAACCAATTTATTCTGTTATTATGTTTTTTGGGAACGGAAAGTTTTCTACGAACTTTATTTCGTCGGGGTCAGGAGCGAGGCAGTAAATCAATTACGAGCATTGAAGAGAGCTCGCTTTGCTCTCAAAACCTCTTTTTCTCCGGCAAAGTCCAAATTCTTTTTGTCCGGCAATTTTCAAGCAGATTCGCCTTAAAATTGCAAGAATGTTCAATTGCGTTTCCGTGTTAATTCCTCACTGTTTAGACCCTGTGAACTGTAAACATGAGGATAAGCTATAACTTTTTTTAAAAATGTTTTTGTCGCTATCTTTTTTTTTAATTCAACTTGCTTTTATTCCATAAAAACTTCTCAGTTGGTTTTTGAATTTTTTAAGTCTATATTTTTGATAGATCAATGGTAAAGCCAGGTTCTGAAGTTGAAGCGCTTCCTGTTTTGAAGTGTAGCAATGATCTCAGTTTGAGTGCTGAGAAAAGTTTCAGTACAATCAAATTTCTTGGGGCTCTGATACAAAATGAAGTATTTTAAAATCATTTGAATCTAATAGTGAGTCTCTGGCTTACTGAGTCTGGAGGTAGTGGTGAATACGCGTGAGACAGCAAAGGTCCTGGGTTCAGATCTGAGCAGGACCTGTATTCTTTCAAACAGGAAATATTCCGTTGCAAAAAAATTGTCTGCCTTTGGTTTATCGGCTTAGTTGCCACATCTTAGAATTTTTTCTACCTTATACAGTTTTCATTGTAGATGTTTTTTAAGTTTTCAATCACTCCTGCAATTTTAATTCCACTAACCTTGACTTCGTATATATTTTTTTTACTTCTTTTTTCACTTAAATTTTTTTTGGCTGAAATGGCCTCAATGATTTCAGCTTATATTTTATCGGCTTATTAACCTTTTTTTTGGTCGTTTGAGGGAGCTAATTTTGCATGCTTTCCGTCATGATTGCAAGAAAGGTTAAAAATCTTAGAATACAATTTATAGTCCAAAAATTTTCATGATAACAATTTTATTTGCGCTCGATAGTTGTTTTTGAGTTTTCATTAAACACTATCGAATGTGTTTTTGGACGTGTTTGCCGCAGATAAAACATCATCCCAGACAAGATTTCGAAGTTTTTCGTAGTTGTGGTTTCTCCGACAATGTTTCCGTTTTCTCTGGACTTGGTGGCTCTCCTTTCCTGTGCTAGCTTGCAATGCTGTTTTTGTGGTATTGCTTCGCCTCTGTCTTTAAATTGAATCCTAACATCTTTCAGGCGTCTTCCCAATTAGTCTAGGGGTAATTCCGTCGCCTGCGCATCCTACGGTCTGGGGTTCGCATCTCGGTCGGAATTTTTTTTGTCAGTTTGTATGCAATTGAAAAAAAGTTCGATTAAAATTGAGTTGTCGAACTTTCGTTTGTCTGCTCAAGTTTTGTCAGCCAAGTTTCCACATCACAGATTTTGGTTTTGCTGTAAGTAACTTTCATTGCAAGTGCAAGTGTGGTTCTTTGTAGTATCACTATTAGAAGTATTGTTCATTTTTTTGGCTCAACTGGTGTCTGCTCAAAGATAGTCGGCTTAGTTGATATATTACTGATTTTTCTGGTGCTCCTAGCAACTTTCATTGTAGTTGCAAGTGCAAGCGTTGCTTATTATAGTTTTAGGTTGCTTTAAAGCTTGAATATATAATCAAATTTTTTTCATATTAACTTGTGTCTGCTCTAAGATTGTCGACTTTGTTGATTCTTTGTAAGTTTTGATCCGTTGCTAATTTAATATTCAAATTTCTGGGATTTGTGCCTGAATTGAATTTCTGTGGAGGCATGTCGAGAAGTTTAAAATTTTTATAGACCGATTTTTAGAAATTTAGAAAAACTTGTTATTCATGCCAGTTGGAAAAAGGGCTCTTTTCCAGTTCCCTCCCTTCAAATTCAATTTTGAAAATGTTATTTAACGTTGTCATAATGCATTGAAATTTGGCACGGTGAACAAACAAACAACTGTGAACAGATTTGTTCTTCATACTTTACATCGTAACATCACGCATTTAGCCATAATAACATGTAAAACAAACATAAAACTCGGTATTTTGAAAAGGGGGGACTGGAAAAGAGCTGAAAAAGTTACGTTTTTATACCATTAGCGATTAATTGCATTTGGGAAGTCTTGGTTAAGTTTTTTATACATTATTTTGAGTGTCAATGAACGAAAAGTAGACATTTCTTTAGGTCATACGTTTTTTCAGGAAAAAGTTAAAAGTTGCTTGCGCTCAATTTTTTTTTTCGTGGTTTGACTTCTAGTTTTAGATTCAGTTCGAGCCTCTTTGGCAATTTGAAGACAAAGTACGCTCTCGAATACCAACAGAGCAAATAGACCAAAAACACTTGATAAACTTAGGGTTTGTTTAAATTTGGGTTTTGATTTTTAGAAAATAACCGATTGATTAAGTTTTTCTTTCTAATAACCGATTGTGTAGTTTTGCTTTAACGTGAAATAAGTTTTCACTTCAAAACTGGATTGTTGAAAAATGTTTATTACTCTAAGTCAAATGTTATTTTTGGTGTGCTTGATTTTTCAACTGCCTCCTGTTGGATGAAAATTTTTTGACATCTCAAAACCTACATAGGAAATGGGAAGATATATTGATTTTCTGGAAAAAGTTAGATTGCTCATGCAAACGAGAATACTTCTTTTTTAGTTCAGCTAGAAAAACTTGTTCATTATGGGTTTGAAATAATAAAACAAGCAAATTACAAGCAAGCTATTTAAAAAATCGGAATAATTTGTAGGAAGAAAGAATGGAAAAGGAGCGTCAAGAGGAAGAGCGCCGAGCTCGCGAGCGAGCTGAACAAGAACGAAAGCGTGCTGAACAAATAGCCGAGCAGCAGCGTCGTTTGGACGAGGCACGAAAAGAGGCCGAAGCGAAAGCTCAAGCCGAACACGACAGACGAATCGCTCTCAGTCTGGAGTCTCGGATCGCTTCGGCTCGAAATCAAATGACGCATTTGCGAAGTCAGAATAGTCAAATGGACAGTGACATTCAAGTATTGGCGTCAAAGAAAAGGTCACTAGACCAGCAGATGGAGGAAACAAGGAATAGTGAGAATATGGTGAGGAATTCACTGAATGAAAAGAATCAGAAATACGCTGAGAGACGGAAAGACTTGGAGAAGCTGCAGTTACAATTACAGGTAGAAAACATATTCTGTCTCATTTTTCTGGTGGTCATTCAAAAAGGGACTTCTTTTTTGGTTGAATTCGTTTAAGATGTTTATAAAAACTTCTCAGTGCGGATCATAAGTTAACCGATGTAGTATTTGGGATATATTTTGAACAAATGTATCGAAGAAGCTCTTAGCTTTTTAATGGTCACATAACTCCATAACTTGTTTATAGTATCTGAAATGGGGGCTGGCTATAAATGAATCTCGATTTCAGGAGTTTCAGAGAAATCTGAAAACGTACTCGGATAAAAAGATGTCAATCGCTGACCAACTCAAGCAGCAGGCACTCCGCAATCCAATTGGTGAGTTTGAATTGGTGTTGTAATATCATTTTCCAGTGTACTAACGCTTGTTCATTATGTTTGCTACGTGTGATGTTAATTTGGTTTGTTTTTGCAGAAGAGGCTCAATATGCAGGTTTGGCATGAATCTCGTCGTATGTTGCATCTCTAGCTTAAATGCAGTTTAAAGAGCAGACAAGCGAACAATAGAAAAATGTATGATAGAAATGAAGGATAACTTCCCAAATGGCATAAAAATGTAGTTTTTCCAAAGTTGAATAAGTTTCTAGGTTTCATTGAAACTCAAACGATTTCGATCAACGGATGTTTCTCTTTTTTTATCTGAAATGAGAACATGTGAACAAGTTTCGGATTTCATTCCTTCCAAACAAATATTGAGTGATTTTTGCTTGGAAAATTATTAACAAGCTTATGATTTTGATAACAATTCTTAAGACTGTTCTTAAGATGAAATATTAATCAACATTTATATTGATAACTTTACTAGTTTTCATATATTTTTTACTGTTCACAAAAAATTGCGCACCAAATTTTTTCAGCGCAATTGTTGCATGGAGTTTGTGCCATTAGGCAAACTTTCTATTTTTATGCCATTTGAGACGTATGAAGTAATGAAGTAAAGAGTTTCTGAGCTGAATCAATGTCGTTAACATAACCCTTAGCCTGAAATCAATTGAACCGAGTCGAGCGCAAACATGAAAAATTAGCGTAATCGGGCAAGATATTTTTGTTTTAGTTTGGCGATATTTTTTTACCGTAAAGGAAGTTCTATATTTGCACAAAAAGATTTCGTCTCTTGTACTAGTTGTAAAACAGCATGCGTGAAGAATTCTTCGCAAATAAACTTACCTCTATAAAAGGTATGTACTTGCATCTATAAACTTCAGTAATTGTGTGATTATTTTTCAGCGGAACGACATTCGCAGGCTATGGCTTCGTTGGAGGCGGAAAAGCGAAAAGTGTCTAATCTGAAACAGCAGATCACAACTGCTGAAAAAGAGACAGCTGCAAAGTTCCACAAGATAGACCTGCTGAACTCACAGATTAACGAATGCAAGGCTCTTTTGGCAAAGGGAGCGACGCAGAATAACATAAACAGCATAGTCGCTAACCAAACGACCAAGCCGTCAACGTGAGTTTAAGTTTGCAGTTTTGATCACAACAAAGTGTCGGCTAAATATATAAGCAGCCCTTATTTTATTACCTTTCCTTGCGGCTGGCAAATTTAACGCAACCGGGTGCAAGGCTTTTTCCCCGTTATCAACTTAGCTGACAGCAACCATCAGCTTACTTTAACAAGTAGCACAGAATGTTCCGACCACAGTCTTTAGAACAATACAAAAATGTTTTCTCAAATTATTGTCTTTTTCCTGCTTGTTGTGATGAAAAAATCTGAAGGAAAAAATAGAACTTGAGAATCATAGTAAAATAGGTCAATTGGAAAACAGTTTTTAAAGAAAAATGACTAGAAAAACTAAAAAAAAAAATCCCAAAATTGCGCTAAAAAACTCCAAAAACTACCTTTTCTTCAGTAAAACTAAATTTTCACGGCTTAAATGAAGCTTAAATAAGCTATTGAAATTACTAAGTACCTTACTAATTAGCTCGAAATTAGACCAAAAATCAAAAATTTCAAACAGGTATTTCTCGACACTGAAAAATTTTTTGAAATTTTTTTGTTCGAATCACGACTGAAAGGGCTTTAATATGATATATCACTCAACCCTGTCCGATTATTTTTTGTGGTAGCTGATTTTGCGTGGAAAACAAAAAAACTAAAACACGAATCCAAAGTTCCTCGCCATTTTCAATGGTCGGAACAATAACATATCAATTTCCTGCTGCCAGTTTTGCTCATTTTACGCAGTGGCTACGCACATATGCTCATGCTTGAAACGAAAAAATTGCGATGTTAACCTGCGGAAAGTAGCTGCACTTTTTTTATAAGTTAAAAGTATGTCAGTGGAAAAATTTAAATGTCCGACTATTGTTTGTTTGCGGATTTTTTTGTTCGCTGATTTTCTAGAGTCTGGACTTTTCTTCCGATTTAAGCAATTTTCGGTATAATTGATTGCACTTGTGTGCTTTGGAAGAACATTAAGACTGAGTTCAAATTTTTTTATGACTAAAATTTTGTCGGATCATTGTGTGGCTGCCCAACTATTAAAGGCTTATTTATCGCTTGATAAATTGTTTGAATGCTAATTTAAAGCTGGAAATTGCGTTTTTTTGCTGTTGTACATTGCATATGTTTTTTAGGCAAGTCTCGCGATTATTTATGGAGCAACAGTTTACTTTTCGATCTTCCAGTTTCCGAATTTTTCTTTGTCTTCAAAATTATATTTTTCTTGTGTAGTTGCTTTTTCTGTTTTATAAATTTATTTGGCGTATTTTCATTTCGGAGTTATTTTTTTTTTGGTTTCATTTGCGAAATTTTTCACAAGCGTCGAACGCTAAGTTTGATTAAAGCTGGCAATTCAACAACTGTAAAACACCAAATTTTCAATCGGAAGCACATCGAGAAATAGTGGCCAACACGGTATTTATGCGATAATTTATGAAGCGTAGTTGATGGACGTAGTTCAGACTCTTGTATATATATAGGTCGTGATGATTTTTTCCAGGAAAAGTCTCAAAGTTGTTCAGCTTCAAAGTAACTTTTTCGCGGTTTGACTTATGATTTCTTTTTGAGTTCAATTCATTTCCTTTGTTGAAAGGATGGCAAATTCCACTATAGAACCGAAAAAATGAAGAGGTCACGAAAAACGTGATCAACTCCTAGTTTAGAAAGTCAAATTTAATTTACAGATTCCGTAGTGGAATAAAAAATTTACCCATGGATAAAGTTTTTTCAAATTGGGTTAATTTCATCACAAAAGGTACATCAACATTTGCTCGAGAAATGTATAGAGCTACGATCTATATATTTTTTTCGAAAGTTGAGATTTTAAAAAAAGTCATTGCTTGCGTTCATTGACTCTTTTCCAATTGTCCGATGGCTGCGTTTCCATTTTTACGTGGAGTGTTTTGTTTTGAGCTTTTTTACGCAAGCATATTTGCTCAATTCTGTGATCCATTTCTCTGTACATGCAGTTTTTATAAATTTTGAATAGCAATTGATATATCCGTTTAAATGCATGCTTGTCTTCTTGTTTTTAAGAGAAATTAGCGTTGTTTTTTAAGGAGCAAATCTTAAAACTCGTTCACGCTCAATTTTGATTTTTCGCGGTTTGACTTCAGATTTCTTTTCAAGTTCACTTCATTTCCTTTGTTGAAGGAAAGCAAACTCCACTATCGAGCAGTAAACAAGTAAAGGTCAATATGACAAGGGGTTTTATTGTTAGTGTTGTATCTCGTGAACTATTGGGCGTAATCTATTCAATTAAGTGTGGCGGTGTTCTGTTTGATTCAGCTACATAAAGCTACTTGATAAAGCACCAGATAAGGACGTGTTTATGATAAAATAATGACAGCAAATAATTGTAAGGTTAAAAGGGACAGATAGCTTTGAGGTTATATGAGTAATGATGGCTATAGGCCGTCACAATCAAGAAAAATGTGATCGACTTCTAATTTCGAAACTTGATTTTAATTATCAGATTTTCCAGCAAAATAAAAATTTTACCTAATAATCCAGTTTTTTTTTTTCAAATTGGGTTATTTTTTATCAAAAAAGCACTAATCATAATTTGTTCATGAAATTCAAAGAGCTTTACAGGCATGTTTTTTTTGCACGAGCGAACTTGAGTGAGCGTTAGTGTTATACTACGACTATTCTTTTTTTCGCGGTTTGACTTCAGATTTCTTTTCAAGTTAGTTCACTTCATTTCCTTTGTTGAAGGAAAGCAAACTCCACTATCGAGCAGTAAACAAGTAAAGGTCAATATGACAAGGGGTTTTATTGTTAGTGTTGTATCTCGTGAACTATTGGGTGTAATCTATTCAATTAAGTGTGGCGGTGTTCTGTTTGATTCAGCTACATAAAGCTAGTTGATAAAGCACCAGATAAGGACGTGTTTATGATAAAATAATGACAGCAAATAATTGGAAGGTTAAAAGGGACAGATAGCTTTGAGGTTATATGAATAAAGATGGCTATAGGCCGTCACAATCAAGAAAAATGTGATCGACTTCTAATTTCCAAACTTGATTTTAATTATCAGATTTCCCAGCGAAATAAAAATTTTACCTAATAATCCAGTTTTTTTTCCAAATTGGGTTACTTTTTTGTCATAAAAGCACTAATCATAATTTGTTCATGAAATTCAAAGAGTTTTACAGGCATATATTTTTTTGCACCAGCGAACTTGAGTGAGCGTTAGTGTTATAGTACGACTATTCTTTTTTTCTAACCTAGGTCGCAATTATTGGTTCCAGTTTTGGAGCAAATTTACGTTTTTCTGACAGCATGTGCATTGTCCTTCGAAAAGTAATAAATTAACACATTAATACATATTAAATTCATCGAATGAACCGAAAAAGGCTATTTGTTTCAAACAACATAATCGTAAAAACTCGATTTCAGAAATTTTTAAACTCAATATATCTCGCATTTTTTGAAATGCATAGTTTATACGTAATGTTGCTTTATACTTTCCGATTTAATACATGCAAAATTAGTGTAGATGTCTTCAGTTTGTTATGTTCCAAACTATTACTTGCAAAATTGTGTCTATTTGTATTTGGTGCCACTTTTGCTACCTCGCATTGTAAATTTGGCAGCATATCTAGCTGCTTTATTTGTGACTAGTGTTTGCTGGTTGTTAAGCTTTGTTGCCGAGAAGGCAGGGCGTGAGACTTTAATTCTCGAGGTCGCAGGTTCGAAGCCCATACGTTTTTTTTCAAATCGAGGCTGAAATTTTTTTTTGTGTTTCACAATCGAACGTCATAACAGTAAAAAAAAAGAAAGTAATCATAAGTTTTTCTAAAATTTCGAAGAACTTTAAGGGTTTTTTCTTATTTCGTTAGGGTTAAGATCAGTTATTTAAGCTTATTTCGTTTCCTTCGTTAGGTCTAGTTGCGATAGTTGAATTTAATTTCCAGATTTTTCAGAGAAACATATTATTCAACTATTGATCCAGTAGTTTAAACAGCTGTAAGGAGATCAATTTTTTTGTCTTTGAAATTCGAATATTGAGATATTTTGAAATATTAGGTCAGTATTTTTTTCTGTTTATTTGCGTCTACTCACTGTTTTCCAACTGTCGCTTGGCTCTGTATTTTCTTCTTCGGAATTCAATCATAAGTGCAATTTAGTTCATTTTTTGAAGGTTTTTTCATTTTGGTTGATTGAATGTTGAATGTACGATTTTTCAAGATATTTTTTTTAGGATATTTTAAGTGGAAAGGGCACAAAAACACGTTCGACTTTTATTTTTGAAGTGTTTTTCCTTTTTGAAAAAAATTCTCCGGAGAAATGACAATCTCGGGAGAAATGAGTAAAATCTCGATTTCAGAAATTTTCCTGCTCGAAATATCTTTGCAATTTTCCTACTCGCAATTTTTTGAAATGTATAATTTATACATATTGCGTCTTCATGCTTTCCAATTTATGTTATGCAAAATTAGTGTGGATGTCTTCAGTTTGTTATGTTCCAAACTATTACTTGCAAAATTGTGTCTATTTGTATTTGGTGCCACTTTTGCTACCTCGAATTGTTAATTTAGCAGCATATGTAGCTGCTTTATTTGTGACTATTGTTTGCTGGTTGTTAAGCGTTGTTGTCGAGAAGGCAGGGCGCGAGACTCCAATTCTCGAGGGCTAAGGTTCGAAGCCCATACGTAGCAAAGTTTTTTTTTTAAATCGAGGCTGAATTTTTTTTTTGGATTTCACTTTATAAAGCTGCTTTTTTGTCGAGTTGTTGCTATTGTATGCGAAGCGCATCTTCGCCTCTGTGATAAAATTGAAAATTGAAGTTTTTTCGGAAATCAAATGTTTTTTTTTGTTTTTTCGGTCATTAGTCTTTTTCAACTGTCAGTTGGCTAGGTTTAAAGTTAACACTGATAGCTCAAGGGAGTGGTTGAGACAAGGCGCTCCTAATCAGTAGTCTTCTAATCAGTATTTTTAAATTTGTAGGTCCGAAGTTTTTCTCAAGGTTTGATGTTTCTCAGTTTTGTTGTAATATTCTATTGATATTTCAGAGCTGCTTTTATCGTGATTTTATGAAGCAATTTTTACATTTCTGTCAAAATTATACGCAATTTTTTCAAAAAGTTTTTTAGTTGCAACTTGAGTACGAGCAAATGAAATTTAAACCTAATTTGCTGAATTCTTCACCCTCTTTGCTTGATAAAAACTGTAGCTAACATATTAAATGGTGTCTCCATGTGCATAATCAAATATCTGTGTTTGTTAGCCGTTTTGTTTCTCAAGTCGTTTTTTTTCGCATGCGATTAGCAAGCGTTATGAAATCGGAGTATATATATTTTTTCGGATTTACAACTAGTTTAACAAAACCAGTTGAATCACTTGCCGCTCTGCCGCTGACATGCTAAATTTCATGAAGTTTTTATTTAAAGTTCTAGGTGCAATGTTTGGTTTGTTACTGGGTACTTCTTCAGCATTAAATTGATTTTTTGTTGGCTTCATGGATTTCGTTCCAACTTTTGTGGGCTATATCAAATTTTGTATTCCTTTTTCTATTCAATTGTTTTACATGCTTCAAAATGCCTTCTAATGAATTCAAATTTAATCTATCTTCCAGAGCATCTGGTGCAGAGGCAACACATTAGCTTGGGACGACAATGGCGTGGGGTTTTAATCAGCGCCGTGGCATCTTGTTGTATCGCATGTGGTGATGCGAAGCACACCTTTGTGCCTCTGTTTAAAAAAACTTCTTCTTTCAAGATTTTTTTTCAAGATATTTTTTTTTCAGTTTTTTATAGTGAAAATGGCACAAAATTATGTTTGACTTTTGTTTTGAGGTGGGTTGCCTTTTTAAAAAATTCTCTCGAGAAATGGCAAAATATTTCTAATCTTTTCTGAAAGAAGGTTCAATATGAAAAATCTTTTCGTAAAAAAAATATTCAGATTCAGAGTTTCAAGGTGATAATATTTTCTCAATGGAATTTCAAACGTGGAAAAGTTTTCGAAAAATTGCTCCCAAGTTTATTGTTAGTTTTGCTAAATTATATTTGGTTTTTTAAATTTTTTTTTTCAGGTCTGAGTCTGTTTTTGATTTGGAATTTTTTTAGTTTGCTGCTAGCAAGTTTTAGCAAATCATCATTATGTAAAAAACTTGTTAACAGAATCGTTTGATGGCTTGCTTTATAACATTCAAACTGCCCATTGATGACCATGCATGATACTACGGAAATTGCGAGTTTGAATCCGGCCAGGGCTTTTTCTTTTGGTTTACTAAAAGTTTTCGGCTTGAAAAATAATTGTCTGCCTATCGTTTTTTTATTTTTTTTGTTGAACTAGTCGCTACAGAGAGGGCTTTTCTGCTAACTGAAGCCATTTTGAGTATAATTATGATGTATGATAATTATGAGTATATAATGAAAAATTCAAAGGGCTTGAACGGGATATTCAGAGTCGATTAACGTATTTCAATACTCTTATAAAGTCGTGATGATTTTTTCTCAGGAATTTGTTGAAAAATTGTTCAGGCTCAAAATTATTTTTTCGCGGTTTGAATCTTGATTTGTTTTTAGTTTCAGTTACATTACTTTGTTAAAAGGAAGGCAAACTCCACAATCGAATATCATAAAAGTAAAAAAAAACGTGATCGACTGCTAGATTCCAAAGTAGAATTCAATTTTAAGATTTCCCAGCAAAATAAAAATTTAATTTTTGATCCCGTTTTCTCAAATTAGATTTTTTTAATCAAAAAAAAGTGTTAATCATAAGTTTTTATAAAATTTCGAAGAGCTTTAAGGGTTTCTTTCTTTTTTTTTTCTTATTTCGTTAGGGTTAAGATCAGTTTTTTAAGCTTATTGCGTTTCCTTCGTTAGAAGGAAGGCAAACTACACTGTCAAACAGCAAAAGTGAAAGGTCTAGTTGCGATAGTTGAACTTTCAGATTTTTCAGAGAAACAGATTATTTAACTATTGATCCAGTAGTTTAAACAGCTGTAAGGAGATCAATTTTTTTTCTTTGAAATTCGAATATTGAGATTTTTTGAAATATTAGGTCGGTATTTTTTTCTGTTTATTTGCGTCTACTCACTGTTTTCCAACTGTCGTTTGGCTCTGTATTTTCTTCTCGGAATTCAGAAGTTTGAAAAATTTCAGAAGATTTCTCTTTTTTTAGTTATCCTTGTTCTTTGACACTTTTCCAATTGTCTGTTGGCTATGTTTTATTTTTTTCTCTCTGCTTTTCAGGCTAATATTTTCAAATAGAGCCATTTTTTATCCGTGGTTAAGTTCGACTTGTTATCATATTTAAAGGAACTGCGTACCGAAATTTTAGTTAACTTTCCAAATTCAAGAAGATTTTTAATTAACTTATTACATTCCTCTGACTCTGCATATCTTGTATGATTTGGCTCACATTTACGTTGATTTCCGATGCTGTTCCTAATCGATATGTTATATTCTTGTGATCCTGCATATTTCTCAGGCTTTAAAACAAAGTATAATTGCTTCTTTTTCTGCTTTATTTCGGTTGTTTTTCTATCCGTTGTTTCGAACCAATCAAAAATTAGCCATTGTTTCGAACCAGCTTTAAATTTAGTTAAACATTTTTCGGGAATTTTCAACAATTTTATTGTAAAAATTGATTTTGGTTAGTTCTTATTACACTTGCGAGAGCAAGTATCTTGTAATCGGGAACTAGACTTTTCTTCCCGGAAACAACTTTTCTTACACATTTCTCAGAAATTGCGAAGTTGTTTTTATTAGTGAGCCTTATTAACTTCGAGACCTTTTCCCACTAGCCCTAGAGTCAACGCGGATGCCTTAGTACCTCTGGGGTTTGGGTCGAAGTGGACCTTGTTTTTTTCCAGTTTGAATTGAATTGTTGGGCTTTCGTATGTCTGCTTATGTTTTGTCGGCTTAGTTGTCACATTGGGGATCATTTTTTGTGCTTTCATCAAACTTCATCGTACGTGAAGTGTTTTTAGCTGACTTTTGTAATATGTAAACTTTTTACCTTTCTTTGTATATTTTCATTGGTTTTCCTTTTTATTTTTCTTTTGCTTAAACGCTTTATTCGGCCTATATGATTTCCGCTTTTTTATCTGCTCAGTTAGCCTCTTTTGTGTCGCTTTCAAAGCAAAAGTCGATTGATTTTGTTATAAATTCAGGTAGTTTTTGTTGCAAGATTTTAAAACTTATTTGCTCAAAATTTTTTATGACAACAATTTTTGCTGGCATTTTTTCTTGTTTTTGATTTAATTGGCTTCTACCCATTTTTTGTCGACATAGTAGCCGCTTTGTAATTTCTGAAAGATTGGTTAATGTTGGTGGTTGCATTTTTCGACTGTTTCATTTTTCTGCATTGCAACTGGTGCGAAGCTCGATTTTCTAAATAATCCTTTCGCCTTGTTTGAGTTTATCAAATTTGCTTTTATGACTTATTGGGTTGCTAGAGAATGGCTGGATTGTGGGTGCTCTCTAATGTGGAAGTTTTCAACAGTTTTTTAACGTCTGACTCCACTGGCACATATTTTAGTATCGCAAAAGATGCGACGCCTGGCGCCGCCTCTGAGTTTGAAATTTTTGTGAGCTTGTGCATCAGAAGTGCCGAATTGAATATTTTTGTCCATTAATTTCCTAGGTACAGCTGGTATTGGTAAGTTTTCTTCAATCTTTCTTTCGTTATTTTTCCTTTTTTGTTCTTTCTAGACCAAGGTCTTCATTCATTTGGCGCTCTGTTGAAGTTGTATTTGCACCTACAGCGCGGTCAGAAGAAATTGGGAACCAGAGACCAATATCACATTATTGGTTTGCGTAAAAAGCTGAAAAAATGTTGAGCTCGCATTTGAACATCAGTCATTTTACTTGTGATCAAAATTGTTTAGATCATAATTTTTCTCAAATAAATAGGTACAAATCAATCACTGAGCTTTCGAACTGGTTTCCATGCAGTATTCAACCGATCACAAACCATGTATATTTAAAATGAACGAGTTTCAACTAAGAGATGTATTTTTTTAGGCCGGCGAAAGTTGCTGCTTCAACCACAGACAAATACAATGTATTCGCAGACGCATTCAAAGAGGACCCCTTCTCAACTACTTCTCCATTTAATAGCAATTCGAATAGCAGCGACCCCTTCAAACCCAGTTCGGAGGACCCGTTCGGAGGTGCAACGACTGGTACCAATGGAGTCCCAGATGATCCGTTCGGAGCCGGTGCCAATGACCCTTTCAAAAGCAGTACAACAGATCCTTTCGCTTCAAAAGCGTTTAGCAATCAATCAGGTGCTTTTTCTTTTTTTTCCGAGCATCCATTGATGAGAGTGAAAGAACTTTGGATTCGGTCTTGTATTTTTCTTTCACATTTGCAGAAGATCGAAGAGTTTCGGATGTAATTACAAATGTTAGAGCAAGTGTTTTTTAATCGAGGAAATACTTTTTTCCCGCAAACAACTTTTCTTACAAATATCACTTGCTTTTCTAACTTGCTTTTATTTTTGAAACTTCCAGGTTTGTTCCCACTTGTATGTATGAAATTGAATTTTTTTCCGGTTAAAATTGAATTGTGTTATATAAAGAGATATGAAGCTCCGTTTCGCCTATGTGTTTTTTCCTCAGGACATTGGGATATTCATAGGATTTAGGGGGATATGTACTTAAGCACTGGATAACGAATTGATTGACCAACAAAGCTCATAAGCAATCAGCGAAGCTTTGAAAAAACCTCAAAAGGCACACTTAAATTGCACTTAAATGAGTTAAAGTATTTGCAGTACAAGTAGCCAATGAGCTTTGTTGGAGCGCAAAAGTTCCGATTTTGATGGGTCAATCAAAAAGTATAATGTTGCCAACCTGTAGATACCACGTCACCTTTCATTCAACAATCAACTACCAAACCACAGACAGCAGCACCTAGCGAGGTTCTCTTCGAAGCTTTGTACGACTTCACGACGACAGACGAGGGAGATCTCCCGTTCAAAGTGGGCGACATAATCAAGGCATCGGCTGAACAGAATTTAGATGAGCCTTGGCTTGCAGGATTTCTCAATGGAGTGGGCGGGTGGTTTCCACAGAATTACACCAAAAGAATAGAAGATCCTAGGTGAGTCAAAATTCGTAGTTTTGGAAATTTACTTACGCATCATCTGAAGCCTTTTTTTATTGATTGCAACGAGCACTTGTTTTTGTGTCGTATATGGCTAGTTACTGAGACCTTGAATAAAGTTCTTTTGTTTAACATTTGCTATTAACAATTGGTTTGTAACTAGATGTTTCCTGGAAACAATTCTTTTATAAAAACGCTTTATTTTTGTATATTAATGGCATTTGGTATCGTGCCGCAAGTCTTGCGACGCTTCGATTGTGTATAAATAAATCGGTGTGTTGTTAACGACTAGACCACATGGCCTCGAACAAGATTATTGCAAGGGCTTCACATAATTTTCAATGTGAACTACTCTATTAGTATTGAAGCTTTGATTTCTTTTGCAGTTTATTATACTTCGTTGCCATGAGAACAGAGTAGAAGAATCATAAGTGGCCAATTTACTATGCCTATTTGTTTAGTGAAAATTTAGGAATTCCAGAAATGAAGTTTATAGAACTTGGTTCATTTTTTGTCTTTTTTTCCTACTAATAAAACGGTCGTTTTGAGTTCTACATCTATAGCTACCGAATTGAAAGGTCATTCACTAGAAGCACAGTGGATAACGTCCTAATTATTTTTACCCTGGACCTTTTTGACGATTTAATTTTTAAAAACTGTACGATCGGAACTGGCATTCTTAAATTCCTAAATCATGCAGCGACGCTGGTGCAATTTAATAATCATTAAGATTGAATTGACGATATGATGCAATAAATTGATAAGGCTACATCAATACAACATATGTGTGTAGGTAACATATATAAGGTGTAACTGTACCACATTTACATAACATTGCATATCTTTCAACCGGAAGCAGCGCGTCTCTTCAATTATTTCTTTCCGCTCATAGGTCGCTACCCTAATGGGTCCCTTATCCGTGAACTAACTCACAATGAAAATATATATGTCGAAGCAGATGAAGGCTAAGAGAAGAAATAGTATTTCTGCACTCTGAAATAATTGATGGCTGATCCTGGCTTAGTGTATGTAAACTATGAACATGTGTTTGTGATAGTTGAATTAATTTGGTACTTCTTTCTGTACAGACACAGTGGACGATACTAGACACGTATATCTTGGGGGATAGAAAATCAGGGTAAATTGACATTTGAAGGGGAATCGTATGTTTCGCTTTCCGCGTCTGCCAACCTAAAAATTCTATTTCAATTGGGAAACAAAGTATGTATGTATGAAATAATAATATAAATCATTACCAAAAAAGTGAAAAATCTCGTCTCGTTTGATGCGGTTTACATCTTGTTGAAATAAAACAGTACTACAGGTAAGATAAAAATTTGGGTCTCATTGGTTCGAATTCAAATCCAGTCGATTGATAGATACAATCGAACGCAACGTAACAAATAAATTGAAATTAATATTTTTACAATACAAATCGAATTTTTTTTTTGTGCTTTTTGTGCATTTTTTCATGAAGGCTGCAGTGATGTGCTGTGATAGTAGGCTCGTGTCATTTTTCGGCCCTCTGGGTTTTCGATACTATGGTTCGATCCCATTTTCAGATGGTTGGTGTGTGTATGTGTTGAAATATGGTTTTTTCATCTCATTATTGCGCTTTTATTTGAGCTGAGAATTTGTTTAATTCAACGCGATATTGTAAGTACCTGGGCTGTATCTGAATTGAATTGGACCTATTTCCCTTCTGTTATAGCTGCTGGTACATTTCCCCTCTTGTTTCATTGTTAAAGTCATCTCGTGTGATATTTTCTATCTTGCGGATTATTTGTTGAGATTTTCATCACCGCAGCTGAGTTAAAAGTATCGCATTTTCATTCAAGTTTTAATCGAATCTACCTATAACTTAAAGCGTGAGGTGACAATTCGTAACAGGCGACGATTCGTAACAGGCGACAATTGGTAACAGTATATTATGCGGGGAACACTTTTTCACGCGCAGTATTCCTCTCGTGCCTGATGTAAGCGCAGCGGAGCAAGCGTATTCTACTTTCCAATGCCTTGTTACGAATTGCCGCTTGTTACGTATTGTTGGCTGTTACGAATTGTCGCCCTACCAACTTAAGAAACCATCTGCAACGTAAGTCGAGTGTTGTTTGGCTGAAACGTATCACTTGGTCTTCAGATTACGCTACCGTTACCACCCGTACTATATGTAAGTTAAAACATTTCTCTGTTCATCTTTTGTTCACATGTTATAAAGCTTTTTTTGATGAGTCTTCTGTCAAAACGAATTGCCATAATTTATTTAAGAAGCTTATTTATGACATTTTGAATCAAACTGATTTTCATGTAAGCTTCGCAAAATTAAATAATTTAATTGAAGTTGCAGAATTACGAGTCCGTTTTTTTTCAAATCTTAATTTTAGCTGCATGCGAAAGTTCTTAGCCACCAAATAACAAATTTTTCAAATAGACCGCTGATTTCAATGCTATTTTGATGCTAGGATTTGGATCGATCAAATCTGAGAATAAATGAAAAGCCAGATTATAAGCGCCAATAATTGCGTAAACTAATAAATAAGCGCGCGAAATTTTTTTCTAGTTCTACCAGCGCGAATTTGTCTGCAGCTCCGTCACACAAGACCTCAGTCGTGTCCAACTCACCTGCAGATCTGTTTGTCAACAGTGCTAATACAGCACCTTCAGACAACACCGACGCAGACAATAGTACAGGTGAGAAACATGGCTGGAAGTGGCATTGTGGCGCTCCGGTAGTGATGGCGCCCAGCAATCATAGGATTGCTGGATCAAATCGCACGTGCGCTGCAATTTGCAAGGTGAGCTCTTGCAAGTAAAGTCATAGCTTAATGGGTGCTGGTTATATGCGCTCTTGACGATCTAAATAATTAACCTTCGGGTTAGGCCTCCGGGTTGGTTGACTAAAAAAAGTATTTAGCCCATCTCAACCCGAGGTTTTAAAAGTGACTATGTACTTTAGTTGATTACTTAAAAGATTGTTGAACTTGAAAGCTATTGTTAAAGACTGGAAAAAATAGGTCTGTTCTCTTCTCTAGACCAACAGGGTTGGGTTTGTTGATGAACGTAGTTCAGACTCTTATGAAGGTAGTGAAGGTTTTTTTTCAGGAAAAATCTTAAAATGCTATCATAACTACAGAAGTGCGTTCATTACTCTTGCGAGAGTAATTGTCTTACATATTAATGCATTTATGAATACCCTTAGGAAATGGCGCAAAAAATGTAATCGATTTCTTGTTCCGAAAGTGGAATTTGATGTTAAGGTTTCCCAGCGGAATTAAAACTTTACCTAACACTCCAGTTTTATCAATTTGGGTTCATTTTAATTTGATCATAATAGTGCCAATCACAAGAGTTTTAAGGGCATCTACTAGTGTTGATTCTCTTTAAAACTCAAAATTTCACAAGTTCTCTTTACAGAAGTTTTCTCAAAATTGATGAAATAGTGTCAAAATAACTTTTTTTCCAATTGTGTAGTGTGTCGCGTGAGGGCCATCTACCCGTTTGAAGCCACTGCTGAAGGAGACCTTGGCTTCACTGCGGGCGAAGAGATCTCAGTCACTTCCACAGAGGGCGACTGGTGGACAGGATTTCTATCCAGGGACCCCAGCTGCACCAAAGGCATATTCCCTTCTAACTTCGTCGAAGAGATACCCAATGTTAGTGGAATCCAAGATCAGACCTTTTAGGCTTTGTTTTTTTTTCAAAATTTCTTAAAGCATTTTTGGCATGCTTTAAGTGATCACGTCAATTTAAATGCTTTTATAAGCTTATAGTGATATCCGACACCGGAAGCTCGCTTCGGAATTATCCATCTGTCATAGTTGAATCTTTTGATGCAATGATTTCATTCAGTAGATTGCTTACAGCGTTTACATACTGATTTAAGCATGATTAACCTTCTGATAATGTAAAATTAGTAAGTTCATTGAAAATATCCTGTATTCAGTTTTTTTTACACGGCGTGTGGGCTGAAATGTACTGTTTGATTGAAGCCATTCCCGACATCTGCCAATCCGATGGCTTCCGGAGGGCTGACACAGCAACAACCAATCGCGTCCACTCCACAGACCTTGTCTCTTCCGGGGACAGGAGACGCTGGCACAGAGGGTAAAGGGGGAGGTCAGGAGATGGCGAGTGTGATCGCAAATTTCCAGGGAGACAGTCCGGAACAGTTGACCTTGAATGAGGGTCAGGTAGTGATTGTGAAGAAGAAGTTGCCCAGTGGATGGTGGGAGGGACAGATACAGGTATGCAAGAATTGAGCTATTGTCTTTTGTAACTAGAGGCAACCAGTTTTTTTACATGATCTGATCACGCCGTTTAGCTGCAAGTAACTCATTTATAGCCCTTTTGACAGGATCTACTAGTTCAGTGTAGTCACCCAACTTGTTTTAACGAGAGGGGCCTATTGCTGTGCAAGTAGCGTAGAATGTCACGAGTATTTGATCTCGGAGTTTAAAAAAGTAAACTGCAAAAAAATATATTCAGATACAATTAGCGCGAGTACCGTGCAGTAATTAGCACGAGTACCGTGCAGAATCATACTCACGGCAAAGGGCCGACCATGTGATACCAAACTTGACCCCCTAACAAGCATTCTGTAAAGTACCTGGAATTGCTGCCCCCAAAATTTTACCCTACGCCATATTTACTTCGAATATTTACGTGTTGTCGGTCATAACAAAATAATAATAAATTTCATTATACAATAGGTGCGGCGGCATCTGTTGTTAGTCGTTTTACTCATTAAGTTTGTTTTCTTTCTCATAACTTAAAAAACTTTTGTATTTTATTCAGGAAGATTCGGTAAGTTGTTTGAGATGTTTTCCTCTCGTTTTCTTCCGGAGAAGAAATGGAAACTTCAGTAATTTGTGAGAGTTATAAACGTCTTTTTTATAATCCTGTTGAGCTTAATTATTGTCTCAAATTTGATTGAAAACTAAATCAGTAACGTAATTTGTGAAGCTTTATGTATTTTGTCTTGTGTTAGGAAGTCTTGCCCTTTTTTGACCCAATCAGTTTTCATAATCAATTCCAAAACAGATTACAGCTCTATTAAACATTTCACATTTAGTATTTGATTATGGTTATATGTTTACACTAGCAAGCTTAAGTGGGCGTAGTGTAATAGTACGACTATTCTTTTTTCCAACCTAAGTTGCAAATATTAGTGGCACCTGTACGGCTTTTTGATAGCATGTGCTTTGAAATTCGATTAGTAGCCAGTTAAATTAGTTGATGCATTTTCAAATCATCAAATGAACTGAAAAACTATTTGCTGAAAACAACATAACAATAACTAAAACTCAATTTCAGAATTTTTTAAAACTCAATATATCTCATTTAAAAAAAATGATTATTTTATACATAATGTTGCTTTATGCTTTCGAATTTTTTACATGCAAAGTTAGTGTGGATGCGTTTAGTTGGCTGTATTCTAACTTATTACATGCAAAATGGTGTCTATTCGTATTTGGTGCGACTTTTGCTGCATAGCATTGGCAATTTATTAGCATAGGTG
This sequence comes from Symsagittifera roscoffensis, assembly GCF_963678635.1. Lineage (NCBI taxonomy): Eukaryota > Metazoa > Xenacoelomorpha > Acoela > Convolutidae > Symsagittifera > Symsagittifera roscoffensis. The sequence continues at coordinate 28,159,298 of NC_087064.1, forward strand.
GCTGCTTCATTTGTGGCTAGTGTTTGCCGATTGCTAAGCGCTCTTGACCGTTAGGGCTGGACGTGAGACTCCAAATTACGATGCAGCAGGTTCGAATTTGATACATAGCAAAGTTAAACTAATTCGAGGCGTATTGCTATACTTTAAAAAGCTGCTTTTTTGTCGAATTGTCACTAGTGTTTGCGAAGCGCAGCTTCGCTTCTGTGCTCAGTCCTAGTTCGATGAGTTAAAAGGAATGAAGCGTCTGTTTTAAATTACTCTCTATGGTAGGTAGCGTGTTCAGTGATTATGGTTACTAGCATTTTGAGAGAAGTGCGCACCGAAAAAAAAACGGGTTTTTATTTAAATCTTCAAAAGACAAAGATTTTTTCCAGGAAAAAACTGCGAAAAAAAATTATTCCTATCTGTGATTTACTGGGGTTTGAAGAGAGCTGTAAAACATGAAAAATATATTTTTTCAATAGACAAAAGATTTTTTTCTGGAGTTAGTTTTCACAATTAACTACGGCGATCATTTTCATTCATCTGGATTGATAGTTGATTTTACTAGTTCTCTAGTTTATCGTTTGTGCACTTCGTCTTCGTAGTTACGCAGCTTCACGGGTTACACAGCTGCTTTTTTGAATGTTTTTGAAAGTTATATAATCCAAAGTTGAGCTCTGAATTTCGATGTAAGATAACCAAGCGAAGTTGAGAAGTATTCAAGCTTCTTGAAAAAGTGCCAATGAATGAAGCCAAGACACTTATTTAGGTCTTTTTTTGTTTCTTAGCATAAAGTCTAAAAGTTTGTTAGAGCCAAAAATTATCTGTTGACTTCAAGTTTTTTCAAACTGTCATTTGCTAAAGCGAAGGCAAACTACGTTCTCAAATAGCGAAAGTACATATAGTGCGAAAAAACGTGAATGACTTTAGATAGGAAAGTGGGTTTTAAACTCTAGATTTCCTACCGGAATAAAAAAATACACGTTGACACAATTTTCTCATAAAATATTTATGAAATTCAAAAAAACTTTAACGTGATAAAAAAATGTTCAAAAAATTTTTTTTTCGGTTCCCTTGAGTTAGTTCATTGACACTTCTCGAACTGTATGTTGGCTGTTTTCACAGCTTGAGAGACTTGCTCGAAACGGCCTAAGGGTTATTTTAATCAAACTGATAACGATAAGTCTAAACCACAGCACATTCACACCCTTTCATGACTCGTAGCTAACGATTGAATGATATTAACTGATAAAACTCAAATATTCCAATTTTGGTCTGAATTCCGACACCTTGTTATGTGTGCAAATAATATGGCTAATTCAGGGTGAGAAAAGGAAAGGTTGGTTCCCGGGTGACTATGTGCGAGTGATATCATCTGGACTGACTCCGATGCCATCCGCTAATTCGTCGCCAGAGCGAAAAGCTGGTTTGTGTGTTTCATGTGCTAATTTCGATTGTCACTATTAATTTTCACCATCCGCATTTTCATGGTATAGTAGAACGTAAAAGACATTCTGGGTAATACTTTAAGTTTAAAAAATTAGTATATACGTAATCATTTGGCCCTAGCGCATATTTAGTCATCTACAAAAAAAAAACAAATGGATGTTTTTGATTTGAGTAATACTGTTTTTAAGACGATGATCGCGTCAGAGCCGTATACGCATTTTCCGCTGAGCGAGAAGACGAGCTTTCCTTCAATGTCGGTGACGTCATCAGCATAATCTCCCGAGACGATCCTGATTGGTGGAGAGGCGAATTGAGCGGACGAATGGGACTGTTTCCTGCCAATTTTGTATCACCTCTGGGTTCATGAGTGCCGGAAATGTAAATTTTCACACGGACTGATTATTGTAACTACTAGGAACATATTTATGAAGAAGACTTATCTATTGGCGAATGAAATTGTAGTACACTATGAAAGTAGGACAGCCTTGTATTCATTTTTGATACGCAAACAATTGTTTTGATAGCATTGCAGTATGTTAAGTTGTATTTGAAGATAGACGATGTCAGATATTGTTTGGTTATTTGTAAAATTGCTATGCAAGGATAGAGTATAAGAATTAGTTTCACTTCACCTTAGCTTGGCTGCTGCTTTATTTTGGTCATTCGAGTAAATACTTGACTATATATTAAAATTTAATTTAATATAACATTGATTAAAAATTGCTAACTCGTGTATCTTATGCCATTTAAATAAAATTTATATGTTAGACGAATAACTTTATGACTTGTTTCCGTATTCATAAGGAACAGTGTTTATTACCTTTGCGAAAGCAAGAGTATTGCAATCGGGTACTAGATTTTTTTCCCGCAAATAACTCTAGGCACAGATTGGTCAAAAATAGAAATGGTAAATTTAGGTTGTTCTTAATTAATTCTAATTATTTGTCTCCGACACAATTGGTCTGGAGGTAACGAATACGCCTGGGACGGCAAATGTCCTGGGTTCGAATCTGATAGGACGTTCTTTTAAGAGTAATGGACGTACGTAGTGAGTACTCTTATATAGGTCTTGCTGATTTTTTTTTTCAGGAAAAATTCTTAAAATTTGTTCACGCTCAATTTTGATTTTCGCGGTCTGACTTGTGATTTCTTTTTAAGCTCAGTGCATTTCCATTGTTAAAAAAAAAGGCCAGCTCCACTATCGAACAGCAAAATTGTAAAGGTCACTGATTTCGAAAATGGAAATTAATTATCAGATTTCCGAGCGACATACTTACAACTTTGGCTCTTTTTCCTTCCCCCCCCCACCTCACATAAGCGTCATTTTTATGGTGTAACGAGGGGTTTTACAAGGTTAATTATGAAGACCAAAAATGTTTGTCATGGCCTAATTAGTTCGCATGCCAATTTTTGTAACATTCGGATAAAGTGAACAAAACTTCACCAGTAAAATTTTGCAGGTGGGGGGAAAAGGAAAAAGAGCCACAACTTTTACCTATTGATCCAGTTAACTCAAATTGGGTTAATTTCAACTCAAATTGATTTTAAAAGGGCTTTAAGGCCATCTATTTTTTTCGAAATTCAAAAATTGAAAAAAAAATCAGTTTTTTTTTGTTTCCTTGCAGTGATTACTCTATTCCAACTGTTAGTTGGCTATGTTTCTTCAAACAGGAAATATTCCGTTTCACTGTTAAATTGTCGGCTCATTAATTTGTCTTCTTATATTTTGGCGGCTTAGTTGGCATAGTAGTTGGCTTAGTTGCTTTGAAAGTTTTGATTTACCTCCCAATGTTTGTAATTTTACAACCTTGACTTTGTTTTTTTTTCGCTTAAAAACTTCATTCTGCCCAATTGATTTTGGCTTGTTTTTTTATCAGCGTAGTGGCCTAATTTTGATTCGTTTCAAGGAAAACAAAAGTTTAATGCTCTCCTCTGAATCGCATAAAATGCTAAGAATTTTTTTTCGGCTTTTTTGTTTTTTCTTTTCTTTCTTGACTTGATAGGCTTTAGCCTATATTAGATCGGTTTAATGGTCATATTGCGTCTTTCGACGAGCGAAAAAAGTTCGTGTGTGCGTCTTTTGTGTTTTGAGGTTGAAGGGACTTGTTAACTTAAGTATTGTTAATTTTTTCGGCTTAAAGGGTTTCTCCCGAGGTGTTTCTTGGCTACCGTTAGGTAGTTTTTTTCCGATGTTTATCTCGCATTCATTTTCTTAGCATGTTTTTGTTTATTTGAAAACTATCCTTATTTTTTGATAGATATATTTTTTTCAATTTTTTTCTGACTTACTGGTTTTCTTGCCTTGTGCTAAGCTCAGCCTCGCCTCTTTGTTACTCTTTGGATCATTTTGTACAGAAGACCGTTTGCTATAATTGCAACGTGTTCTTGATTGCACTTGCGAGAGCACGTGTCTTGGAAGCGAGAACTAGACTTAATCCTCGTCAAGATTTTTTCTTACAAATGTATAAGAATTTCTAAGTAGCAATGAACGCAGTGAAAAACTTATTAAGGTCGTGTGTTTTTTTAAGAAAAAAGTTTTAAATTTTGACCGCGCTCAGTTTTACTTTTTGCGGTTTGACTTCCACGTTTAACTCAAAATCATTTACGAAAGGAAGCAAAGTACGCTTTTCAATTTCATAGGAAATAGCTTGAAAAAGAGTTAATCACTTCTTGTTTTAAAATAGAATAATCGTTATTAAGAGTCGATACACGTAGTGAAGACTGTCATATAGGTCTTCGTGATTTAAAATTTTCTTTACCAAGAAAAGTCTTAAAAATTGTTCACGCTCAGGTTGTTTTTGCTGGTTGATTTGTGATTTCTTTTCAAGTTCACTTTTTTCGATAAAAACGCAAGCAAACTCCACTATCAAACAGTAAAATTTGTAATCAACTTTAATTCTAAAGTGGATTTTGAATTAAATGTTTACCAATGAAATGAAATTTTTTATCGTTTGATACAATTTTTGCAAATTGTTTTATTTGGAGTTAAAAATGTCAATCATAAACTGTTCTTGAAAATGAAAAAGCTTCATTTTTTGAAGTTCGAGAATTGATTATTTCTTCAATTGGGTTAGGTCTATGAAAAAAAGCTAATTAATTGTTTTATTTTCTTCGAGTGTGTTGAAACTTATTGCGATGGCTACCCTTCTTCTTGACTGAAACTTCTTGTTTTCTACGCAACCTCAGCAAAAACGTTTTATCTGAATGAGTCGAGTGATCAACGCCTCTTCAGTCATTGTTCAAACCACAGTAAAAATTTCTCAATTTTGAGTGAGTGAAACCATCGAGTACTGTTCGTTATGGGAATTTTTTTTAATTAAACTTGTAGGCTGAGAAAACTTGATTTTATTTTAAGAAACTAGATAGGGAATTTTATTTTGCGCTTCCTAGGTTTTGTTAAAATATCATTGCGATTATATAGTTTTCTTATCAGACCTCTCAATAAAAACGACACGTTTATATGGTGACGAAAAAAGCAATCTCTTGGTAGTTTTTTATGAATGTGGTCGGAACACTGCGGTATTTGCCTAGCAAGTGGCTATTCTTGTTTGAATTTTGTTTTCTAGGCTGTTTGCAAAAAGACGGACTCGGTGTAAAATTTCTGTTTTCTAAGTGTAAATGAACAAAATGTTTTTTTAGCAAAACTTTCCTCAGGCTCTTTTTGTGATTTTAACGGTTACTTTTAAAACTTTAGTTCAATTATTTTGTTAAAAAAATGCAAACGTGAAAAGATCACCAAAAAATGAATGAATTTAAGATTAGCTGCATATCATAAAACATTTCTAATTTTCTAAAAGCTTACTGGTAAACTTTTTTCGGATATTGGGAACGTTGAGTTTTTGACTACGTTTTAATTCATGGTTTTTGTTCGCAACAAAGTTTTATGAGCGTTGCGGCAAATTTTTTCAGCACAAATTAAAGATATTTATATTTCAACACAATGAGCTTCTACCCAAACTTTGTCAGTTTAGTTGCTTTTCCGTCTTTTTGATTTCTTTGAGTTGGTTTGATATAAGTCGGACTTGATGCTGGTTTTCTAAATCGAGTTCGTATTTTAATACAAATCAAGACAAGCGAATGAAATTTTGGCAGAACTAGTTCGGTAGAAAAAATTTTTAAAATTGCCCCAATTCTAGGGCTTTGTTGGATAAAGCAAACTCCACGATTGAAAACAAAAAAAGGTCACGAGAAACGTAAATAATTTTTGTTTTTGAAATTGGATTCTAATTTTCTGATATCCCAGCGGAATAAAAGAAATAAAATTTTATCCATAGATCCAGTTTTCTGAAATTGGGTTATTATTAGCAAAAGTGTGCCAAAAATTAATTGTTCACGCAATTTGGAGAGTTTCAAAGCCATATACTTTTTTTCAAGATTCAAAGACTGAAGCTCTTTTACTTTTGCTATAAGCAAGGGTATTGCAATCCGGCATTTGACTTTTTTCCCGTAGTTAACTTTTTTCACCAAATGATAAAGGTTTGGAAAAAATTTGAAATAGTAAATTTACTTGTATGCAGCATAATTATTTTGCTTGTATAGAGCTTGAATAGTAGCCGGTAGTTGCAATTTTTTAATGATTTTTTACGGAAAGTTTTTTGGCTGTTTTTCGGCTTCTTAAATGCACGCTTTAATTCTGTCAGCTTATTTAACTAATTTTTTTTTTAATTTGTTTCCAGTTGTTTTCTGATATCAACTCGGCATGGATAAAGTATGTTAGAAAAATTAAATCACTTCGCAGACGATCTTTGAAAGAAGTTAGAAAAATTTTGAGGAAACTTTTTTTGATTTTTTCGAGGTTTTTTCTCTATTTGCAATCAAGCCTACTACGACATTTTCCAGGATAATTCTTGACCTGCCTGATGCTTTATCATACTTTTCTTGACGAAGATAAGTTAAGTCACGAGTTTATTCGCAATTTGCTGAAATACTTTTCAATGAGTTTTTTTGTCTATTGTTTTTTTTTCTTTAAATGCTTTCCACTGTATATATTTTTCTAGAACATTTTCTCTTAGCAAAAGGCTCGGTCTTAGCAGGCTTCAATTGCTATCAGATCATACGCTACTTCTGAGTCGTTTTAATTCATATTTTTTTTCGTAGTTTTTAGAGGTTTTTGCATTTCAAGTCTAAGCAGGCCTATGTAGTTTAGGTGTTCCGTTTTCAAACTTTAACTTTCTGATAGCAAAAAAAAAGAAATAGACAACATTGGATCTTAAGATTTTTATGACCATTTATCCCAATTTTTTTTGCATTTTTACCTCTTCGTAATTTTTCATGCCATTTGAATGTTGTTTGTTGTGTTCCGCATGAAAATATTCAGTGTTTTTTTGGCATTTTTAAATGTTCTTAATGATTCGGTGGCTTTCTGTAACGCAAGTGGTGCAAAACTCAGCTTCACCTTTGTATAAAAACTTTCTTGCGTTCAATGCTTCTTGCATTCACTGGCTCTTTTCCAGCAAGTAAAGTTTTGGCTTGAAGATTGAAAACTTTCGTTGAAACAAAAACAATTGAAGTTTGAATCCCAGATTCTATTGGCTTTCATTTATAGTCTAGCCTCGTCATTAATAGTTGATGAAATGTTGACAAGAAAATTGCCTTCAACGTTAAAGCAGACCTTTTTCATCAGGTCTGTCATGGTGATTTGATATCGTTTTCTGTCTGAGATGTGTATCCCGTCACCCATAATGGAAAGCATGTGTTAGGTTGAATGAAGTTCCATATGAAATTGAAGAGTAAGGTATCAGTGATATCATTTGTTGCACAGGTAAGTAGTAAATCCCGTATTTTGTGCTGTCTGTTCGATGATAGTGATTCTTTTGGCGGTCTACGATTTCTTGATTTTATTGAAGTTAAATTTTTGAGGTATTAGTGTTGTTCCTTCTTTCGCTAACAGCCTTTGCCTATTGATTTTGAGTTTTGATAGCACTGAGCAAAATTTCTTGATTGCTTTTAGTATTAGTGGACTCGAGTGTTTTCGAGTTTATTGAGAAATTTTGATTGAGAGAACTGACAGGATTTTTTGAATCTCTTAGAAGTTTGGCATTAAATTCACACGTAAAAAGTCTTTTTTGAAGAGCACGAACTGTTATTTAATGCCGCATTTCTGTCGGAGGCATTGCTGATAGCTGGATACACCTGCCATTAATTCAATCTTCGGACATAAGACTTCTTTCTTCACTAAATTATTTTGAGATCATGGCCAGTTTGAAAAGGCCGCGGATCTAGTTAACAATCGCCCTCCATATTAAGAATTGCCACCCCTATTAATAAAAGCAGTAAATTAGCACTGAGCTTTCTATTGAGAATTATAATTTTGCTGCATTCTGATTGGTCGAAAATGCGTTATATGAACCTACTTAACAATTGCCCCCTTTCTCAAAAGGGGGGCGGGGCAATTGTTAGTAGATCCAAGACCGCTTTTAGACCCAGTGCGCATTCAATTTTAAAACACAAGATGAAAAAATACCCATATTTTAAAATAAGTTTATCACAACAATAAGGCTCCTTAAAATTAAAAAAGTTAGGCTCTTAGAATTTGAAAAAAAAACGCTTTTATCTGAAATTTGCACAAAAAACTCCAATTATGGCCAACAATCATGGGTAATGTTTTTTTTTGAAAAAGACCAAAAAGCAGTTTATCTATTTAAATCAGCCATGTAGTCTTATAGAAACATTAACATTTTTTGTAAAACTTTGATTTTTTTTCTGAATATATTTTTTATAAATAAACTAATTCTGTTTCAGAAAAGGAAATCTCTAAAGAATTTCCTTGCTGTGATGCGAACTCGAAAAAATATTTCGGTTACTAAAATAATAATTTAATTTCAAGTCCTGCGAAATTGTGTTTTGAGCTTTTTTCAGATACAGAATTGTTGACCAAAAAGTAAAATCAAGAAGATGTTTTCTGAAAAATTAATAATAATAAATTAATAATAATAAACGATTCGTGGGGGTTTTAAAACTTAGACGACAGGAAATTCAACGATCAAAAAATAACGGACTTAAGACAATAATTTGGATGCTAATTGCGTGAAACTTGTTTACAGATTTAAATTCACTTTTGGCTGAGTAAATACTGGTTGTCAGTAAATTCCGTTCTTTACGGTCGTCTTAATTGCTTGTCGTCTAATTTCCTAGGCCCCTGCTTTGTGCTTGACAAATTTGAGCAAATTAACAATTGTGTTTAATTGGTTTACGTGCTGTATTTCTCAAACAAAACACACATGATCATTTTGTTTCGGTGCCAATTTTTAAAAAACCTAAAGCAAGGTTTGAAATACTAGTGCAATATTTGAATAACTAATGAAATATTTGAATTTTTAGTGTAATATTTTTCCTAAAACAATCAACGAAAACAAATCAGAACAAAAAGTTTTGTGTTAGCGTGAAAATTTTTTCAATTGTATTGGTTTTGTTCAATTTTTTGACATGTGTTTTATACAATCCTTATCGAAACTTGGTCTAAGCTGGACACTTCGTGTCTCAATTCATTCCCAAAACTTCTCGATGCTTTATAGAGTTGTTGTTTATCTACTTCTTATCGAGGCAACCAAAAAGGACGCTCAAGCTTTTACTCTACTGGGCGGAAAGTAATATTTAACCTCCCAATTGCCCATTTTTAAATGATTTTTTCAAATTTCTAACGATATTGTTCTATTGCCCGAGACGAGAAAAAAGCAATTTGAACTACAAAATTCCAACATTCTTAAATATTTAAAAAGAAACACAATATTGAAAAACACAAAGTTCGAGCATTTTAAAATATTCTTATGTTCTGAGTGTCTTGGTGATAAAAAAATCAATGGTTTGTGTACATTTTTTAACTGAAGTAATGAATTTTTTTTTGTGAGAACTAAGTGAAAAGAAGTAATTAAAATGTTTAATTCATTAAATTGGTCCCGTCAACATCGCAATAAGCTATGAGACAAAATTTTTACAGCTCTTTCAAAATGACATGTTATTCAGTAAATGCAAATTATGCCAAAGACAAACTTGAATTTTCTTACAAGTCATATATTGGTTTTTCCATAACTTCGTAAAATCTCTCAGGTAATGCGAGTATGTGAATGTTGTGATCATAAACTTTTAAATTTTGCAGTACCTTCTTCAAAAATTATAGCTTCGCCTATTAGCAGGAAAGGAAGAACAACTCTTTATTTAGTTTTCATGAGTTAATAGTTTTTTCCGAGGCTACAAATTCAAGTTTTATTCATCCGCTATAAGTTTTCCCAACTAATCGTTGTCCTCAACTAAAATATTGTCGACTAATCGAAGTAATATAACTGTTCATGTAATGTCGAACATACGCAGCAAAAAATGCACATGGTCAAAAAGGTCTCGAAATGAGTAAAACGTATTTTCATTTTCTCTAACCCGGGTTGAGGCCATGGTTTTATGTTCAGACCGTGTGGACCAAAAGTTAGCATGTTCAGACCGTTGGGGCCAGAATGTGGTTACGTTCAAACCGTGTGGACTTTGAACGTACAAAGACAAACTTGAATTTTCTTACAAATCATGTATTGGTTTTTCCTTAACTTCGCAAAATCTCTCAGGTAATGCGAGTATGTGAATGTTATGATCATAAACTTTTAAATTTTGCAATACCTTCTTCAAAAAATATAGCTTCTCCTATTAGCAGGAAAGGAAGAACAACTCTTTATTTAGTTTCCATGAGTTAATAGTTTTTTCCGAGGCTAAAAATGCAAGTTTTATTCATCCGCTATAAGTTTTCCCAACTAATCGTTTTCCTCAACTAAGAAATTTGCGACTAATCGAAGTAATATCACTGTTCCTGTGATGTCGAACATACGCAGCAAAAAATGCACATGGTCAAAAAGGTCTCGAAATCAGTAAAACGTATTTTCATTTTTTCTAACCCGGGTCGCGGTCATGGTTTTATGTTCAGACCGTGTGGACCAACATTTGGCATGTTCAAACCGTTGGGGCCAGAATATGGATACGTTCAAACCGTGTGGACTTTGAACGTACAAAGACAAACTTGAATTTTCTTACAAATCATGTATTGGTTTTTCCGTAACTTCGCAAAATCTCTCAGGTAATGCGAGTATGTGAATGTTATGATCACAAACTTTTAAATTTTGCAATACCTTCTTCAAAAATTATAGCTTCGCCTAATAGCAGGAAAGGAAGAACAATTCTTTATTTAGTTTCCATGAGTTAATAGTTTTTTCCGAGGCTAAAAATGCAAGTTTTATTCATCCGCTATAAGTTTTCCCAACTAATCGTTTTCCTCAACTAAGATATTGTCGACTAGTCGAAGTCATAAAACTGTTCCTGTAATGTCGAACATACGCAGCAAAAAATGCACATGGTCAAAAAGGTCTCGAAATCAGTAAAATGTATTTTCATTTTCTCTAACCCGGGTTGAGGCCATGGTTTTATGTTCAGACCGTGTGGACCAACATTTAGCATGTTCAGACCGTTGGGGCCAGAATATGGTTACGTTCAAACCGTGTGGACTTTGAACGTACAAAGACAAACTTGAATTTTCTTACAAATCATGTATTGGTTTTTCCTTAACTTCGCAAAATCTCTCAGGTAATGCGAGTATGTGAATGTTATGATCATAAACTTTTAAATTTTGCAATACCTTCTTCAAAAAATATAGCTTCGCCTATTAGCAGGAAAGGAAGAACAACTCTTTATTTAGTTTCCATGAGTTAATAGTTTTTTCCGAGGCTAAAAATGCAAGTTTTATTCATCCGCTATAAGTTTTCCCAACTAATCGTTTTCCTCAACTAAGAAATTTGCGACTAATCGAAGTAATATCACAGTTCCTGTGATGTCGAACATACGCAGCAAAAAATGCACATGGTCAAAAAGGTCTCGAAATCAGTAAAACGTATTTTCATTTTCTCTAACCCGGGTTGAGGCCATGGTTTTATGTTCAGACCGTGTGGACCAAAAGTTAGCATGTTCAGACCGTTGGGGCCAGAATGTGGTTACGTTCAAACCGTGTGGACTTTGAACGTACAAAGACAAACTTGAATTTTCTTTACAAATCATGTATTGGTTTTTCCTTAACTTCGCAAAATCTCTCAGGTAATGCGAGTATGTGAATGTTATGATCATAAACTTTTAAATTTTGCAATACCTTCTTCAAAAAATATAGCTTCGCCTATTAGCAGGAAAGGAAGAACAACTCTTTATTTAGTTTCCATGAGTTAATAGTTTTTTCCGAGGCTAAAAATGCAAGTTTTATTCATCCGCTATAAGTTTTCCCAACTAATCGTTTTCCTCAACTAAGAAATTTGCGACTAATCGAAGTAATATCACTGTTCCTGTGATGTCGAACATACGCAGCAAAAAATGCACATGGTCAAAAAGGTCTCGAAATCAGTAAAACGTATTTTCATTTTCTCTAACCCGGGTTGAGGCCATGGTTTTATGTTCAGACCGTGTGGACCAAAACTAGCATGTTCAGACCGTTGGGGCCAGAATGTGGTTACGTTCAAACCGTGTGGACTTTGAACGTACAAAGACAAACTTGAATTTTCTTTACAAATCATGTATTGGTTTTTCCTTAACTTCGCAAAATCTCTCAGGTGATGCGAGTATGTGAATGTTATGATCATAAACTTTTAAATTTTGCAATACCTTCTTCAAAAAATATAGCTTCGCCTATTAGCAGGAAAGGAAGAACAACTCTTTATTTAGTTTCCATGAGTTAATAGTTTTTTCCGAGGCTAAAAATGCAAGTTTTATTCATCCGCTATAAGTTTTCCCAACTAATCGTTTTCCTCAACTAAGAAATTTGCGACTAATCGAAGTAATATCACTGTTCCTGTGATGTCGAACATACGCAGCAAAAAATGCACATGGTCAAAAAGGTCTCGAAATCAGTAAAACGTATTTTCATTTTTTCTAACCCGGGTCGCGGTCATGGTTTTATGTTCAGACCGTGTGGACCAACATTTGGCATGTTCAAACCGTTGGGGCCAGAATATGGATACGTTCAAACCGTGTGGACTTTGAACGTACAAAGACAAACTTGAATTTTCTTACAAATCATGTATTGGTTTTTCCGTAACTTCGCAAAATCTCTCAGGTAATGCAAGTATGTGAATGTTATGATCACAAACTTTTAAATTTTGCAATACCTTCTTCAAAAATTATAGCTTCGCCTATTAGCAGGAAAGGAAGAACAATTCTTTATTTAGTTTCCATGAGTTAATAGTTTTTTCCGAGGCTAAAAATGCAAGTTTTATTCATCCGCTATAAGTTTTCCCAACTAATCGTTTTCCTCAAATATGATATTGTCGACTAGTCGAAGTCATAAAACTGTTCCTGTAATGTCGAACATACGCAGCAAAAAATGCACATGGTCAAAAAGGTCTCGAAATCAGTAAAATGTATTTTCATTTTCTCTAACCCGGGTTGAGGCCATGGTTTTATGTTCAGACCGTGTGGACCAACATTTAGCATGTTCAGACCGTTGGGGCCAGAATATGGTTACGTTCAAACCGTGTGGACTTTGAACGTACAAAGACAAACTTGAATTTTCTTACAAATCATGTATTGGTTTTTCCTTAACTTCGCAAAATCTCTCAGGTAATGCGAGTATGTAAATGTTATGATCATAAACTTTTAAATTTTGCAATACCTTCTTCAAAAATTATAGCTTCGCCTATTAGCAGGAAAGGAAGAACAACTCTTTATTCAGTTTCCATGAGTTAATAGTTTTTTCCGAGGCTAAAAATGCAAGTTTTATTCATCCGCTATAAGTTTTCCCAACTAATCGTTTTCCTCAACTAAGAAATTTGCGACTAATCGAAGTAATATCACTGTTCCTGTGATGTCGAACATACGCAGCAAAAAATGCACATGGTCAAAAAGGTCTCGAAATCAGTAAAACGTATTTTCATTTTTTCTAACCCGGGTCGCGGTCATGGTTTTATGTTCAGACCGTGTGGACCAACATTTGGCATGTTCAGACCGTTGGGGCCAGAATATGGTTACGTTCAAACCGTGTGGACTTTGAACGTACAAAGACAAACTTGAATTTTCTTACAAATCATGTATTGGTTTTTCCGTAACTTCGAAAAATCTCTCAGGTAATGCGAGTATGTGAATGTTATGATCATAAACTTTTAAGTTTTGCAGTACCTTCTTCAAAAATTATAGCTTCGCTTATTAGCAGGAAAAGAAGAGCAACTCTTTATTTAGTTTCCATGAGTTAATAGTTTTTTCCGAGGCTAAAAATGCAAGTTTTATTCATCCGCTATAAGTTTTCCCAACTAATCGTTTCCCTCAACTAAGAAATTTGCGACTAATCGAAGTAATATAACTGTTCCTGTGATGTCGAACATACGCAGCAAAAAATGCACATGGTCAAAAAGGTCTCGAAATCAGTAAAACGTATTTTCATTTTTTCTAACCCGGGTCGCGGTCATGGTTTTATGTTCAGACCGTGTGGACCAACATTTAGCATGTTCAGACCGTTGGGGCCAGAATATGGTTACGTTCAAACCGTGTGGACATATGAGATCCAGTTTCAGACTGCGTGGACGGAAGAAATCTGACTTTTGCAGACTTATGTTTCGACTCAAAGAACAGACTTGGCAGATTTTTGTTCAGACGTGTGTTCAAAGGAGTAAAATGTTTGGACAGGCAACAATAATTGAAGAGCGAATGTTAAGGTTTTATTCATCCGCTATAAGTTTTCCCAAATAATCGTTTTCCTCAACTAAGAAATTTGCGACTAATCGAAGTAATATAACTGTTCCTGTGATGTCGAACATACGCAGCAAAAAATGCACATGGTCAAAAAGGTCTCGAAATCAGTAAAACGTATTTTCATTTTTTCTAACCCGGGTCGCGGTCATGGTTTTATGTTCAGACCGTGTGGACCAACATTTAGCATGTTCAGACCGTTGGGGCCAGAATATGGTTACCTTCAAACCGTGTGGACATATGAGATCCAGTTTCAGACTGTGTGGACGGAAGAAATCTGACTTTTGCAGACTTATGTTTCGACTCAAAGAACAGACTTGGCAGATTTTTGCTCAGACGTGTGTTCAAAGGAGTAAAATGTTTGGACAGGCAACAATAATTGAAGAGCGAATGAACTTTTTCAAACAATTTTTGCTTGCAAAAGCTGATGTTTCAAACAGACATTTTAATTGAGATTAAGACAAAGTTGCATGCAAAAATTGAACAAAATTGGCAGATTGTTCGCTTTAATTATTTCTGTCCGAACTTTTTGCAACTAGATGTTCAGATTTAGCAGACTTATGTTTAGACTTCGTGGACTTATGTTTAAACAATGCAAACTATGATCTGCGATGCGACTATGATTTCTTGGTCCCATAGTGGATCGAATTTGTTTTATAATATCTGAACATAAAAGTACGACCTCGACCAGGGAGAAGGTTATTCAGATTAGTTGCTATCGGTCAATGTTATCATTTTGATCAATTTCTTAATGAATTTTGTTCAAAATGGTCTTTAGAAATCGGAATTCTGAGAATAAGACCTGAATTTGCGTTTATTTTTGTCCAATAATGTTTTTTTTTTAACTTATCACATTCAACTTTTATTGGCAGTTATTCTAACATTCTAAAATATTCTAATGCTCTGAGTGTATTGATGATGAAAATCAATGGTTTGTGTACATTTTTTAATTGAGATAATGAATTCGGTAATGAATTCGGTTTCTGAGAACTAATTGAAAAGAAGTAATTAAAATGTTAAATTCATTTAATTGGTCCCGTCAACATCGCAATAAATTATGAGACAAAATTTTTACAGCTCTTTCAAAATGACATGTTATTCAGCAATTGTAAACTATCCCAAAGACAAATTTGAATTTTTACAAATCATGTATTGGTTCTTCCGTAACTTCATAAAATCTCTCAGGTCACGCGAACATGTGAATTTTAGGATCATAAACTTCCAAATGCTGCAATAACTTCCTGAAAAATTATAGCTTCGCCTATTAGCAGGAAAGGAAGAACAACTCTTTATTTAGTAGAAAAACCTTATTTGTTCTGTAAATTTACAAAGAAAGTTTGATTAAGCGAATTAAATAATTAATTTGATCAAATTTCTGGTAGCAATTTGCCGATGCTGCAAAAATCCTCTAACAAACATTTCACAACCACCAAAATAATCACGCAGTTACGACTCAAGCAGTTATTAAATTGATTTGATGCATTCATTATTCAGATGCAAAGAAAAATAAATCTGAAGCGCTCGATTATATAATGTACTATCTAATTTAACTCCCGTTGATAAAGCAACTTGATCCTTGCCTGATTTTTTTTAGCAGAGTTCATTGTTTTGTTCAGTTCAAAGCACGAAATTCTTCTTGGTCGTTCCATTCGCTTCCATTTCATTCATTTTACCTTTTTCGCCGTTCTAGAAAATCACTTTGACCAAACTCGTCACCACAAATGTGATTCCCAGCGAAAAGAAAACGTCTGGATTTCCTCTTAGCTGGTAGTTTTTCAAAAACTGAGCCAAAGAGTCGCAATCCGGTGTCGTATTATTGTTTGCCTCACACAAACCCAGTCCGGGGAAGTCAGAGCCATTCATGTATTTGCAATAGAGCTCGTCATCGAAAAGTTCACTAGTTATTTCCAGTTCACTTATGGCTGTAGTTGGCTCAAAAACACACCGCACGATCGTATTCTCTTTAGTTTTTGCGCAAAGTATGTTTTTTGTGTTCTTTCCGGCCAGCCGCAAAAACATGTTGTGTCTGATTTTGTTTTCTGCTTCGCAGACACTTTTTCCCGACACGTTTGCTGCTTCGCCTGGGTATTTGTATGTCGACTCCAGCCATTTCTTCACAGCAAGTTGAGTTACATTGGCATTGCCATTCTTGCTATCGATACAATATGTGCTGCTATAGGTGTCCGTTAGATTGTTCACGGCAGATCTTGCTCCTGTCTTCTTGCAATCGTACTGCTCAATTGCATTTTTGATACTAGCAAGTCTCGATTCATTATCGTTTTTCGGAATGTTAAACGGCGTTCCTAATATCAACTTTGCGTCTCGTAGAACATCTTCAGTGCAGTCGATTATCTTTTCCTCAGGAGCTTCGTTGGTTCCATTCGGTTTCGTTATAGGAATATCTGCATCTGTTTTGGGATCGTCCTCCGACGAAGCAGGTGATTTGACCAAATCGGCCGCCGCGTCCACACGAAGATCATCCAAGTCCTTAGAACCAGGCACTGACCTCTTAGCTCTGTGAAATAATTTATCGTAGACTTTTGCAGCAATATCGGGTGTCTCGATCACCGACCTGACGTCTTGTTTCGAAACATCGACGCAAAAAAAGACAACTAAAATGCAGCTCAGCAACAGAAATCCAGACATTTTGATCTTGCGTTGAATCTTTAAGTTTCGAAACCAACTTAAAATCAAGTGAGTTTTGGGAAATGTTTGGAAGTCGAAATTTATTCACGTAAAAAGAACCAAATGAGTCAAAAAATCAATTTTTAAGCGGCTAAACCTTACATTCATGAAATACTAAATGATTTTTGACTTCATTCAATGCAAAATTTTGGTGCATAGAATTGCAAAAAGTTCGGACAGACAGAATTAATTAAAATGAGCAACTGTCTGTGATGAGCAACATCAACGGAAATTAAAACTGAAATTAATAAAACGTCGAAAGTTCATAAAGCAGAGTTTTCGCTCAAAACCTATAACCACGGTGGTAATTGTAAACCTTGAAACAGAAAATTTATTGCTCATAGTGGCTTATTTTTTTCTGCGATTAGTTCCCAAATTTTGAATGATTTGATCATCTTCACTTCCGTTTGTTTTTTTTGAGGCGGCCTGATCTGTTTTTTTTTGTAATGAAAATAACTGTAGCTTTCGATTTTTTAACTAATTTTGTTGACAGCTTTATAGTAAAATCTGAATGCTCATCGCAGTATTGAAAAATTAGGCTAGCATAATCATCGGACAATCGACGATCTCGCATTTTGAATTTTGTCTGACAAAAAATTCAAGGTTATTCGGCTTCAGATTTTGCAGGCAAAAAACGTCGAAAAGCAGTCATTGCTCATTTTAATTAATTCTGTCTGTCCAACTTTTTGCTACTAATTATAATAATGGTCATTTTTTTGAAAGGCGGATTTGAAAATCAGAAGGATTGCTACCTTTTCTGAACTTTGACTTGCATGAATTGGTTGACTGAGCGAAATTCATGCTCAGTCAACCAACGCATGAATTGGTTGACTGAGCGAATTGAGTTTCATCCTATATTTGGAGTTATTTTGCCTCGACAGCTGAAAAAAATAATTAATTTGGATTTTTTTTAGTTGTTTGCCATTATTGTGAAACTGGAATCAGCCAAAAGGTCTCCTAGTCATGACGCAATAAACAAAAATTTAATTCAAAATTGATTTTCCTGCATCTCTTGATGCATATTTGCACTGAAATTTCTCCTTAAGAAAAAGAAAACATGCGAGACAGAATTGACTTGGATCTGTAATTGCTAGTAAAAACTAAGAAATGAATGCTTTTTTGAGGATTCGATGTTTGAGGGCTATTTGATATGAAAACTTAATTGAAAACAATCGCAGGTAATATATCATTTTAATTATGAGCTCAAGGCATTGCTAACGTCCGACTTCTTATGAAAAAACTGCCGAATAAAATGGATATTCAAAAAAATCGACAAAACAAAAACTAAACAGCACATATAGAGAGTTGCAAAAAGTTCGGACAGACAGAATTAATTAAAAAGAGCAACTGTCTAGACATCAACGGAAAATAAAACTGAAATAAACATAACGTCAAAAGTTCATCAAGGAGAACTTTGCTCCATAATTATAACCACGGCGGGCAATTGCATCCACAGCGTCGAATAGTAAACATTGAAACAGCAAAATTACTTCTCAGGGTGGCTGTTGTTTTTCTGCGGTTAGTTTCCAAATTTTAAATAATTTGGTCATCTTCACTGTCGTTTGTTTTTTTTTGGTGCGGTTAAATCAGTTTTTTTTTCTTCTCTGTTTCGTTTTGTAATTAACTCTGCTAACTGTTATATAGTAAAATCTAGATGTTCATTGCAGTATCTAAAAATTAGGCTAGCATAATCTTTGGGTATCCGACGATCTCGCATTTTGAATTTGACCTGACAAAAAATTCAAGGTTGTTCGGCTTCAGATTTTGCACGCAAAAAAAACTTCAAAAAGCACTAATTGCTCATTTAAATTAATTCTGTCTGTCCGAATTTTTTGCTATTAATTATAGTATAATTAGTAGCAAAAAGTTTGGACAGACAGAATTAATTAAAAAGAGCAATCTAAGTAATTTTTGCAAGCAATTTTGAGCAATTTTTGCAGGCAAACTTTAGTTTTCAGGTGGCCTCGAGTCATATTTTTTATCTGATAAATTGGCTTTTGCATGCAAAAATTTTCTGGAATAGGTCAATTGCTCTTTTTAATTAATTCTGTTCGTTCCAAATTTTTGCAACTCTCAATGTTCTGGACAATTTTTGCATGCTTTTTCAGACAGAAAGTATGTTTCTAAGTCAACTAAAAGTGCATGCAAAAATTTCTAGTAATCTGCCAGTTACACTTCTTATGTGTTCTTTTCTTTTAAAAAATAGCTTGACAGTTCGCTGCTGAATGAAAATTGTTTCAAAATTAATGACTTGATGTTAAAAATTAAAAAAAAACTGAGCTCCCAAAAAATGCAATCACACAACATGAGTTGTCCTGTCCATTTTAGTTTTTTATGAGTTATTTTCAAAACTTATGCATCAGATAAAGTGTTTTGATGTTTGATTTCACAGAATGAAATGAATAAAATTATTTTCAATTTGAATGTTCTGTAGGGATGAAATTTTTTTTGAACTATTTTTGCCCAGCTTTTGGAATAATGGTTTGCAATTTGAGTCAAAAATGTTAAAAAGTATGTTGGTATTTGGAAATAACTTTTCTTTTTGTCTCCGAGTTACTGCGGAAAAATCGGTATTTTGTGACCATGCTCAACTGTGCTCGACCGTGCTTGAGGTACACTTTGACCGTGTTTAAGGTATGTTTCAAATTAGTGCTCGACCCAAACCCCTGTCTCGACTATTCTTTTTCGGCCGAGCACTGACATTTGCTCGATTTTGAAAAAATCGAAACATTAAGTTAGCACCTTTGTGTATCAATGCTACTTTTCAATTTTTTTCACTGCTTCACTGCTGAAGACTTTTCAGACTTCATTTAATGCTATTTTTCAGTTTCTTTCACAATAAAGTGAACGAAAAAGATCTCAAAAGTCAGTTTAAGAATATATGAATGTTTGAAAAGCCACTTGACCTTACTCGTGTGTTCACGATATCATGTTCCATTACGATTTCCGTTAATATTTATTTCAAAATTTTATATTTCAAAAAAGTTCGCTTTTTGCAACATTCATAAAAAAACTCGAACGGTCAATTTCAACATCCAATATGGAGGCAAATTCAAAAAAAAACCTCGCTCATTCCTCAAAACGCTGGGGCATTATTTAAGTTGTCTTTTTTCAAGCAGTTCAAACAGCTAAGTTTTTTGCTGTTAACAGCTAAGTTCAAACAGCTAAGTCAAGCAGTTTAAACAGCTTAGTTTTTTGCTGTTATAACATCTCTTTATACCGAAGTTTTTTGAATAGCCTCAAGATACCAAAACATGAAGCGAGGCAACTAATAGTTTCGCATTTTTTGTCAACACGCGTGATGGTCATTGCTCACGAAATTTTAATTTGAAGACTAATGAAAAAAAAATTGATCAGGTAAAAAACGTGATTGAATTACTTTGTTCGATTAAAGAAACTTTTGAAGCAAACTGGAATTTTTCTGTTTTTTAGAATCAATGCCAAAAGGACTGTGTCTTGATAACTGCGAACATTGCCATAGGGCGCAGGGCCACGAAATTGAGTTGTCCAAAGTAGTGCAGTGATGGAATTAAGCGTATGCTTCAAGAAGTATCAATTAGTTGTTTTTATTTTTCGTAAAATTTTCTATTTTTAATTCGAACACGAGAGCAATGTGAATAACTCTAGGATTACTCATGCGTACGTTTGGCATAATATCAACTGTGGAATAAATGGGTAGTCATGTGTAAAAAGTCTTTGACCTATCTAAATTTGTCTCGCCTGCTTTGCTCTAACTGATTTGGTTTTAACTTAGTTAGGCAGCCCATATCAGTTTATTTTGCCTCAAAATTGCTGAAAAAACAATCGGGTGGTTAATTAATATGTCAGTTGACCGAACGCTTTTAGAAGAATGTCAGTTAACCAAACTTTTAGAGTCAGAGTATGAATGAAAGTTCTTATTCGAAAAGATCCTATAGTTGGACTCAATGTCGAAAAAAATTGAGTTGGGCGAAGCATAGAGCCGAAGTACAATTCAAAAAGTAAAATCGAGTCAATCGAAACAAATAGTCGAACTCAATTTTGAAACAAAAAAATGAAGGACAGTTTTGAAATAATTTGGATGTTTTTCGTTTAGAGCTTTAAGTTGGAAATGTAAGGGTTCCTGCGTTAGAAAAAGTAAGTTTTATGAATATTATTGGTTATTTTTTTTCTTTTACAAAATTGAAGTTTACCTTTCTCTTGAATAATTTATTGAACGTGCTCGAAACACAAATCAACTCGGTCGTTTTAGCCGAATTGTTCTTCTTCTTTTGATGCGGTCGAATAGTTTTTCCTCGTCAATCCTAGTCTAAACTTGTCAAACTTGCGTTGAGACAGTTGAAACATATCGCACTTAGGTGGAGAGTCTTACAGGCTATAGTTACCTGAGCGTAAGATTGATTTGTCATTAAGTTAAGTAGTACAGCAAACAAAGATTTGAGCTCTGAATAGTTCATTCTTCGAAGATATCGACCCTCCTATGCCAGAAAACAAATTTTGACAAAATCGGCGGCATAAGGTTGTACCGGAGAGCCTTTAAGAGTCAGAACAGTTGTTAACTACTATTGAGAGTAGTTGGTTCTCAGTCAGAGAAGAGAACAATTGATACTGAGAGAGAGTTTAGTTGGTACTCCGTTAGTTAGAGAGAAAAATTATTGCAAGCGAATCGAGTAGTTGGTTCTCGAAGTAAGAGAACAACTGTAGCAGAAATAGTAGTTAGTTGCTTCTCGTCAGAGATTCTCTAGAGAGAGAATAGTTAGTGTTAGTGGAGTTAGTTGGAAGTTATTGCAATTAGGCAATTTGACCGATAAATCGCGGACCCTTTCCTTTTTATTTGATTATTAGATTATATCCTGGCCACTCAGAGCCTTCTGCAATTGGACATATAATCATCTAAATTAATTTATCATTGGAAATTATTGCGATTGTATCGAGTAGACGAGACAAGACAGCCGAAGAGCAAAACACGGGGCAAGCAACATAATACAATACAGAATAGTTGCCATCAAAATAACCCTTTCGGGAGTTTAGATAGTGGTGAATCTCGGTCGCCCACTGAATTCACTGTTCAAGGGACGACTTTGCGGTGCCGTTAGGAAAGAGAGAACGAACCTAGAGAAGAAATCCCCTAATTCTACAGAGACGGGTCAAATTATACCAATCTTTGCCGAGTCGTTTGAAGCACAACTTGCAAACTTCACCGGGTATTACATGCAGATGCGGTTTTGAATTTTTCCATACAGATGGAAATAGGCAGCTAAGGTTTCCGTGCTTTCAATGTTTTTGCAGCAGTTAGTAACGAATGTTACTTTTTTTCTAGAAGGGGTGGAAGGAATTTTTTTCATCAAATTTTTTTGATGCAGTGAAAATTAAAAGTTTTTTGTCTGCTTTACTTTAACGGCACGTACCTTCTTTCTTACAGCTTTCACTGTAGGTAAAATTCATTTGATTTATTCTATTATGTTTAAATTTGCCAGCACTAATTTTCTATAATTTTCAATTCGGCTTGAACGGTTTCGGTAAGATGATAAGATCAATTCGGTTTGATTGGTTTCGGCTTAAATTATATCATTTTAATCCCCTACAATGCATTGTTTTTGAAAAACAGGAGTTTTTGATGCTTTTGCTCCTATTGGCGAGGCGTAAAACTTTTTTTAAAATTAAATATTGACATGGTGTATTTAGAAAGATTTTTTTTCGGCTCACCTATGAATTTTTAGCTTAGTTGCCGAGCAAAAAATTTTTTGAAAAGTTTTCCCAACGCTGGAGATTATGTTTCTCGACAATTTTTTTTCAAATTGATCTCTTGTACATCTATAGAAATTTTAAACGTTTGTCGCAGAGTTATTGACGTTTTATTCGATATGAAAGTAACGGATTAGTTCTGCTCGGGATGTTTTTTTTCTTCAGACAAACTTTGACTTTTTAACTAGCCATTTTTGACAGATTTCTGAAATATCATTCGAAAGGTCTTATTGTCCTGAGCTTAAATTTGAAAAAATGTTTTAACTGTGATTATTTTTTTCAATGTTATGGGGGTTTAAAGATTGCCATCTTGGCCAATTAGGGACAATTAACGCGCGATTAATTTCGCTCTATTAACGTGTAAGCGGAGGTTTAATCCGTTTTTTAAATTTTTCCAAATTAGTTAAAAGAAACTTATTAGCCATAACTGATTTTTTACAAGAAGCGAAATCTATTCTTTTGTAATTTGCATGGCGTGTGGGGGGATGTTTTCCATCGAAAAAGTTCGATTTTTAGAAAAAAAAATTTTTCATTTTATTTAATTAAATTTAATATTTTTAAAGTTATTACTGCTCCATAAACGTTAAAAGGCAGTCGGAACGTTCAAGGCTCCGCTCTGATACGAGCAGTCTTGTTGTTCCGGATTTGGTTATGAAACTAACGGAATACTTGTGCTCGGGGTGGGTTTTTTTTCTTCAGTTTTCGTAAAGTTATGAGGGTTTAAAGATTGCCACAATAAAGTGAACGAAAAAGATCTCAAAAGTCAGTTTAAGAATATATGAATGTTTGAAAAGCCACTTGACTTTACTCGTGTGTTCACGATGTCATGTTTCATTACGATTTCCGTTAATATTTATTTCAAAATTTTATATTTCAAAAAAGTTCGCTTTTTGCAACATTCATAAAAAAACTCGAACGGTCAATTTCAACATCCAATATGGAGGCAAATTCAAAAAAAAGCCTCGCTCATTCCTCAAAACGCTGGGGCATTATTTAAGTTGTCTTTTTTTCAAGCTATTTAAACAGCTTAGTTTTTATCAGAGTGAGCAAGAGTGGGGGGGTGCCTGGTGACCGGATACTCTATAGCCTATCTTAATACATGGGGGTCACCAGGCACCCCCCCCCCCACTCTTGCTCACTCTTCTACTACTAACATCTCTTTATACCGAAGTTTTTTGAATAGCCTCAAGATACCAAAACATGAAGCGAGGCAACTAATAGTTTCGCATTTTTTTGTCAACATGCGTGATGGTCATTGCTCACGCAATTTTTATTTGAAGACTAATGAAAAAAAATTGATCAGGTAAAAAACGTGATTGAATGACTTTGTTCGATTAAAGAAACTTTTGAAGCAAACTGGAATTTTTTTTTTTTTTAGAAGCAATGCCAAAGGCAAAGGGACTGTGTCTTGATAAATGCGAACATTGCCATAGGGCGCAGGGCCACGAAATTGTGTTGTACAAAGAAGTGCAGTGATGGAATTAAGCGTATGCTTCATGAAGTATCAATTAGTAGTTTTTATTTTTCGTAAAATTTTCTATTTTCAATTCGAACACGAGAGCAATGTGAATAACTCTAGGATTACTCATGCGTACGTTTGGCATAATATCAACTGTGGAATAAATGGGTAGTCATGTGTAAAAAAGTCTTTGACCTATCTAAATTTGTCTCGCCTGCTTTGCTCTAACTGATTTGGTTATAACTTAGTTAGGCAGCCCATATCAGTTTATTTTGCCTCAAGATTGCTGAAAAAACAATCGGGTGGTTAACCGAACGCTTTTAGAAGAATGTCAGTTAACCAAACTTTAAGAGTCAGAGTTTGAATGAAAATTCTTATTCGAAAAGATCCTATGGTTGAATTCAATGTCGAAAAAAATTGAGTTGGGCGAAGCATAGAGCCGAAGTTCAATTCAAAAAGTAAAATCGAGTCAATCGAAACAAAAAGTCGAACTCAATTTTGAAACAAAAAAATGAAGGACAATTTTGAAATAATTTGGATGTTTTTAGTTTAGAGCTTTAGCGGAAAATTTCGGCTCAACGGAAAACATCCATTTCAGAGTGCCTAGTTTAGCAACAGTGATTTGAGGAAAGTTGCTCACCACGATTCACAAGTTGGAAATGTAAGGGTTCCTGCGTTAGAAAATAGTAACTTTTATGAATATTCTTCTGGTTATTTTTTTGTTTTACAAAATTGAAATTTACTTTTCTTTTAAATAATTTATTGAACGTGCTCGAAACACAAATCAGCTCGGTCGATTTAGCCAAATTGTTCTTCTTCTTTCGATGCGGTCGAATAGTTTTTCCTCGTCAATCCTAGTCTAAACTTATCAAACTTGCGTTGAGACGGTCGAAACATATCGCACTTAGGTGGAGACGGTCGAATTATACCAATCTTTGCCGAGTCGTTTGAAGCATAAATTGCAAATTTCACCGGGTATTACATGCAGATGCGGTTTTGAATTTTTCCATACAGATGGAAATCGGCAGCTAAGGTTTCCGTGCTTTCGATGTTTTTGCAGCAGTTAGTAACGAATGTGACTTTTTCTAGAAAGGGTAGAAGGGATTTCTTTCATAATTTTTTTTTGATGCAGTTCAAATTAAGGGGTTTTGTCTGCCTAACTTTTACGGCACGTACCTTCTTACAGTTTTCACTGTAGCTAAAAGTCATTTGATTTATTCAATTATTTTTAAATTTGCTGGCACTAATTTTGTATAATTTTCAATTCGGTTTGAATGGTTTCGGTAAGATGGTAAGACAAATTCGGTTTGATTGGTTTCGGCTTGAATTGTATCATTTTAATCCCCTAAAATGCATTGTTTTTGAAAAAAAAACACAAGTTTTTGATGCTTTTGCCCCTATTGGCGAGGCGTAAAACTTTTTTTAAAATTAAAAATTGACATGTATATAAAAATTTTTTTGGCTCACCTATGAATTTTTAGCTTTGTTGCCGAGCAAAATATTTTTTGAATAGTTATACCAACGCTGGAGACTATGTTTCTCGACAAGTTTTTTTCAATTTGATCTTTTTGTACATATACCGAAATTTTATACGTTTGTCGCAGATGAGTTATGTACTATTGACTGTACTCATAGAGTAATTTCAGATAAGGTACACCGTCTGCTCGTCACGCTATCTTTTTTTCGGCCGGATAGATTCGTGCAACTACTTAGTCTAGTTTCCAGAAGGAGAACAGCTGTATTCTAAGTTTTATTCAAATTGCTCTGGCGCTGAAACTACAAGTAGTGTCAGCACTTACAAAGAAGTGTAAATGTTAGTTATGGAATATGATTGGTTAGTTAAGAATATTTTATAGAATTAGAGAATTAAAGTTATAACCAATTATAAATTCTAGTTTAGAACTGGTTACACCTATCCGTGGTTTAAAGAGTTTTTAGTTTTAAAATGTTCAATGTAGTAAAGGACGGGTGATGTAGTTTCTTAATGAACTTGCGAGCATTGACTTCTTGGAGAAAAGGGAAGTCTGACTCTTCGTGTTTGACGGAGGGAGATAGTTGTTTTCGTATCTTGTAGATGGGTCTCGTTGATCATGGTAGTCTTGTGTGATTTTGTCAAGACTTCTGATCAATGCAATGATGTATCGATCTCGTTAAGTTTGGAGCGAGACTGCGTGCAGGGTGAAGTTTGACTTTTCCGTGTGAAGTGCCAAGTGACTAGGATCTGTATTGGTAGTCAACATCGAGATGGCCATTGGTCTGGTTCAATGGTTTTCCTTTCCTGCGATGTTGAATCCATACTCCAAATCCTTTGAGGTGGTGGCTTTAGGCAGCAAATCAAATAGATTTGCCATTCCGAAGTTGGAATGTGATTGGGTTGTCATCTCCTTTACTGCTCGTCTGTTGGGATTTGCGAAATCTATACATACTGCATTTATCTTTTACATTTATAAATTTTTTTGTTATTTTTAGTTTTAGTTATGATTTGTTATTAATAGTCATTGCAAAAGCGTTTTTATTAGTTTGGTTACTTTTAAAGAGTCGCTCACCCTAGAGCAATTTTTGGCAAAAAAAGAGTGTGGGTCACAAAGCGTGATGTAACGCGGTGGGTTAGGCCGGCTATAGAGCATGCTCGGGAGGTTCCTCTGGTTGGTGAGGCCAGGAGTGGGGTGTAATCTTGAGGTCTCTTTGTGCAGAGTCTCTTTTTGAGTTCAACCTTTTGTCTCGTTTCTCTTACTGTTTTTTCTCCGTTTTGTTTTGGTTGTGTCTTTTTCTCAAGAATCGAATATTTCGGTTTGGTTTTGTCATTCGACATTTTTGTGTTTTATTCGTTTGTAGTTAGACTTCAGAGTGGTCTTCAAAAGCATAATTTATCCATTTTCAATCTGGTTTTAGTCTGGCGTTGGTTATTGTAATTTACTATATAATTCCTTCCAAACGGGTTAAAGGAAAGTTTGAAATGTGTGAAAACTGGTTGGAATTGTTATCAGTGAAAGTTAAAACTTAAAGTTCTTTATTTGAACAATTTTTCGAAGGCGAGCTGTGCGATTGTGGAGAGAAATTATGGGCGAGTGAATGATTCAAATTTTATAAAAGAAGCGTCTCGTAAAAATGTCAGTAATTGTATGAATTTATCTGCAATTTTTATGCATTTAATGCGTTGAATTAGAATTTTACTGCTTTTTTGGTGAAGTTGATAATTTATTAATATATTGCTTTTTAAAAAGAAATTTATTGCATTGGGAATCATTTATCATTTTATTGCTATTTGTGAGAAATGTTACTGCATTTTTGAATTTTACTGCAATTTGTTAATATGAGATTTGAGTTTTTAAGAAAAAAGTTTTCAATTTTTTATTGGTCTTTTGTTTGTTTTAGAGGATGGTGTGATGAGATCTAAAAAGAAACGAAACATTTATAAGAAATGATTACTTGTGTTCTGAATTTATTAGTGAAAGTATATAACTATACGTACTTAGTCATCAGCAAAAAAATCCATTTGGAAAATTATCGTGAATGACGTCTGAGGTTGTTAGAAGTTTAGCAAGTAAGCGGGTGATATATTTAGTTTGCAGTAGTGGCCAAAGCAATTCAAGTGCTTTGATGATCTTGTGCTCTTCACTACTCGGTTAGAATTCATGCTGTATGTTCTGAATTAAATTATAAAGCTTATGATTATATTTGGTGTTATGTTTGTATTCTAGGATTGGGATTTCAACGGGCTGTAAATATTCGTGAGGGACAATTAGTGGACGGGTTTCATCAACACTAGAAGTTCGGGTTAGTGGGCAGAATATATACATTTGTCTGATAGGGTAGTAATTTCTAAGGTTTCCTTGCAAATTAGTGTCTTTGATACAATATAAGAAGTTTAAGAAAAATGGTGAAGTGTATTTGGAGTTAATAAACTGAAATCGGTATAATGGTGTTGTATGAATTTATAGTAAGTATATGTGTGAGTTTACTTAGTGCGTAACATAATTTGATGTGAACAGTGTAAGTCACGTTCTTTGGTTGTTAGGAAAGAAAAAAATAATGAAAAGTGATTAAATTTACTGAGTCGTAAGCTTTTGTGTCGCGAAGTGCTGCGGATATGATGTGGTCATATGTTTTATTAATACGGTTGGTTGTAAATACATAGAAGGATTGGATGAAAAATTTCTCGGTTAGTTGGGGGTTAGCGTTAGTATCGTCATTTGAAAAGATGTCTTCATTGGGTCGTGCAATGGCGTAATCATAATGATTAATTGAATATCTATTAACTTTTTGTGCAGTGAATCTGTTTAGTGTTTGGTTTAACCCAATAGTTGTGAACTGTTTTTCGTGAAGTGCTGTAGTGAGATGATATAGCCTAGTTTGACTTAGTTTGTTATCATCTGGGTTATTATATAGTGGGAGAATGAGGTCCATGAAAGTGTAGGAAAAAATGCATTTTCGTTAACATCATTTTGTTGGTCGTTGTTAAGATTTGAGTGATATTAAGTGTATTGTGGAAAAAATGGTAAGCATACTTGGAGAAATTCTTTTGTCTTAGTAAAAATTGGATGATTCATGAAGGTCTGAGCTGGTCGGGGGTTAGAAGGGAATGAAGTATTGGGAAGTTTTCGCTTAAATACTCGGTGGGCTCCGGTTTCTCCAGTAGTGGATGAGGGGTTGGATGATTCTGTGGATGTCATGGTCTGTGAGAGTTGATGGATGATTAGTGTGTTAGGGTATTGTAGTTGTTGTTGAAGGGTTATGAAATTATCTAATTCGTTTTCAAGTTTAGTATCGACGGGCTAGAGTGGTCAGGTGGGTCGCTGGTCATTGCGGAGTAGATTGGGGTTGCATCAGTGTAGGAGGAAGGGGCTGAGGAAGGTTCATCGGGGACTTGGGTATGGATGGGTTGAAAGGGGGGTTGAGAAAAGGTGGATGGGCTAGGTTCGAAGTCTGCAAGTTCATCGGGGGTTTCAATATCAGAGTTATTAAATTGTGAAATGGTGGGAAAAACTGCGTTTGATGAAGTGTTGTCTGAGTCCATGCTTGGTGAATTGTTAGTATATAATTGTTCACGGTAGGGAGGGAATACAAAAATTGGTAAGACTTGGGAGTGACGTTGGAGGTTGTATAGGTATGAAAGGGAACGGTTGAGGGATCCAATCTGGCGGCTCATCGTGGGCTAAAAAGATGGTTGTTCTGAGACCGGAAATTAGTAGTATGTGATTTTGCTCTATAATTTGTACATATGTCTCGTCTACATTTGGTTGTTGTGCTACAATGCGGGTAACTGGACTTTGTGGGTACCTATGACTTGTTGAGATGTGCTCTGTTAGAGATATTTTTCTGTAATTTTGTGGTACTAAAGATAATGGATGGTTATTTTGTAAGGTATGTAATTGTGGTGCAGTAGGTGTTGTGTTTCGAGTGTCTTGTGAATTATGGTGAACTATCATATGTTTTGGGTGTAGTTGATATTTTTTTTGTATTCACTTATTTGAGCGTTTAAAAGTATTTTGTTCAGTGAGGTTGAAAATATTCCAAAAAACCCTACGAAAAGTATGCGTGCTACACTTGCTTGTTTGTTTACTTGTGTGTGTACTGCGCATTTATTGTAAGCTCCTTTCAATAATGAAAAAAGAAATCTTAAAAGTAAACATTGCATATAATATAGTTAATCTTTCTAAGATGTAGTAGGGCCATCCTAGAAAGCCGAGTAATTAATTTTTTAGGTTTACAAAATCAAAAATATTGATGGGGTAAATATCTTGTGGACGGTATTTTTCACCGTTGAGATAAATGTATTCTTTCATAACTTTAAAGTGTCCACTGTAGTCTTTTGTGTAGATGGTTGAAAATCCTGCGGTTTTTGTAATGTTTCGTAAGTTTTGGTCGATGGATTGTCTCTGTATTGTGTCCATTTTTGTGAGGAGTTCTTGAAATTGTTGCGTGCGGATATGATGTCGTATGTCTGATCTGGAGTATATACCTATTGATTGCAGATCTATGTTTGTGTTTGTTACTAGCAATAGCTTCAATACTTTCTGGTGAAAATTTCTTTAATGGTGGCATACGTGTTGGGTATGGTGTGAGGAGATAATTTTAATCTTCATCGGGATTGAACTGTACAACATTGTGGCTATTTTTAGATCCAAATGGGACGGCTGTATCCCAAAAATATGTCCTTCTAGAAAGCGTGTCAACAAAATGTACTTTATTTTTGTAGAATATGGGGAATCTTTTGTAACATCTTTTATCTTTAAATACATTTAATGGTGATAATTTTTTCGTACATATGTAATACCATAATAAATTTCCTTCGTTTAATACTTCGTTAAGGTGTTTTAAATACTGCAAGGGCAAGTGATTGTAGGATTTGTGTTCGTTCAAGTTCACATAAAAGATGAAGGGTTTCTAGTTCTGATAGTGACATTTCTTGAAAAATTCTACTTATTGTGTAATCTAAGTCCATATCTAAGTGGATGTCATAGTGAAATGCGCCAAAACAAGTATTGTTCATGAGTGATAGTTCTTGTAAGCGGGTACTGATTTTGGCTTGTGGTCTAAGTTTTCCACCAGTTCTTCCTGCATTTTTTAGAAATGTTACTGGGATGTATGAGTTTTCGTCGTTTTTTGTAAAGTGATGTGTTAGATCTGGTACATTTAATTTATTAGATTTCTTGTGTTCATGTCAAATCTTTTTTTTATTCTACAAGGTTTTCTGAGTATTGTGTTTTTTAGAGTGGAGTATTATATTTGCAAGCGAGTTCTGTTTCTGGGTAGGTTTGAAAGCGTGTTAGTTCGTTTTCTCTAATATTTTTGAAACATTGATTGTTTTGTCTAATTTTTTCAGGGTTTACTTCATCAAAAGGGATGGGTTCAATAAAATATTTTGATGAAATTTAATCATTCTTGCGTGTATTTTTGCAGCTTGAAATGTGGTACATGTTTCTTCGGGGAACCAAACAATTGTTGCTTGTGTTCTTGTTTTTGGATCGCCATATCCTTGGTAGTTTTTACAAGATAATCGGATTCATTGATAAAATATTATGTCATTTTTTAAATCTCGTGTTAATTGTATTTTTTCTAGTTGGATTTTCCAATCAAAAAACACAATTTTTTGATATTCTTTTTTTTGTGTCAACTTTGCAATTAGAAGGGTTATTTTTTCCAATGTGTGGTATCCAATTTTTATCATGGAGATCATAAGTTAGTCGTCCATGTGCGCCGTGGAATGGGTATTTGTCATCTAATTTTATTTGACCTTGGTATCTTTCAAGTTCCGCTTGATGTGCAGAGTCTAGAAACTTAAAATTTTTACTAATTTTTGATTTGTGTCTTTATCTGTTGTCAATTTTAACCGATTAGGTTCGTTTTTATAATATTCAGGGCTAAGATGTAAAAGTCTTTCTATATTACTTTGATAGAAAGATTCGTGATCAAGTCTATTTTTGTTTCCATTTGAGACTTTAGAACAATGTACTTTTTTCGCAGAGAATAATGCTGTAATCTTGTATAATGTTAATTTTGTAGCACTAGCTTTTGAATAAAGGGTCGCTACTATGTTTGTTGTTTCTATTTTTTTGGTTTAGATTCGCATCGAGTTACTTGATTTATGGCGTATTTATGTAGTGTTTTTTGTTCATTTACTTCACAATCATAGTGTGTGACTAATAAATCTTAAGGTTTTGTTCGAGGGGAAGGGTTCTTATGATCTGTTGTTTCTGAAAAAACAAAGGGGTAGGGCTTGGAGAAAAATATTAGAAAATACATTGTAGGATAGTCCTGAATAGGAAGTATAAAATGTAATGTATCCAAGTGTATTTTTTGTAAATCTATCATATTTATAGATAATTTCTGTTGTGATAAATGGGGGAGGTAGTGATTGAGCTGTTATATTTGGTGGAGCTAAAGGGAGAGGTTGATGTTAAAATTATTTAGTGTTAAATTGTCTTGTGTAAAGATTTGTATATTGTGTTCCTGTATGTCTTCATGAATGTCGTGTCTGTATTGTAATCTGTTGAGTGCCCAGTTATGTAATTTGTTACTGGCGAGGTGTTGTTGACCGAATAGCAGAGGAGGTGCTTCGAATGTATTCCAATAAAATCGTAGGGGTGTTTTATTGGTTGAGTTTTCCTTATATCTATCGTCTAAACTTTCAGAGGAAATGATGTTGTAGAAATCTGACTTATTGAAGGGGTTGAAGGGAGTGAGAGGGTTTCTGGAATTGACAAAGATTTTTCTGATGAGATATCTATTGGTTCATATACCAAGTTTGGTTCACCTTGAGAGAAATTTTGTGTCATCCAATGTGGGAGATGCTGTGTTGAAGTTGGGGGGTTAAAGGGATTTTCACGAATTTGTTCGGATGTGGGGGTTGATCCTAAGTAGTCTGATGGTATATTTGGAGTGTTTTGTTGTGAGCTAGATTGTAATGGCGCGGGGGGGGGGGTACTTTGGTTTGTACTGCTAAAAAGATTTAAAGGATTCAGAGTTGGTGATGAGGGTATAATAAATTGAACTCTGGGAGTTGTTAAATTTCTATTTCGTCTTGAATGTTTGATTTGTCTATTTATTGCAGGTGTATTTTGGTTTTGACTTGGTTGTCTTGTTCTATTAAGGTCTTGTTGAGGGGTAGCGTATATATTATATACTGGTTCGTATTGTGGTTCGCTTAGGGATGCGTGGCGAACTACTGGTTCTAAAGGTTCTGACAACAGTGAATGTCTTACTTCAAATGTATATGGATTTTCTTGAAATGAAATATGTGTTGATGATTAGGGATGGTTTGTCTGACTGGAGGTTGGTGTTGTTGGAGATTCCTGGGTTGTTGTAGTCGGTAGGGACTGTTGTGTGGGTTGTTGATTAACAATTTTGAAAGATTCTTTATATTTTTTTTACCTATGAATGTTGATTATATTCCTCTTCTATGAAAATGATTAAGATTAATGTTGCTAATGCAAAAGTTATTATTGCTTTTTTTATACATTTGCGTATTGTCAAAGTTAGGGAAATCAGGAATGTGAAAAATATTACTAAGAGAAGAAAAATGTCTTTTTTGTTAATTAGTTGTCTTAACATTTAGATAGTTGTTGAAATATTATACCTTATGAGATGGTCAAGTATTTTTGTAAAATTGAGGTAGGTTTTGTGGAGTGAATACAAAATTATGAAAAAATTGCAAAAAATTTCAAAGAGAAAGAGAAATAATTCGAAAGTATCTAATGTGAAAAATATGATGATTTGAAAATAGATAGAAATGATTGAAAAACAATTTGAAGTTGTATTTTTTAGAAGACTGACTGATTCGGAAAGAAACACTTGAGAAATGGTTCGTTCTTGCCGAAATACTTTCATTTGTTGAGGCAAAGTTTGAGTGTGGTCGTACTGTTTATTGATTTTGACAAGTGGGTTGAATATTGGCAATTTTTGGTGAAATGAAGTCTGGAGTTCTAGGAGTGAGCTTTCTGATTTTGTTTTTATTTATTGGATGATTGGGGGTATCTGAGAGTTATTCGTATTTTTTTAGGCTGATTTAAGGTTTTTCCTCAAGGGAATTTTAGAGTGTAAGTTGGGACAATATTGTTGTTTTCTGGTTTTATGTACCAGTTGATAGGGGAGGGTTTTAATATTTAGATTTTGTTCATTTCGGTTGTCAAATATGAGCGTGTTGCTGATTTTTGACCTGGAGGTCCTTTAGTTACAGTTATATATATATTTGAAGTTTGCAAAATGTCGGCTAAAAAGTGGTGTCAGAATGAGGTGATGTTTAGATAGCTTCTGATTGGCTAAAGGTGACCTAGTTGTTCAAGGGTTTCATTATTTATAATGAAAAAAAATTTGCTATATTACTGAAGGTTTAAAAATGTTAAATAATTTGAAAGAAGTTTTGGAAATTCAACATTTTTTTATATTTCAGATTGTGGAATGAAGACTTTGTAATCTTTTCGTGGTTGATTTCGAAGTCGTAAAGATTGTCGGTTTTGAGAGGTTTCTTTTTTTTCCTCTGGTAAGAGTTTTTCTTTTAAATTTTGGTTTTTTCTTGGTTTTTGAGGTATCTATTTTTTTTTATTTCTCGGGATTTTTGTTGAGTATCTTTTGTTTCTAAGATTTGTGGTAAACAATTTGTATCAATTGTTTGTTTTTGATTATTGTCTGATTTGTTGTGGATTATAATTGTGTAAGTTCGCAACGTGCGTATTCTTTACGATAGTATGGGAAAAACATTGTTTCTGTTTTGAGCAATTTCATTTTTATTTGAGTCAATAAGTTTATATGTTACATCAGTGGGTTTGTCAATAATTTGAAATGGTCCTTTTCGGATTGGTTGTAAATTTTTAGATATTCCTTTTTGTATTACAAAGTTTGGGATTAAGACAAATGTTCCAAATTTTAAATTTGTAGCTGGTGTGAATCGTGAATTCATAGAGAATGAATATTTTGTCTTTGTAATCGTTTTTTGGCTACTTTTTGATAAACTTCATTGTTTTTTATCTCTGTTTAAAATCCCCGTGTGCCGGAGGCTAATTTCAAAGTTTGGGGGTGATGAAAATGATCTCCATCGTAAGTATTCAATGGTAGTTTATAACACATTGATTCTTTTGTGGGTTGGCAATAGCCTTGTGCGTTTTTTGAAGAAGTTGCTGTGAACATTATCGGTTTTCCTGGTTTTTGATTAAAAACTTTTTCATATGGCAATAGTCCTAAGGTTGTTGTTATTTGTGAATTATCAGCTAAGGGGAATAGTTTTTTATCTTTTGACCTTTCGGTATATTTTGTGTCATTTCAATTTATGATACATCTGAGGTATTCTTGTAATGAAAGGTTCATTCCTTCGATTAAACCATTAGTCCAAGGGGCATGAGATGTTTGTGGTTTGTGTTTGATGTTATATAGATGGCATAATGTAATTATTTCATTATTGATGAACTCGGTGCCATTGTCTGTGACAAGGATTTCTGGTAATCCGAATTTCGCTATCCAGTGTTCATAAATTGTTGTATATGCATAATAGGCATTGCAATGAGGTACTAGGTAAAGTGCTACGTAGTGTGTGAATGCGTCAACTATGACCATTTTATATGAGTTTCCTTCCGAAGAGGATGATATTGGTCCTTTTGTGTCAAATGATTTTCTGTGGTTAAAATATAAAGTTTGTCTTTAAAAATCCTATTTTTCTGCTATTTGTTTTGATGTGGGTATGGTTTATTTTTTTGACATGTTTCTGATCCTGCATGTTTCTTGATTGGTTTATTTAATTGACATGTTTCTGATCCTGCATGTCTTTTGTGTTTAAGGAATGTGAATTGTGAAATGCTAGGAGGATCATAATTAGTGGTAAACATGGTACTTTAAACTCTGATGTTTAATATTCTAAAAATGTTTGTGTTCTCATTTATGGATGTAATATTAAGTTTTCTAAAGCATCTTAGAAGTGTTTTATTTCCTAAAATTGTGCTAGTTGCTCTTATGGGATTTGTTTTATAAATTTACCAAGATTTTAATTGCCTAATGACTGGGTCAAGATTTTGGTATTTTTGTCGTAGTTCAAGTGTTATTTTCTCTGTATTTGGTAGAAAGATATTTTCAATTTCTAACTTTGAGAGAAGTTTGTTATCGAAATGGTCATGGAGGTTAAAAATTTGATTTATTGTGTAGTTTGTATCGGTATCTGGAGGTCCTGATAAATTTATAATATCAGTTAAGTTTTCTTTTTCTATTGAAGGGAATAGATTTGTCTTGTACATTTTTTGTTTGAATGGTTTTTGTTGTGTGTTGTTTTTGATCCTTGATGAATATGGTATTGGTTTAAATGTAGTTTAAATTTCCTAAGAGCTTCCTAAGAGGTCTACTTCATAATGATTGTTTTGGCAATCTAAATATAATGGAAAGTGTTGAAAGTTATTTATTTGTGTCTGATCAACCTCAGTTTTTACTGCATATTTGCTTTCTAGTCTTGGCGATGTTTCATCGTTTGCAATAAAAAACTTAATATTTTGTGGTATTTCTACTGTTGTTTTTCTTGTTAATAATTCAGGTGGTGAGTTTCTACTAAAAAAGTCTGGTAGTGCAAGATTTTTTCTTGCTTGTTAAACTATATGTAGGTTTGGGACTTTCATTAAAACTAATTGAAATATGTAAAGTTTATGGTTTGGTTTTGATTTTTGTGTGAAAAAAAATTATAGGTTTATGGTCTGTAAAGAGAACTGTTGGATGTTTTGATCCATTCATATTCTGTGAGCGTGTATATTATAGCTGTGCATTTTCTCATAAGTGTAGAGAGTCAAAGAAGTGCAGTGATGGAATTAAGCGTATGCTTCATGAAGTATCAATTAGTAGTTTTTATTTTTCGTAAAATTTTCTATTTTCAATTCGAACACGAGAGCAATGTGAATAACTCTAGGATTACTCATGCGTACGTTTGGCATAATATCAACTGTGGAATAAATGGGTAGTCATGTGTAAAAAAGTCTTTGACCTATCTAAATTTGTCTCGCCTGCTTTGCTCTAACTGATTTGGTTATAACTTAGTTAGGCAGCCCATATCAGTTTATTTTGCCTCAAGATTGCTGAAAAAACAATCGGGTGGTTAACCGAACGCTTTTAGAAGAATGTCAGTTAACCAAACTTTAAGAGTCAGAGTTTGAATGAAAATTTTTATTCGAAAAGATCCTATGGTTGAATTCAATGTCGAAAAAAATTGAGTTGGGCGAAGCATAGAGCCGAAGTTCAATTCAAAAAGTAAAATCGAGTCAATCGAAACAAAAAGTCGAACTCAATTTTGAAACAAAAAAATGAAGGACAATTTTGAAATAATTTGGATGTTTTTCGTTTAGAGCTTTAGCGGAAAATTTCGGCTCAACGGAAAACATCCATTTCAGCGTGCCTAGTTAAGCAACAGTGATTTGAGGAAAGTTGCTCACCACGATTCACAAGTTGGAAATGTAAGGGTTCCTGCGTTAGAAAATAGTAACTTTTATGAATATTCTTCTGGTTATTTTTTTGTTTTACAAAATTGAAATTTACTTTTCTTTTAAATAATTTATTGAACGTGCTCGAAACACAAATCAGCTCGGTCGATTTAGCCAAATTGTTCTTCTTCTTTCGATGCGGTCGAATAGTTTTTCCTCGTCAATCCTAGTCTAAACTTATCAAACTTGCGTTGAGACGGTCGAAACATATCGCACTTAGGTGGAGACGGTCGAATTATACCAATCTTTGCCGAGTCGTTTGAAGCATAAATTGCAAATTTCACCGGGTATTACATGCAGATGCGGTTTTGAATTTTTCCATACAGATGGAAATCGGCAGCTAAGGTTTCCGTGCTTTCGATGTTTTTGCAGCAGTTAGTAACGAATGTGACTTTTTCTAGAAAGGGTAGAAGGGATTTCTTTCATAATTTTTTTTGATGCAGTTCAAATTAAGGGGTTTTGTCTGCCTAACTTTTACGGCACGTACCTTCTTACAGTTTTCACTGTAGCTAAAAGTCATTTGATTTATTCAATTATTTTTAAATTTGCTGGCACTAATTTTGTATAATTTTCAATTCGGTTTGAATGGTTTCGGTAAGATGGTAAGACAAATTCGGTTTGATTGGTTTCGGCTTGAATTGTATCATTTTAATCCCCTAAAATGCATTGTTTTTGAAAAAAAAAACACAAGTTTTTGATGCTTTTGCCCCTATTGGCGAGGCGTAAAACTTTTTTTAAAATTAAAAATTGACATGTATATAAAATTTTTTTTGGCTCACCTATGAATTTTTAGCTTTGTTGCCGAGCAAAATATTTTTTGAATAGTTATACCAACGCTGGAGACTATGTTTCTCGACAAGTTTTTTTCAATTTGATCTTTTTGTACATATACAGAAATTTTATACGTTTGTCGCAGATGAGTTATGTACTATTGACTGTACTCATAGAGTAATTTCAGATAAGGTACACCGTCTGCTCGTCACGCTATCTTTTTTTCGGCCGGATAGATTCGTGCAACTACTTAGTCTAGTTTCCAGAAGGAGAACAGCTGTATTCTAAGTTTTATTCAAATTGCTCTGGCGCTGAAACTACAAGTAGTGTCAGCACTTACAAAGAAGTGTAAATGTTAGTTATGGAATATGATTGGTTAGTTAAGAATATTTTATAGAATTAGAGAATTAAAGTTATAACCAATTATAAATTCTAGTTTAGAACTGGTTACACCTATCCGTGGTTTAAAGAGTTTTTAGTTTTAAAATGTTCAATGTAGTAAAGGACGGGTGATGTAGTTTCTTAATGAACTTGCGAGCATTGACTTCTTGGAGAAAAGGGAAGTCTGACTCTTCGTGTTTGACGGAGGGAGATAGTTGTTTTCGTATCTTGTAGATGGGTCTCGTTGATCATGGTAGTCTTGTGTGATTTTGTCAAGACTTCTGATCAATGCAATGATGTATCGATCTCGTTAAGTTTGGAGCGAGACTGCGTGCAGGGTGAAGTTTGACTTTTCCGTGTGAAGTGCCAAGTGACTAGGATCTGTATTGGTAGTCAACATCGAGATGGCCATTGGTCTGGTTCAATGGTTTTCCTTTCCTGCGATGTTGAATCCATACTCCAAATCCTTTGAGGTGGTGGCTTTAGGCAGCAAATCAAATAGATTTGCCATTCCGAAGTTGGAATGTGATTGGGTTGTCATCTCCTTTACTGCTCGTCTGTTGGGATTTGCGAAATCTATACATACTGCATTTATCTTTTACATTTATAAATTTTTTTGTTATTTTTAGTTTTAGTTATGATTTGTTATTAATAGTCATTGCAAAAGCGTTTTTATTAGTTTGGTTACTTTTAAAGAGTCGCTCACCCTAGAGCAATTTTTGGCAAAAAAAAGAGTGTGGGTCACAAAGCGTGATGTAGCGCGGTGGGTTAGGCCGGCTATAGAGCATGCTCGGGAGGTTCCTCTGGTTGGTGAGGCCAGGAGTGGGGTGTAATCTTGAGGTCTCTTTGTGCAGAGTCTCTTTTTGAGTTCAACCTTTTGTCTCGTTTCTCTTACTGTTTTTTCTCCGTTTTGTTTTGGTTGTGTCTTTTTCTCAAGAATCGAATATTTCGGTTTGGTTTTGTCATTCGACATTTTTGTGTTTTATTCGTTTGTAGTTAGACTTCAGAGTGGTCTTCAAAAGCATAATTTATCCATTTTCAATCTGGTTTTAGTCTGGCGTTGGTTATTGTAATTTACTATATAATTCCTTCCAAACGGGTTAAAGGAAAGTTTGAAATGTGTGAAAACTGGTTGGAATTGTTATCAGTGAAAGTTAAAACTTAAAGTTCTTTATTTGAACAATTTTTCGAAGGCGAGCTGTGCGATTGTGGAGAGAAATTATGGGCGAGTGAATGATTCAAATTTTATAAAAGAAGCGTCTCGTAAAAATGTCAGTAATTGTATGAATTTATCTGCAATTTTTATGCATTTAATGCGTTGAATTAGAATTTTACTGCTTTTTTGGTGAAGTTGATAATTTATTAATATATTGCTTTTTAAAAAGAAATTTATTGCATTGGGAATCATTTATCATTTTATTGCTATTTGTGAGAAATGTTACTGCATTTTTGAATTTTACTGCAATTTGTTAATATGAGATTTGAGTTTTTAAGAAAAAAGTTTTCAATTTTTTATTGGTCTTTTGTTTGTTTTAGAGGATGGTGTGATGAGATCTAAAAAGAAACGAAACATTTATAAGAAATGATTACTTGTGTTCTGAATTTATTAGTGAAAGTATATAACTATACGTACTTAGTCATCAGCAAAAAAATCCATTTGGAAAATTATCGTGAATGACGTCTGAGGTTGTTAGAAGTTTAGCAAGTAAGCGGGTGATATATTTAGTTTGCAGTAGTGGCCAAAGCAATTCAAGTGCTTTGATGATCTTGTGCTCTTCACTACTCGGTTAGAATTCATGCTGTATGTTCTGAATTAAATTATAAAGCTTATGATTATATTTGGTGTTATGTTTGTATTCTAGGATTGGGATTTCAACGGGCTGTAAATATTCGTGAGGGACAATTAGTGGACGGGTTTCATCAACACTAGAAGTTCGGGTTAGTGGGCAGAATATATACATTTGTCTGATAGGGTAGTAATTTCTAAGGTTTCCTTGCAAATTAGTGTCTTTGATACAATATAAGAAGTTTAAGAAAAATGGTGAAGTGTATTTGGAGTTAATAAACTGAAATCGGTATAATGGTGTTGTATGAATTTATAGTAAGTAT
The DNA here is from genome assembly GCF_963678635.1 of Symsagittifera roscoffensis. Classification (NCBI taxonomy): domain Eukaryota; kingdom Metazoa; phylum Xenacoelomorpha; order Acoela; family Convolutidae; genus Symsagittifera; species Symsagittifera roscoffensis. Next base: position 28,199,492 of record NC_087064.1, read on the forward strand.
ATGTGTGAGTTTACTTAGTGCGTAACATAATTTGATGTGAACAGTGTAAGTCACGTTCTTTGGTTGTTAGGAAAGAAAAAAATAATGAAAAGTGATTAAATTTACTGAGTCGTAAGCTTTTGTGTCGCGAAGTGCTGCGGATATGATGTGGTCATATGTTTTATTAATACGGTTGGTTGTAAATACATAGAAGGATTGGATGAAAAATTTCTCGGTTAGTTGGGGGTTAGCGTTAGTATCGTCATTTGAAAAGATGTCTTCATTGGGTCGTGCAATGGCGTAATCATAATGATTAATTGAATATCTATTAACTTTTTGTGCAGTGAATCTGTTTAGTGTTTGGTTTAACCCAATAGTTGTGAACTGTTTTTCGTGAAGTGCTGTAGTGAGATGATATAGCCTAGTTTGACTTAGTTTGTTATCATCTGGGTTATTATATAGTGGGAGAATGAGGTCCATGAAAGTGTAGGAAAAAATGCATTTTCGTTAACATCATTTTGTTGGTCGTTGTTAAGATTTGAGTGATATTAAGTGTATTGTGGAAAAAATGGAAAGCATACTTGGAGAAATTCTTTTGTCTTAGTAAAAATTGGATGATTCATGAAGGTCTGAGCTGGTCGGGGGTTAGAAGGAAATGAAGTATTGGGAAGTTTTCGCTTAAATACTCGGTGGGCTCCGGTTTCTCCAGTAGTGGATGAGGGGTTGGATGATTCTGTGGATGTCATGGTCTGTGAGAGTTGATGGATGATTAGTGTGTTAGGGTATTGTAGTTGTTGTTGAAGGGTTATGAAATTATCTAATTCGTTTTCAAGTTTAGTATCGACGGGCTAGAGTGGTCAGGTGGGTCGCTGGTCATTGCGGAGTAGATTGGGGTTGCATCAGTGTAGGAGGAAGGGGCTGAGGAAGGTTCATCGGGGACTTGGGTATGGATGGGTTGAAAGGGGGGTTGAGAAAAGGTGGATGGGCTAGGTTCGAAGTCTGCAAGTTCATCGGGGGTTTCAATATCAGAGTTATTAAATTGTGAAATGGTGGGAAAAACTGCGTTTGATGAAGTGTTGTCTGAGTCCATGCTTGGTGAATTGTTAGTATATAATTGTTCACGGTAGGGAGGGAATACAAAAATTGGTAAGACTTGGGAGTGACGTTGGAGGTTGTATAGGTATGAAAGGGAACGGTTGAGGGATCCAATCTGGCGGCTCATCGTGGGCTAAAAAGATGGTTGTTCTGAGACCGGAAATTAGTAGTATGTGATTTTGCTCTATAATTTGTACATATGTCTCGTCTACATTTGGTTGTTGTGCTACAATGCGGGTAACTGGACTTTGTGGGTACCTATGAATTGTTGAGATGTGCTCTGTTAGAGATATTTTTCTGTAATTTTGTGGTACTAAAGATAATGGATGGTTATTTTGTAAGGTATGTAATTGTGGTGCAGTAGGTGTTGTGTTTCGAGTGTCTTGTGAATTATGGTGAACTATCATATGTTTTGGGTGTAGTTGATATTTTTTTTGTATTCACTTATTTGAGCGTCTAAAAGTATTTTGTTCAGTGAGGTTGAAAATATTCCAAAAAACCCTACGAAAAGTATGCGTGCTACACTTGCTTGTTTGTTTACTTGTGTGTGTACTGCGCATTTATTGTAAGCTCCTTTCAATAATGAAAAAAGAAATCTTAAAAGTAAACATTGCATATAATATAGTTAATCTTTCTAAGATGTAGTAGGGCCATCCTAGAAAGCCGAGTAATTAATTTTTTAGGTTTACAAAATCAAAAATATTGATGGGGTAAATATCTTGTGGACGGTATTTTTCACCGTTGAGATAAATGTATTCTTTCATAACTTTAAAGTATCCACTGTAGTCTTTTGTGTAGATGGTTGAAAATCCTGCGGTTTCTGCAATGTTTCGTAAGTTTTGGTCGATGGATTGTCTCTGTATTGTGTCCATTTTTGTGAGGAGTTCTTGAAATTGTTGCGTGCGGATATGATGTTGTATGTCTGATCTGGAGTATATACCTATTGATTGCAGATCTATGTTTGTGTTTGTTACTAGCAATAGCTTCAATACTTTCTGGTGAAAATTTCTTTAATGGTGGCATACGTGTTGGGTATGGTGTGAGGATATAATTTTAATCTTCATCGGGATTGAACTGTACAACATTGTGGCTATTTTTAGATCCAAATGGGACGGCTGTATCCCAAAAATATGTCCTTCTAGAAAGCGTGTCAACAAAATGTACTTTATTTTTGTAGAATATGGGGAATCTTTTGTAACATCTTTTATCTTGAAATACATTTAATGGTGATAATTTTTTCGTACATATGTAATACCATAATAAATTTCCTTCGTTTAATACTTCGTTAAGGTGTTTTAAATACTGCAAGGGCAAGTGATTGTAGGATTTGTGTTCGTTCAAGTTCACATAAAAGATGAAGGGTTTCTAGTTCTGATAGTGACATTTCTTGAAAAATTCTACTTATTGTGTAATCTAAGTCCATATCTAAGTGGATGTCATAGTGAAATGCGCCAAAACAAGTATTGTTCATGAGTGATAGTTCTTGTAAGCGGGTACTGATTTTGGCTTGTGGTCTAAGTTTTCCACCAGTTCTTCCTGCATTTTTTAGAAATGTTACTGGGATGTATGAGTTTTCGTCGTTTTTTGTAAAGTGATGTGTTAGATCTGGTACATTTAATTTATTAGATTTCTTGTGTTCATGTCAAATCTTTTTTTTATTCTACAAGGTTTTCTGAGTATTGTGTTTTTTAGAGTGGAGTATTATATTTGCAAGCGAGTTCTGTTTCTGGGTAGGTTTGAAAGCGTGTTAGTTCGTTTTCTCTAATATTTTTGAAACATTGATTGTTTTGTCTAATTTTTTCAGGGTTTACTTCATCAAAAGGGATGGGTTCAATAAAATATTTTGATGAAATTTAATCATTCTTGCGTGTATTTTTGCAGCTTGAAATGTGGTACATGTTTCTTCGGGGAACCAAACAATTGTTGCTTGTGTTCTTGTTTTTGGATCGCAATATCCTTGGTAGTTTTTACAAGATAATCGGATTCATTGATAAAATATTATGTCATTTTTTAAATCTCGTGTTAATTGTATTTTTTCTAGTTGGATTTTCCAATCAAAAAACACAATTTTTTGATATTCTTTTTTTTGTGTCAACTTTGCAATTAGAAGGGTTATTTTTTCCAATGTGTGGTATCCAATTTTTATCATGGAGATCATAAGTTAGTCGTCCATGTGCGCCGTGGAATGGGTATTTGTCATCTAATTTTATTTGACCTTGGTATCTTTCAAGTTCCGCTTGATGTGCAGAGTCTAGAAACTTAAAATTTTTACTAATTTTTGATTTGTGTCTTTATCTGTTGTCAATTTTAACCGATTAGGTTCGTTTTTATAATATTCAGGGCTAAGATGTAAAAGTCTTTCTATATTACTTTGATAGAAAGATTCGTGATCAAGTCTATTTTTGTTTCCATTTGAGACTTTAGAACAATGTACTTTTTTCGCAGAGAATAATGCTGTAAACTTGTATAATGTTAATTTTGTAGCACTAGCTTTTGAATAAAGGGTCGCTACTATGTTTGTTGTTTCTATTTTTTTGGTTTAGATTCGCATCGAGTTACTTGATTTATGGCGTATTTATGTAGTGTTTTTTGTTCATTTACTTCACAATCATAGTCTGTGACTAATAAATCTTAAGGTTTTGTTCGAGGGGAAGGGTTCTTATGATCTGTTGTTTCTGAAAAAACAAAGGGGTAGGGCTTGGAGAAAAATATTAGAAAATACATTGTAGGATAGTCCTGAATAGGAAGTATAAAATGTAATGTATCCAAGTGTATTTTTTGTAAATCTATCATATTTATAGATAATTTCTGTTGTGATAAATGGGGGAGGTAGTGATTGAGCTGTTATATTTGGTGGAGCTAAAGGGAGAGGTTGATGTTAAAATTATTTAGTGTTAAATTGTCTTGTGTAAAGATTTGTATATTGTGTTCCTGTATGTCTTCATGAATGTCGTGTCTGTATTGTAATCTGTTGAGTGCCCAGTTATGTAATTTGTTACTGGCGAGGTGTTGTTGACCGAATAGCAGAGGAGGTGCTACGAATGTATTCCAATAAAATCGTAGGGGTGTTTTATTGGTTGAGTTTTCCTTATATCTATCGTCTAAACTTTCAGAGGAAATGATGTTGTAGAAATCTGACTTATTGAAGGGGTTGAAGGGAGTGAGAGGGTTTCTGGAATTGACAAAGATTTTTCTGATGAGATATCTATTGGTTCATATACCAAGTTTGGTTCACCTTGAGAGAAATTTTGTGTCATCCAATGTGGGAGATGCTGTGTTGAAGTTGGGGGGTTAAAGGGATTTTCACGAATTTGTTCGGATGTGGGGGTTGATCCTAAGTAGTCTGATGGTATATTTGGAGTGTTTTGTTGTGAGCTAGATTGTAATGGCGCGGGGGGGGGGGTACTTTGGTTTGTACTGCTAAAAAGATTTAAAGGATTCAGAGTTGGTGATGAGGGTATAATAAATTGAACTCTGGGAGTTGTTAAATTTCTATTTCGTCTTGAATGTTTGATTTGTCTATTTATTGCAGGTGTATTTTGGTTTTGACTTGGTTGTCTTGTTCTATTAAGGTCTTGTTGAGGGGTAGCGTATATATTATATACTGGTTCGTATTGTGGTTCGCTTAGGGATGCGTGGCGAACTACTGGTTCTAAAGGTTCTGACAACAGTGAATGTCTTACTTCAAATGTATATGGATTTTCTTGAAATGAAATATGTGTTGATGATTAGGGATGGTTTGTCTGACTGGAGGTTGGTGTTGTTGGAGATTCCTGGGTTGTTGTAGTCGGTAGGGACTGTTGTGTGGGTTGTTGATTAACAATTTTGAAAGATTCTTTATATTTTTTTTACCTATGAATGTTGATTATATTCCTCTTCTATGAAAATGATTAAGATTAATGTTGCTAATGCAAAAGTTATTATTGCTTTTTTTATACATTTGCGTATTGTCAAAGTTAGGGAAATCAGGAATGTGAAAAATATTACTAAGAGAAGAAAAATGTCTTTTTTGTTAATTAGTTGTCTTAACATTTAGATAGTTGTTGAAATATTATACCTTATGAGATGGTCAAGTATTTTTGTAAAATTGAGGTAGGTTTTGTGGAGTGAATACAAAATTATGAAAAAATTGCAAAAAATTTCAAAGAGAAAGAGAAATAATTCGAAAGTATCTAATGTGAAAAATATGATGATTTGAAAATAGATAGAAATGATTGAAAAACAATTTGAAGTTGTATTTTTTAGAAGACTGACTGATTCGGAAAGAAACACTTGAGAAATGGTTCGTTCTTGCCGAAATACTTTCATTTGTTGAGGCAAAGTTTGAGTGTGGTCGTACTGTTTATTGATTTTGACAAGTGGGTTGAATATTGGCAATTTTTGGTGAAATGAAGTCTGGAGTTCTAGGAGTGAGCTTTCTGATTTTGTTTTTATTTATTGGATGATTGGGGGTATCTGAGAGTTATTCGTATTTTTTTAGGCTGATTTAAGGTTTTTCCTCAAGGGAATTTTAGAGTGTAAGTTGGGACAATATTGTTGTTTTCTGGTTTTATGTACCAGTTGATAGGGGAGGGTTTTAATATTTAGATTTTGTTCATTTCGGTTGTCAAATATGAGCGTGTTGCTGATTTTTGACCTGGAGGTCCTTTAGTTACAGTTATATATATATTTGAAGTTTGCAAAATGTCGGCTAAAAAGTGGTGTCAGAATGAGGTGATGTTTAGATAGCTTCTGATTGGCTAAAGGTGACCTAGTTGTTCAAGGGTTTCATTATTTATAATGAAAAAAAATTTGCTATATTACTGAAGGTTTAAAAATGTTAAATAATTTGAAAGAAGTTTTGGAAATTCAACATTTTTTTATATTTCAGATTGTGGAATGAAGACTTTGTAATCTTTTCGTGGTTGATTTCGAAGTCGTAAAGATTGTCGGTTTTGAGAGGTTTCTTTTTTTTCCTCTGGTAAGAGTTTTTCTTTTAAATTTTGGTTTTTTCTTGGTTTTTGAGGTATCTATTTTTTTTTATTTCTCGGGATTTTTGTTGAGTATCTTTTGTTTCTAAGATTTGTGGTAAACAATTTGTATCAATTGTTTGTTTTTGATTATTGTCTGATTTGTTGTGGATTATAATTGTGTAAGTTCGCAACGTGCGTATTCTTTACGATAGTATGGGAAAAACATTGTTTCTGTTTTGAGCAATTTCATTTTTATTTGAGTCAATAAGTTTATATGTTACATCAGTGGGTTTGTCAATAATTTGAAATGGTCCTTTTCGGATTGGTTGTAAATTTTTAGATATTCCTTTTTGTATTACAAAGTTTGGGATTAAGACAAATGTTCCAAATTTTAAATTTGTAGCTGGTGTGAATCGTGAATTCATAGAGAATGAATATTTTGTCTTTGTAATCGTTTTTTGGCTACTTTTTGATAAACTTCATTGTTTTTTATCTCTGTTTAAAATCCCCGTGTGCCGGAGGCTAATTTCAAAGTTTGGGGGTGATGAAAATGATCTCCATCGTAAGTATTCAATGGTAGTTTATAACACATTGATTCTTTTGTGGGTTGGCAATAGCCTTGTGCGTTTTTTGAAGAAGTTGCTGTGAACATTATCGGTTTTCCTGGTTTTTGATTAAAAACTTTTTCATATGGCAATAGTCCTAAGGTTGTTGTTATTTGTGAATTATCAGCTAAGGGGAATAGTTTTTTATCTTTTGACCTTTCGGTATATTTTGTGTCATTTCAATTTATGATACATCTGAGGTATTCTTGTAATGAAAGGTTCATTCCTTCGATTAAACCATTAGTCCAAGGGGCATGAGATGTTTGTGGTTTGTGTTTGATGTTATATAGATGGCATAATGTAATTATTTCATTATTGATGAACTCGGTGCCATTGTCTGTGACAAGGATTTCTGGTAATCCGAATTTCGCTATCCAGTGTTCATAAATTGTTGTATATGCATAATAGGCATTGCAATGAGGTACTAGGTAAAGTGCTACGTAGTGTGTGAATGCGTCAACTATGACCATTTTATATGAGTTTCCTTCCGAAGAGGATGATATTGGTCCTTTTGTGTCAAATGATTTTCTGTGGTTAAAATATAAAGTTTGTCTTTAAAAATCCTATTTTTCTGCTATTTGTTTTGATGTGGGTATGGTTTATTTTTTTGACATGTTTCTGATCCTGCATGTTTCTTGATTGGTTTATTTAATTGACATGTTTCTGATCCTGCATGTCTTTTGTGTTTAAGGAATGTGAATTGTGAAATGCTAGGAGGATCATACTTAGTGGTAAACATGGTACTTTAAACTCTGATGTTTAATATTCTAAAAATGTTTGTGTTCTCATTTATGGATGTAATATTAAGTTTTCTAAAGCATCTTAGAAGTGTTTTATTTCCTAAAATTGTGCTAGTTGCTCTTATGGGATTTGTTTTATAAATTTACCAAGATTTTAATTGCCTAATGACTGGGTCAAGATTTTGGTATTTTTGTCGTAGTTCAAGTGTTAATTTCTCTGTATTTGGTAGAAAGATATTTTCAATTTCTAACTTTGAGAGAAGTTTGTTATCGAAATGGTCATGGAGGTTAAAAATTTGATTTATTGTGTAGTTTGTATCGGTATCTGGAGGTCCTGATAAATTTATAATATCAGTTAAGTTTTCTTTTTCTATTGAAGGGAATAGATTTGTCTTGTACATTTTTTGTTTGAATGGTTTTTGTTGTGTGTTGTTTTTGATCCTTGATGAATATGGTATTGGTTTAAATGTAGTTTAAATTTCCTAAGAGCTTCCTAAGAGGTCTACTTCATAATGATTGTTTTGGCAATCTAAATATAATGGAAAGTGTTGAAAGTTATTTATTTGTGTCTGATCAACCTCAGTTTTTACTGCATATTTGCTTTCTAGTCTTGGCGATGTTTCATCGTTTGCAATAAAAAACTTAATATTTTGTGGTATTTCTACTGTTGTTTTTCTTGTTAATAATTCAGGTGGTGAGTTTCTACTAAAAAAGTCTGGTAGTGCAAGATTTTTTCTTGCTTGTTAAACTATATGTAGGTTTGGGACTTTCATTAAAACTAATTGAAATATGTAAAGTTTATGGTTTGGTTTTGATTTTTGTGTGAAAAAAAATTATAGGTTTATGGTCTGTAAAGAGAACTGTTGGATGTTTTGATCCATTCATATTCTGTGAGCGTGTATATTATAGCTGTGCATTTTCTCATAAGTGTAGAGAGTCAAAGAAGTGCAGTGATGGAATTAAGCGTATGCTTCATGAAGTATCAATTAGTAGTTTTTATTTTTCGTAAAATTTTCTATTTTCAATTCGAACACGAGAGCAATGTGAATAACTCTAGGATTACTCATGCGTACGTTTGGCATAATATCAACTGTGGAATAAATGGGTAGTCATGTGTAAAAAAGTCTTTGACCTATCTAAATTTGTCTCGCCTGCTTTGCTCTAACTGATTTGGTTATAACTTAGTTAGGCAGCCCATATCAGTTTATTTTGCCTCAAGATTGCTGAAAAAACAATCGGGTGGTTAACCGAACGCTTTTAGAAGAATGTCAGTTAACCAAACTTTAAGAGTCAGAGTTTGAATGAAAATTTTTATTCGAAAAGATCCTATGGTTGAATTCAATGTCGAAAAAAATTGAGTTGGGCGAAGCATAGAGCCGAAGTTCAATTCAAAAAGTAAAATCGAGTCAATCGAAACAAAAAGTCGAACTCAATTTTGAAACAAAAAAATGAAGGACAATTTTGAAATAATTTGGATGTTTTTCGTTTAGAGCTTTAGCGGAAAATTTCGGCTCAACGGAAAACATCCATTTCAGCGTGCCTAGTTTAGCAACAGTGATTTGAGGAAAGTTGCTCACCACGATTCACAAGTTGGAAATGTAAGGGTTCCTGCGTTAGAAAATAGTAACTTTTATGAATATTCTTCTGGTTATTTTTTTGTTTTACAAAATTGAAATTTACTTTTCTTTTAAATAATTTATTGAACGTGCTCGAAACACAAATCAGCTCGGTCGATTTAGCCAAATTGATCTTCTTCTTTCGATGCGGTCGAATAGTTTTTCCTCGTCAATCCTAGTCTAAACTTATCAAACTTGCGTTGAGACGGTCGAAACATATCGCACTTAGGTGGAGACGGTCGAATTATACCAATCTTTGCCGAGTCGTTTGAAGCATAAATTGCAAATTTCACCGGGTATTACATGCAGATGCGGTTTTGAATTTTTCCATACAGATGGAAATCGGCAGCTAAGGTTTCCGTGCTTTCGATGTTTTTGCAGCAGTTAGTAACGAATGTGACTTTTTCTAGAAAGGGTAGAAGGGATTTCTTTCATAATTTTTTTTTGATGCAGTTCAAATTAAGGGGTTTTGTCTGCCTAACTTTTACGGCACGTACCTTCTTACAGTTTTCACTGTAGCTAAAAGTCATTTGATTTATTCAATTATTTTTAAATTTGCTGGCACTAATTTTGTATAATTTTCAATTCGGTTTGAATGGTTTCGGTAAGATGGTAAGACAAATTCGGTTTGATTGGTTTCGGCTTGAATTGTATCATTTTAATCCCCTAAAATGCATTGTTTTTGAAAAAAAAAACACAAGTTTTTGATGCTTTTGCCCCTATTGGCGAGGCGTAAAACTTTTTTTAAAATTAAAAATTGACATGTATATAAAATTTTTTTTGGCTCACCTATGAATTTTTAGCTTTGTTGCCGAGCAAAATATTTTTTGAATAGTTATACCAACGCTGGAGACTATGTTTCTCGACAAGTTTTTTTCAATTTGATCTTTTTGTACATATACAGAAATTTTATACGTTTGTCGCAGATGAGTTATGTACTATTGACTGTACTCATAGAGTAATTTCAGATAAGGTACACCGTCTGCTCGTCACGCTATCTTTTTTTCGGCCGGATAGATTCGTGCAACTACTTAGTCTAGTTTCCAGAAGGAGAACAGCTGTATTCTAAGTTTTATTCAAATTGCTCTGGCGCTGAAACTACAAGTAGTGTCAGCACTTACAAAGAAGTGTAAATGTTAGTTATGGAATATGATTGGTTAGTTAAGAATATTTTATAGAATTAGAGAATTAAAGTTATAACCAATTATAAATTCTAGTTTAGAACTGGTTACACCTATCCGTGGTTTAAAGAGTTTTTAGTTTTAAAATGTTCAATGTAGTAAAGGACGGGTGATGTAGTTTCTTAATGAACTTGCGAGCATTGACTTCTTGGAGAAAAGGGAAGTCTGACTCTTCGTGTTTGACGGAGGGAGATAGTTGTTTTCGTATCTTGTAGATGGGTCTCGTTGATCATGGTAGTCTTGTGTGATTTTGTCAAGACTTCTGATCAATGCAATGATGTATCGATCTCGTTAAGTTTGGAGCGAGACTGCGTGCAGGGTGAAGTTTGACTTTTCCGTGTGAAGTGCCAAGTGACTAGGATCTGTATTGGTAGTCAACATCGAGATGGCCATTGGTCTGGTTCAATGGTTTTCCTTTCCTGCGATGTTGAATCCATACTCCAAATCCTTTGAGGTGGTGGCTTTAGGCAGCAAATCAAATAGATTTGCCATTCCGAAGTTGGAATGTGATTGGGTTGTCATCTCCTTTACTGCTCGTCTGTTGGGATTTGCGAAATCTATACATACTGCATTTATCTTTTACATTTATAAATTTTTTTGTTATTTTTAGTTTTAGTTATGATTTGTTATTAATAGTCATTGCAAAAGCGTTTTTATTAGTTTGGTTACTTTTAAAGAGTCGCTCACCCTAGAGCAATTTTTGGCAAAAAAAAGAGTGTGGGTCACAAAGCGTGATGTAGCGCGGTGGGTTAGGCCGGCTATAGAGCATGCTCGGGAGGTTCCTCTGGTTGGTGAGGCCAGGAGTGGGGTGTAATCTTGAGGTCTCTTTGTGCAGAGTCTCTTTTTGAGTTCAACCTTTTGTCTCGTTTCTCTTACTGTTTTTTCTCCGTTTTGTTTTGGTTGTGTCTTTTTCTCAAGAATCGAATATTTCGGTTTGGTTTTGTCATTCGACATTTTTGTGTTTTATTCGTTTGTAGTTAGACTTCAGAGTGGTCTTCAAAAGCATAATTTATCCATTTTCAATCTGGTTTTAGTCTGGCGTTGGTTATTGTAATTTACTATATAATTCCTTCCAAACGGGTTAAAGGAAAGTTTGAAATGTGTGAAAACTGGTTGGAATTGTTATCAGTGAAAGTTAAAACTTAAAGTTCTTTATTTGAACAATTTTTCGATGGCGAGCTGTGCGATTGTGGAGAGAAATTATGGGCGAGTGAATGATTCAAATTTTATAAAAGAAGCGTCTCGTAAAAATGTCAGTAATTGTATGAATTTATCTGCAATTTTTATGCATTTAATGCGTTGAATTAGAATTTTACTGCTTTTTTGGTGAAGTTGATAATTTATTAATATATTGCTTTTTAAAAAGAAATTTATTGCATTGGGAATCATTTATCATTTTATTGCTATTTGTGAGAAATGTTACTGCATTTTTGAATTTTACTGCAATTTGTTAATATGAGATTTGAGTTTTTAAGAAAAAAGTTTTCAATTTTTTATTGGTCTTTTGTTTGTTTTAGAGGATGGTGTGATGAGATCTAAAAAGAAACGAAACATTTATAAGAAATGATTACTTGTGTTCTGAATTTATTAGTGAAAGTATATAACTATACGTACTTAGTCATCAGCAAAAAAATCCATTTGGAAAATTATCGTGAATGACGTCTGAGGTTGTTAGAAGTTTAGCAAGTAAGCGGGTGATATATTTAGTTTGCAGTAGTGGCCAAAGCAATTCAAGTGCTTTGATGATCTTGTGCTCTTCACTACTCGGTTAGAATTCATGCTGTATGTTCTGAATTAAATTATAAAGCTTATGATTATATTTGGTGTTATGTTTGTATTCTAGGATTGGGATTTCAACGGGCTGTAAATATTCGTGAGGGACAATTAGTGGACGGGTTTCATCAACACTAGAAGTTCGGGTTAGTGGGCAGAATATATACATTTGTCTGATAGGGTAGTAATTTCTAAGGTTTCCTTGCAAACTAGTGTCTTTGATACAATATAAGAAGTTTAAGAAAAATGGTGAAGTGTATTTGGAGTTAATAAACTGAAATCGGTATAATGGTGTTGTATGAATTTATAGTAAGTATATGTGTGAGTTTACTTAGTGCGTAACATAATTTGATGTGAACAGTGTAAGTCACGTTCTTTGGTTGTTAGGAAAGAAAAAAATAATGAAAAGTGATTAAATTTACTGAGTCGTAAGCTTTTGTGTCGCGAAGTGCTGCGGATATGATGTGGTCATATGTTTTATTAATACGGTTGGTTGTAAATACATAGAAGGATTGGATGAAAAATTTCTCGGTTAGTTGGGGGTTAGCGTTAGTATCGTCATTTGAAAAGATGTCTTCATTGGGTCGTGCAATGGCGTAATCATAATGATTAATTGAATATCTATTAACTTTTTGTGCAGTGAATCTGTTTAGTGTTTGGTTTAACCCAATAGTTGTGAACTGTTTTTCGTGAAGTGCTGTAGTGAGATGATATAGCCTAGTTTGACTTAGTTTGTTATCATCTGGGTTATTATATAGTGGGAGAATGAGGTCCATGAAAGTGTAGGAAAAAATGCATTTTCGTTAACATCATTTTGTTGGTCGTTGTTAAGATTTGAGTGATATTAAGTGTATTGTGGAAAAAATGGTAAGCATACTTGGAGAAATTCTTTTGTCTTAGTAAAAATTGGATGATTCATGAAGGTCTGAGCTGGTCGGGGGTTAGAAGGAAATGAAGTATTGGGAAGTTTTCGCTTAAATACTCGGTGGGCTCCGGTTTCTCCAGTAGTGGATGAGGGGTTGGATGATTCTGTGGATGTCATGGTCTGTGAGAGTTGATGGATGATTAGTGTGTTAGGGTATTGTAGTTGTTGTTGAAGGGTTATGAAATTATCTAATTCGTTTTCAAGTTTAGTATCGACGGGCTAGAGTGGTCAGGTGGGTCGCTGGTCATTGCGGAGTAGATTGGGGTTGCATCAGTGTAGGAGGAAGGGGCTGAGGAAGGTTCATCGGGGACTTGGGTATGGATGGGTTGAAAGGGGGGTTGAGAAAAGGTGGATGGGCTAGGTTCGAAGTCTGCAAGTTCATCGGGGGTTTCAATATCAGAGTTATTAAATTGTGAAATGGTGGGAAAAACTGCGTTTGATGAAGTGTTGTCTGAGTCCATGCTTGGTGAATTGTTAGTATATAATTGTTCACGGTAGGGAGGGAATACAAAAATTGGTAAGACTTGGGAGTGACGTTGGAGGTTGTATAGGTATGAAAGGGAACGGTTGAGGGATCCAATCTGGCGGCTCATCGTGGGCTAAAAAGATGGTTGTTCTGAGACCGGAAATTAGTAGTATGTGATTTTGCTCTATAATTTGTACATATGTCTCGTCTACATTTGGTTGTTGTGCTACAATGCGGGTAACTGGACTTTGTGGGTACCTATGAATTGTTGAGATGTGCTCTGTTAGAGATATTTTTCTGTAATTTTGTGGTACTAAAGATAATGGATGGTTATTTTGTAAGGTATGTAATTGTGGTGCAGTAGGTGTTGTGTTTCGAGTGTCTTGTGAATTATGGTGAACTATCATATGTTTTGGGTGTAGTTGATATTTTTTTTGTATTCACTTATTTGAGCGTCTAAAAGTATTTTGTTCAGTGAGGTTGAAAATATTCCAAAAAACCCTACGAAAAGTATGCGTGCTACACTTGCTTGTTTGTTTACTTGTGTGTGTACTGCGCATTTATTGTAAGCTCCTTTCAATAATGAAAAAAGAAATCTTAAAAGTAAACATTGCATATAATATAGTTAATCTTTCTAAGATGTAGTAGGGCCATCCTAGAAAGCCGAGTAATTAATTTTTTAGGTTTACAAAATCAAAAATATTGATGGGGTAAATATCTTGTGGACGGTATTTTTCACCGTTGAGATAAATGTATTCTTTCATAACTTTAAAGTATCCACTGTAGTCTTTTGTGTAGATGGTTGAAAATCCTGCGGTTTCTGCAATGTTTCGTAAGTTTTGGTCGATGGATTGTCTCTGTATTGTGTCCATTTTTGTGAGGAGTTCTTGAAATTGTTGCGTGCGGATATGATGTTGTATGTCTGATCTGGAGTATATACCTATTGATTGCAGATCTATGTTTGTGTTTGTTACTAGCAATAGCTTCAATACTTTCTGGTGAAAATTTCTTTAATGGTGGCATACGTGTTGGGTATGGTGTGAGGATATAATTTTAATCTTCATCGGGATTGAACTGTACAACATTGTGGCTATTTTTAGATCCAAATGGGACGGCTGTATCCCAAAAATATGTCCTTCTAGAAAGCGTGTCAACAAAATGTACTTTATTTTTGTAGAATATGGGGAATCTTTTGTAACATCTTTTATCTTGAAATACATTTAATGGTGATAATTTTTTCGTACATATGTAATACCATAATAAATTTCCTTCGTTTAATACTTCGTTAAGGTGTTTTAAATACTGCAAGGGCAAGTGATTGTAGGATTTGTGTTCGTTCAAGTTCACATAAAAGATGAAGGGTTTCTAGTTCTGATAGTGACATTTCTTGAAAAATTCTACTTATTGTGTAATCTAAGTCCATATCTAAGTGGATGTCATAGTGAAATGCGCCAAAACAAGTATTGTTCATGAGTGATAGTTCTTGTAAGCGGGTACTGATTTTGGCTTGTGGTCTAAGTTTTCCACCAGTTCTTCCTGCATTTTTTAGAAATGTTACTGGGATGTATGAGTTTTCGTCGTTTTTTGTAAAGTGATGTGTTAGATCTGGTACATTTAATTTATTAGATTTCTTGTGTTCATGTCAAATCTTTTTTTTATTCTACAAGGTTTTCTGAGTATTGTGTTTTTTAGAGTGGAGTATTATATTTGCAAGCGAGTTCTGTTTCTGGGTAGGTTTGAAAGCGTGTTAGTTCGTTTTCTCTAATATTTTTGAAACATTGATTGTTTTGTCTAATTTTTTCAGGGTTTACTTCATCAAAAGGGATGGGTTCAATAAAATATTTTGATGAAATTTAATCATTCTTGCGTGTATTTTTGCAGCTTGAAATGTGGTACATGTTTCTTCGGGGAACCAAACAATTGTTGCTTGTGTTCTTGTTTTTGGATCGCAATATCCTTGGTAGTTTTTACAAGATAATCGGATTCATTGATAAAATATTATGTCATTTTTTAAATCTCGTGTTAATTGTATTTTTTCTAGTTGGATTTTCCAATCAAAAAACACAATTTTTTGATATTCTTTTTTTTGTGTCAACTTTGCAATTAGAAGGGTTATTTTTTCCAATGTGTGGTATCCAATTTTTATCATGGAGATCATAAGTTAGTCGTCCATGTGCGCCGTGGAATGGGTATTTGTCATCTAATTTTATTTGACCTTGGTATCTTTCAAGTTCCGCTTGATGTGCAGAGTCTAGAAACTTAAAATTTTTACTAATTTTTGATTTGTGTCTTTATCTGTTGTCAATTTTAACCGATTAGGTTCGTTTTTATAATATTCAGGGCTAAGATGTAAAAGTCTTTCTATATTACTTTGATAGAAAGATTCGTGATCAAGTCTATTTTTGTTTCCATTTGAGACTTTAGAACAATGTACTTTTTTCGCAGAGAATAATGCTGTAAACTTGTATAATGTTAATTTTGTAGCACTAGCTTTTGAATAAAGGGTCGCTACTATGTTTGTTGTTTCTATTTTTTTGGTTTAGATTCGCATCGAGTTACTTGATTTATGGCGTATTTATGTAGTGTTTTTTGTTCATTTACTTCACAATCATAGTCTGTGACTAATAAATCTTAAGGTTTTGTTCGAGGGGAAGGGTTCTTATGATCTGTTGTTTCTGAAAAAACAAAGGGGTAGGGCTTGGAGAAAAATATTAGAAAATACATTGTAGGATAGTCCTGAATAGGAAGTATAAAATGTAATGTATCCAAGTGTATTTTTTGTAAATCTATCATATTTATAGATAATTTCTGTTGTGATAAATGGGGGAGGTAGTGATTGAGCTGTTATATTTGGTGGAGCTAAAGGGAGAGGTTGATGTTAAAATTTTTTAGTGTTAAATTGTCTTGTGTAAAGATTTGTATATTGTGTTCCTGTATGTCTTCATGAATGTCGTGTCTGTATTGTAATCTGTTGAGTGCCCAGTTATGTAATTTGTTACTGGCGAGGTGTTGTTGACCGAATAGCAGAGGAGGTGCTACGAATGTATTCCAATAAAATCGTAGGGGTGTTTTATTGGTTGAGTTTTCCTTATATCTATCGTCTAAACTTTCAGAGGAAATGATGTTGTAGAAATCTGACTTATTGAAGGGGTTGAAGGGAGTGAGAGGGTTTCTGGAATTGACAAAGATTTTTCTGATGAGATATCTATTGGTTCATATACCAAGTTTGGTTCACCTTGAGAGAAATTTTGTGTCATCCAATGTGGGAGATGCTGTGTTGAAGTTGGGGGGTTAAAGGGATTTTCACGAATTTGTTCGGATGTGGGGGTTGATCCTAAGTAGTCTGATGGTATATTTGGAGTGTTTTGTTGTGAGCTAGATTGTAATGGCGCGGGGGGGGGTACTTTGGTTTGTACTGCTAAAAAGATTTAAAGGATTCAGAGTTGGTGATGAGGGTATAATAAATTGAACTCTGGGAGTTGTTAAATTTCTATTTCGTCTTGAATGTTTGATTTGTCTATTTATTGCAGGTGTATTTTGGTTTTGACTTGGTTGTCTTGTTCTATTAAGGTCTTGTTGAGGGGTAGCGTATATATTATATACTGGTTCGTATTGTGGTTCGCTTAGGGATGCGTGGCGAACTACTGGTTCTAAAGGTTCTGACAACAGTGAATGTCTTACTTCAAATGTATATGGATTTTCTTGAAATGAAATATGTGTTGATGATTAGGGATGGTTTGTCTGACTGGAGGTTGGTGTTGTTGGAGATTCCTGGGTTGTTGTAGTCGGTAGGGACTGTTGTGTGGGTTGTTGATTAACAATTTTGAAAGATTCTTTATATTTTTTTTACCTATGAATGTTGATTATATTCCTCTTCTATGAAAATGATTAAGATTAATGTTGCTAATGCAAAAGTTATTATTGCTTTTTTTATACATTTGCGTATTGTCAAAGTTAGGGAAATCAGGAATGTGAAAAATATTACTAAGAGAAGAAAAATGTCTTTTTTGTTAATTAGTTGTCTTAACATTTAGATAGTTGTTGAAATATTATACCTTATGAGATGGTCAAGTATTTTTGTAAAATTGAGGTAGGTTTTGTGGAGTGAATACAAAATTATGAAAAAATTGCAAAAAATTTCAAAGAGAAAGAGAAATAATTCGAAAGTATCTAAAGTGAAAAATATGATGATTTGAAAATAGATAGAAATGATTGAAAAACAATTTGAAGTTGTATTTTTTAGAAGACTGACTGATTCGGAAAGAAACACTTGAGAAATGGTTCGTTCTTGCCGAAATACTTTCATTTTTTGAGGCAAAGTTTGAGTGTGGTCGTACTGTTTATTGATTTTGACAAGTGGGTTGAATATTGGCAATTTTTGGTGAAATGAAGTCTGGAGTTCTAGGAGTGAGCTTTCTGATTTTGTTTTTATTTATTGGATGATTGGGGGTATCTGAGAGTTATTCGTATTTTTTTAGGCTGATTTAAGGTTTTTCCTCAAGGGAATTTTAGAGTGTAAGTTGGGACAATATTGTTGTTTTCTGGTTTTATGTACCAGTTGATAGGGGAGGGTTTTAATATTTAGATTTTGTTCATTTCGGTTGTCAAATATGAGCGTGTTGCTGATTTTTGACCTGGAGGTCCTTTAGTTACAGTTATATATATATTTGAAGTTTGCAAAATGTCGGCTAAAAAGTGGTGTCAGAATGAGGTGATGTTTAGATAGCTTCTGATTGGCTAAAGGTGACCTAGTTGTTCAAGGGTTTCATTATTTATAATGAAAAAAAATTTGCTATATTACTGAAGGTTTAAAAATGTTAAATAATTTGAAAGAAGTTTTGGAAATTCAACATTTTTTTATATTTCAGATTGTGGAATGAAGACTTTGTAATCTTTTCGTGGTTGATTTCGAAGTCGTAAAGATTGTCGGTTTTGAGAGGTTTCTTTTTTTGCTCTGGTAAGAGTTTTTCTTTTAAATTTTGGTTTTTTCTTGGTTTTTGAGGTATCTATTTTTTTTTATTTCTCGGGATTTTTGTTGAGTATCTTTTGTTTCTAAGATTTGTGGTAAACAATTTGTATCAATTGTTTGTTTTTGATTATTGTCTGATTTGTTGTGGATTATAATTGTGTAAGTTCGCAACGTGCGTATTCTTTACGATAGTATGGGAAAAACATTGTTTCTGTTTTGAGCAATTTCATTTTTATTTGAGTCAATAAGTTTATATGTTACATCAGTGGGTTTGTCAATAATTTGAAATGGTCCTTTTCGGATTGGTTGTAAATTTTTAGATATTCCTTTTTGTATTACAAAGTTTGGGATTAAGACAAATGTTCCAAATTTTAAATTTGTAGCTGGTGTGAATCGTGAATTCATAGAGAATGAATATTTTGTCTTTGTAATCGTTTTTTGGCTACTTTTTGATAAACTTCATTGTTTTTTATCTCTGTTTAAAATCCCCGTGTGCCGGAGGCTAATTTCAAAGTTTGTGGGCGATGAAAATGATCTCCATCGTAAGTATGCAATGGTAGTTTATAACACATTGATTCTTTTGTGGGTTGGCAATAGCCTTGTGCGTTTTTTGAAGAAGTTGCTGTGAACATTATCGGTTTTCCTGGTTTTTGATTAAAAACTTTTTCATATGGCAATAGTCCTAAGGTTGTTGTTATTTGTGAATTATCAGCTAAGGGGAATAGTGTTTTATCTTTTGACCTTTCGGTATATTTTGTGTCATTTCAATTTATGATACATCTGAGGTATTCTTGTAATGAAAGGTTCATTCCTTCGATTAAACCATTAGTCCAAGGGGCATGAGATGTTCGTGGTTTGTGTTTGATGTTATATAGATGGCATAATGTAATTATTTCATTATTGATGAACTCGGTGCCATTGTCTGTGACAAGGATTTCTGGTAATCCGAATTTCGCTATCCAGTGTTCATAAATTGTTGTATATGCATAATAGGCATTGCAATGAGGTACTAGGTAAAGTGCTACGTAGTGTGTGAATGCGTCAACTATGACCATTTTATATGAGTTTCCTTCCGAAGAGGATGATATTGGTCCTTTTGTGTCAAATGATTTTCTGTGGTTAAAATATAAAGTTTGTCTTTAAAAATCCTATTTTTCTGCTATTTGTTTTGATGTGGGTATGGTTTATTTTTTTGACATGTTTCTGATCCTGCATGTTTCTTGATTGGTTTATTTAATTGACATGTTTCTGATCCTGCATGTCTTTTGTGTTTAAGGAATGTGAATTGTGAAATGCTAGGAGGATCATACTTAGTGGTAAACATGGTACTTTAAACTCTGATGTTTAATATTCTAAAAATGTTTGTGTTCTCATTTATGGATGTAATATTAAGTTTTCTAAAGCATCTTAGAAGTGTTTTATTTCCTAAAATTGTGCTAGTTGCTCTTATGGGATTTGTTTTATAAATTTACCAAGATTTTAATTGCCTAATGACTGGGTCAAGATTTTGGTATTTTTGTCGTAGTTCAAGTGTTAATTTCTCTGTATTTGGTAGAAAGATATTTTCAATTTCTAACTTTGAGAGAAGTTTGTTATCGAAATGGTCATGGAGGTTAAAAATTTGATTTATTGTGTAGTTCTGGAGGTCCTGATAAATTTATAATATCAGTTAAGTTTTCTCTTTCTATTGAAGGGAATAGATTTGTCTTGTACATTTTTTGTTTGAATGGTTTTTGTTGTGTGTTGTTTTTGATCCTTGATGAATATGGTATTGGTTTAAATGTAGTTTAAATTTCCTAAGAGCTTCCTAAGAGGTCTACTTCATAATGATTGTTTTGGCAATCTAAATATAATGGAAAGTGTTGAAAGTTATTTATTTGTGTCTGATCAACCTCAGTTTTTACTGCATATTTGCTTTCTAGTCTTGGCGATGTTTCATCGTTTGCAAGAAAAAACTTAATATTTTGTGGTATTTCTACTGTTTTTTTTCTTGTTAATAATTCAGGTGGTGAGTTTCTACTAAAAAAGTCTGGTAGTGCAAGATTTTTTCTTGCTTGTTAAACTATATGTAGGTTTGGGACTTTCATTAAAACTAATTGAAATATGTAAAGTTTATGGTTTGGTTTTGATTTTTGTGTGAAAAAAAATTATAGGTTTATGGTCTGTAAAGAGAACTGTTGGATGTTTTGATCCATTCATATTCTGTGAGCGTGTATATTATAGCTGTGCATTTTCTCATAAGTGTAGAGAGTCTAAGTTCAGATTGTGTAAATAGTCTTGAGTTTGCTGAAATAAGATTCATTTTATTTGTTCCACTGTGTGATTGTAGTAATGCTGCGCCGATGCCAAAACTTGAGGCGTCGCAGATGGCATAAGATGGTTGAACTGGATCTGGAATGGTGTTTGATATGTGTTCAGTGTTATAACTTCTTCAAATCGTTTCTGATGTTCTGTCGTCAGTTCAAAATTTTTTTGCTGTCTAAGAATGTTATAAAATAGTCTGAAAAACAGTTGCATTTTTCTGACGTATTTGCTTAAGAAGTTAAGCATTCCAAAAAATTCTTGGGTTTTCTTTTTGTTTGATGGAGGTTGCAGCTTTATGATTGCGTCTATGCGGGATTTCAATGGTGTGATCGTATTTCCTTTGATAATATGTCCTAAGAATTTTACACGGGTGAGAAAAAATGTGATTTATCTGTGGCTGCTTTCATGTTCTCTTTATGTGGTATTTGATGATATTTTTCTAAGACGTTAAACATTTCGTGCTTTGTCTGAGATTGTATGAAAACATCGTCTAAATATTACGTCAGTGAGCTCTTTTTTCCTGCTTGGTCTTGTTTCTAAAGCTCCTCTAGTGCCGCCCTCATAAAGTGAAACAGAACAGGCATCCACGGGTGCCCCTCTCCTATTCTCGGGGTGATTAATACCTGTGACAATAGTCTCTCTTTGACAAAGATTTGAAGTGGACGAAGATTACGTCAGTGAGCTCTTTGTCCTGCTTGGTATGTTTCTGCTCTTCTAGTGACGCCCCAACAAGTGAAACAGAACAGTCAATTGGCTAGAAAAAAACAAGCTGACCTTAAATGAAGATAAAACAAAAACAATGACATGGGTACCTATGACTTGTTGAGATGTGCTCTGTTAGAGATATATTTCTGTAATTTCGTGGTACTAAAGATAATGGATGGTTATTTTGTAATGTATGTAATTGTGGTGCAGTAGGTGTTGTGTTTCGAGTGTCTTGTGAATTATGGTGAATTATCATATGTTTAGGGTGTAGTTGATATTTTTTTGTAATCACTTATTTGAGCGTCTAAAAGTATTTTGTTCATTGAGGTTGAAAATATTCCAAAAAACGCTGCGAAAAGTATGCGTGCTACACTTGCTTGTTTGTTTACTTGTGTGTGTACTGCGCATTTATTGTAAACTCCTTTCAATAATGAAAAGAGAAATCCAAAAAGTAAACATTGCATATAATATAGTTAATCTTTCTAAGATGTAGTAGGGCCATCCTAGAAAGCCGAGTAATTCATTTTTTAGGTTTACAGTATTAAAAATATTGATGGGGTAAATATCTGGTGGATGGTAATTTTCACCGTTGAGATAAATGTAATCTTTTATATCTTTAAAGTGTCCACTGTAGTCTTTTGTGTAGATGGTTGGAAATCCTGCGGTTTCTGCAATGTTTCGTAAATTTTGGTCGATGGATTGTCTCTGTATTGTGTCCATTTTTGTGAGGAGTTCTTGAAATTGTTGCGTGCGGATGTGATGTTGTATGTCCGATCTGGAGTAGATACCTAATGATTGCATATCTATGTTTGTGTTTGTTTCTAGCAATAGCTTTAATACTTTCTGGTGAAAATTTCTTTAATGGTGGCATACGTGTTGGGTATGGTGTGAGGAGATAACATTTATCTTCATCGGGATTGAATTGTACAACATTGTGGCTATATTCAGATCGAAATGGGACGGCTGTATCCCAAAAATATGTTCTTCTAGAAAGCGTGTCAACAAAATAGACTTTATTTTTGTAAAGTATGGGGATTCTTTTGTAACATCTTTTATCTTCAAATACATATAATGGTGATAATTTTTTCGTACATGGATAATACCATAATATATTTCCTTCGTAGTCAATAAAAATTGATCTATTTCCTGACAAAAAATATCCTGCATAAGGAATTTTTAATACTGCAAGGGCAAGTGATTGTAGGATTTGTGTTCGTTCAAGTTCACATAAAAGATGAAAGGTTTCTAGTTCTGATAGTGACATTTCTTGAAAAATTCTACTTATTGTGTAATCTAATTCCATATCTAAGTGGATTTCATAGTGAATTGCGCCAAAACAAGTATTGTTCATAAGTGATAGTTCTTGTAACCGGGTACTGCTTTTGTCTTGTGGTCTAAGTTTTCCACCAGTTCTTCCTGCATTTCTTAGAAATGTTACTGGGATGTATAAGTTTTCGTCGTTTTTTGAAAGTGATGTGTTAGATCTGGTACATTTATTAGAAATCTTGTGTTCATGTCGAAACCTTTTTCTTATTCTACAAGAATTTCTGAGTATTGTGTTTTATAGAGTGGAGTATTATATTTGCAAGCGATTTCTGTTTCTGGGTAGGTTTGAAAGCGCGTTAGTTCGTTTTCTCTAATATTGATATTTTTGAAACATTGATTGTTTCGTCTAATTTTTTCAGATTTTACTTCATCAAAAGAGATGGGTTCAATAAAATATTTTGATGAAATTTAATCATTCTTGCGTGTATTTTTGCACATTTGAAATGTGGTACATGTTTCTTCGGGGAACCAAACAATTGTTGCTTATGCTCTTGTTTTTGGATCGCAATATCCTTGGTAGTTTTTACAAGATAATCGGAATCTTTGATAAAATATTATGTCAATTTTTAAATCTCGTGTTAATTGTATTTTTCTAGTTGGATTTTTCAATAAAAAAACACAATTTTTTGATATCCTTTTTTTGTGTCAACTTTGCAATTAGAAGGGTTATTTATTCCAATGTGTGGTATCCAATTTTTATCATGGAGATCATAAGTTAGTCGTCCATATGCGCCGTGGAATGGGTATTTGTCATCTACTTTTATGTGACCTTGGTATCTTTCAAGTTCCGCTTGATGTGCAGAGTCTGGAAAACTTGAAACTTTACTAATTTTTATCTCTTGTCAATTTTAATCGATTAGGTTCGCTTTTATAATATTCAGGGCTAAGATGTAAAAGTCTTTCTATTTTACTTTGATAGAAAGATTCGTGATCAAGTCTATTTTTGTTTCCATTTGAGACTTTAGAACAATGTACTTTTTTCGCAGAGAATAATGCTGTAAACTTGTATAATGTTAATTTTGTAGCACTAGCTTTTGAATAAAGGGTCGCTACTATGTTTGTTGTTTCTATTTTTTTGGTTTAGATTCGCATCGAGTTACTTGATTTATGGCGTATTTATGTAGTGTTTTTTGTTCATTTACTTCACAATCCTAGTGTGTGACTAATAAATCTTAAAGTCTTGTTCGAGGGGAAGGGTTTTTATGATCTGTTATTTCTGAAAAAAAACAAAGGGGATAGGGCTTGGAAGAGAAAAATATTATAAAATACATGTGTAGGATAGTCCTGAATAGGAATTATAAAATGTAATGTATCCAAGTGTCTTTTTTGTAAATCTATCATATTTATAGATAACTTCTGTTGTGATAAATGGGGGAGGTAATGATTGATTTGTTATATTTGGTGGAGCTAAAGGGAGAGGTTGATGTTAAAGTTATTTAATTTTACTGTTATTTCAAATTTAAGTGTTAAATTGTCTTGTGTAAAAATTTGTATATTGTGTTCCTGTATGTCTTCATGAATGTCGTGTCTGTATTGTAATCTGTTGAAGCCCAGTTATGTAATCTGTTACTGGTGAGGTGTTGTTGACCGAATAGCGGAGGAGGTGCTACGAATGTATTCCAATCTAATCGTAGGGGTGTTTTATTGGTTGAGTTTTCCTTATATCTATCGTCTAAACTTTCAGAGGAAATAATGTTTTAGATATTTGACTTATTGAAGGGGTTGAAGGGAGTGAGCGGGTTTCTGGTAGTGACAAAGATGTTTCTGATGAGATATCTGTTGGTTCATTTACCAATTTGGTTCACCATGAGTGAAATTTTGTGTCATCCAATGTGGGAGATGCTGCGTTGAAGTTGGGAGAATATAGGGATTTTCACGAATTTGATCGGATGTGGGGGTTGATCCTAAGTAGTCTGATGGTATAATTTGAGTATTTTATTGTGAGCTTTGGTAAGAGGTTTTCTTTTAATTTTTGTTTTTTTTGTGGTTTTTGAGGTATCTATTTTTTTTATTTCTCGGGATTTTTGTTGAGTATCTTTTGTTTCTAAGATTTGTGGTAAGCAATTTGTATCAATTGTTTGTTTTTGATTATTGTCTGATTTTTTGTGGACAATTTTAAATCTTGTTAAGGATTATAATTGCGTAAGTTCGCAATGGGCGTATTCTTTTGGATAGTATGGTAAAAAAATTGTTTCTGTTTTAAGCAATTTCATTTTTATTTGAGTCAAAAAATTTATATGTTACATCAGTGAGTTTGTCAATAATTTGAAATGGTCCTTTTTGGATTGGTTGCAAATTTTTAGCTAATCCTTTTTGTATTACAAAGTTTGAGATTAAGACAAATGTTCCAAATTTTAAATTTGTAGCTGGTGTGAATCGTGAATTCATAGAGAATGAATATTTTGTCTTTGTAATCGTTTTTTGGCTACTTTTTGATAAACTTCATTGTTTTTTATCTCTGTTTAAAATCCCTGTGTGCCGGAGGCTAATTTCAAAGTTTGTGGTTGATGAAAATGATCTCCATCGTAAGTATGCAATGGTAGTTTATAACACATTGATTCTTTTGTGGGTTGGCAATAGCCTTGTGCGTTTTTTGAAGAGAACATAATCGGTTTTGGTAGTTTTTGATTAAAAACTTTTTCATATGGCGATAGTCCTAAAGTTGTTGTTATTTGTGAATTATCAGCTAAGGAGAATAGTTTTTTATCTAATGACGTTTCGGTATATTTTGTGTCATTTCAATTTATGATACATCTGAGGTATTCTTGTAATGAAAGGTTCATTCCTTCGATTAAACCATTAGTCCAAGGGGCATGAGATGTTCGTGGTTTGTGTTTGATGTTATATAGATGGCATAATGTAATGATTTCATTATTGATGAACTCGGTGCCATTGTCTGTGACAAGGATTTCTGGTAATCCGAATTTCGCTATCCAGTGTTCATAAATTGTTGTATATGCATAATAGGCATTGCAAGGAGGTACTAGCTTAAGTGTTACGTAGTGTGTGAATGCGTCCGTCAACTATGACCATTTTTTATGAGTTTCCTTCCGAAGAGGGTGATATTGGTCCTTTTGTGTTAAATGATTTTCTGTGGTTAAAGTATAAACTTTGTCTTTTAAAATCCTGTTTTTCTGCTATATGTTTTGATGTGGGTATGGTTTATTTAATTGACATGTTTCTGATCCTGCATGTCTTTGATTGGTTTATTTAATTGAAACGTTTCTGATCCTGCATGTCTCTTGTAATTAAGGAATGTGAAATGTGAAATGCTAGGAGGATCATACTTAGTGGTAAACATGGTTGTTTAAACTCTGATGTTTGATATTCTAAATTGTTTGTGTTCTCATTTATGGATGAAATATTAAACTTTCTAAAGCATCTTAGAAGTGTTTTATTTCCTAAAATTATGCTAGTTGCTCTTATGGGATTTGTTTTATAAATTTACCAAGATTTTAATTGCCTAATGACTGGGTCAAGATTTTGGTATTTTTGTAGTAGTTCAAGTGTTAATTTCTCGGTATTTGGTAGAAAGATATTTTCAATTTCTAACTTTGAGAGACGTTTGTTATTGAGATGGTCATGGAGGTTAAAAACTTGATTTATTGTGTAGTTTGTATCGGTATCTGGAGGTCTTGATAAGTTTATAATATCAGTTAGTTTTCTTTTTCTATTGAAGGGAAAAGATTTGTCTTGTACATTTTTTGTTTGAATTTGAATGGTTTTTGTTGTGTGTTGTTTTTGATCCTTGATGAATATGGTATTGGTTTAAATAAAGTTTAAATTTCCTAAGAGCTTCCTAAGAGGTCTACTTCATAATGATTGTTTTGGCAATCTAAATATAATGGAAAGTGTTGAAAGTTATTTAATTTTACTGTTATTTCAAATTTAAGTGTTAAATTGTCTTGTGTAAAAATTTGTATATTGTGTTCCTGTATGTCCTCATGAATGTCGTGTCTGTATTGTAATCTGTTGAAGCCCAGTTATGTAATCTGTTACTGGTAAGGTGTTGTTGACCGAATAGCGGAGGAGGTGCTACGAATGTATTCCAATCTAATCGTAGGGGTGTTTTATTGGTTGAGTTTTCCTTATATCTATCGTCTAAACTTTCAGAGGAAATAATGTTTTAGATATCTGACTTATTGAAGGGGTTGAAAGGAGTGAGCGGGTTTCTGGTAGTGACAAAGATGTTTCTGATGAGATATCTGTTGGTTCATTTACCAAGTTTGGTTCACCTTGAGTGAAATTTTGTGTCATCCAATGTGGGAGATGCTGCGTTGAAGTTGGGAGAATATAGGGATTTTCACGAATTTGATCGGATGTGGGGGTTGATCCTAAGTAGTCTGATGGTATAATTGGAGTATTTTATTGTGAGCTTTGGTAAGAGTTTTTCTTTTAATTTTTGTTTTTTTTGTGGTTTTTGAGGTAACTATTTTTTTTTATTTCTCGGGATTTTTGTTGAGTATCTTTTGTTTCTAAGATTTGTGGTAAACAATTTGTATCAATTGTTTGTTTTTGATTATTGTCTGATTTTTTGTGGACAATTTTAAATCTTGTTAAGGATTATAATTGCGTAAGTTCGCAATGGGCGTATTCTTTTGGATAGTATGGTAAAAAAATTGTTTCTGTTTTAAGCAATTTCATTTTTATTTGAGTCAAAAAGTTTATATGTTACATCAGTGAGTTTGTCAATAATTTGAAATGGTCTTTTTTGGATTGGTTGCAAATTTTTAGCTAATCCTTTTTGTATTACAAAGTTTGAGATTAAGACAAATGTTCCAAATTTTAAATTTGTAGCTGGTGTGAATCGTGAATTCATAGAGAATGAATATTTTGTCTTTGTAATCGTTTTTTGGCTACTTTTTGATAAACTTCATTGTTTTTTATCTCTGTTTAAAATCCCCGTGTGCCGGAGGCTAATTTCAAAGTTTGTGGGTGATGAAAACGATCTCCATCGTAAGTATGCAATGGTAGTTTATAACACATTGATTCTTTTGTGGGTTGGCAATAGCCTTGTGCGTTTTTTGAAGAGAACATAATCGGTTTTCGTAGTTTTTGATTAAAAACTTTTTCATATGGCGATAGTCCTAAAGTTGTTGTTATTTGTGAACTATCAGCTAAGGGGAATAGTTTTTTATCTAATGACGTTTCGGTATATTTTGTGTCATTTCAATTTATGATACATGTGAGGTCTTCTTGTAATGAAAGGTTCATTCCTTCGATTAAACCATTAGTCCAAGGGTCATGAGATGTTCGTGGTTTGTGTTTGATGTTATATAGATGGCATAATGTAATGATTTCATTATTGATGAACTCGGTGCCATTGTCTGTGACAAGGATTTCTGGTAATCCGAATTTCGCTATTCAGTGTTCATAAATTGTTGTATTTGCATAATAGGCATTGCAAGGAGGTACTAGGTTAAGTGTTACGTAGTGTGTGAATGCGTCCGTCAACTATGACCATTTTTTATGAGTTTCCTTCCGAAGAGGGTGATATTGGTCCTCTTGTGTTAAATGATTTTCTGTGGTTAAAGTATAAACTTTGTCTTTTAAAATCCTGTTTTTCTGCTATATGTTTGATGTGGGTATGGTTTATTTAATTGACATGTTTCTGATCCTGCATGTCTTTGATTGGTTTATTTAATTGAAACGTTTCTGATCATGCATGTCTCTTGTAATTAAGGAATGTGAAATGTGAAATGCTAGGAGGATCATACTTAGTGGTAAACATGGTTGTTTAAACTCTGATGTTTGATATTCTAAATTGTTTGTGTTCTCATTTATGGATGTAATATTAAATTTTCTAAAGCATCTTAGAAATGTTTTTTCCCCTAAAATTGTGATTGTTTCTTTTATGGGATTTGTTTTATAAAATTACCAAGATGTTAATTGCCTAATGACTGGGTCAAGATTTTGGTATTTTTGTAGTAGTTCAAGTGTTAATTTCTCGGTATTTGGTAGAAAGATACTTTCAATTTTTAACTTTGAGAGACGTTTGTTATTGAGATGGTCATGGAGGTTAAAAACTTGATTTATTGTGTAGTTTGTATCGGTATCTGGAGGTCTTGATAAGTTTATAATATCAGTTAGTTTTCTTTTTCTATTGAAGGGAAAAGATTTGTCTTGTACATTTTTTGTTTGAATTTGAATGGTTTTTGTTGTGTGTTGTTTTTGATCCTTGATGAATATGGTATTGGTTTAAATAAAGTTTAAATTTCCTAAGAGCTTCCTAAGAGGTCTACTTCATAATGATTGTTTTGGCAATCTAAATATAATGGAAAGTGTTGAAAGTTATTTATTTGTGTCTGATCAACCTCAGTTTTTACTGCATATTTGCTTTCTAGTCTTCGCGATGTTTCATCTTTTGCAGAAAAAAACTTAATATTTTGTGGTATTTCTACTGTTGTTTTTCTTGTTAATAATTCAGGTGGTGTGTTTCTACTAAAAATGTCTGGTAGTGCAAGATTTTCTCTTGTTTGTTAAACTATATGTAGGTTTGGGATTTTCATGAAAACTAATTGAAATCTGTAAACTTTATGGTTTGGATTTGATTTTTGTGTGAAAAGAAAAATTATAAGTTTATGGTCTGTAAAGAGAACTGTTGGATGTTTTGATCCAGGTATTAAAAATTCATATTTTGTGAGCGTGTATATTGTAGCTGTGCATTTTCTCATAAGTGTAGAGAGTCTAAGTTCAGATTGTGTAAATAGTCTTGAGTTTGCTGAAATAAGATTCATTTTATTTGTTCCACTGTGTGATTGTAGTAATGCTGCGCCGATGCCAAAACTTGAGGCGTCGCAGTTGGCATAAGATGGTTGAACTGGATCTGGAATGGTGTTTGATATGTGTTCGGTATTTGATGATATTTTTCTAAGACGTTAAACATTTCGTGCTTTGTCTGTGATTGTATGAAAACATCATCTAAAAAATTACGTCAGTGAGCTCTTTTTTCCTGCTTGGTCTGTTTCTGAAGCCTTTCTAGTGCCGCCCCCATAAAAGGAAACAGAACAGGCATCCACGGGTGCCTTTCTCCTATTCTCGGGGTGATTAATACCTGTGACAATAGTCTCTCTTTGACAAAGATTTGATGTGGACGAAGATTACGTCAGTGAGATCTTTGTCCTGCTTGATATGTTTCTGCTCTTCTAGTGACGCCCCAACAAGTGAAACAGAACAGGCAATTGACTAGAAAAAAACAAGCTGACCTTAAATGAAGATAAAACAAAAACAATGATACTATCTAAGAAGAGCAGCGCTAAATCAGATGTCAAATTGAATGGAATAATTATTGAAGAAAAACAATCGATCCGATACTTAAGTGTTCAAATTGACTCTAAATTTTCCTTTACTGATCATATTACAAAAATGCAAATAAATTGTCGAGATTTTTTGGGATGTATTATAGGTTGAGGAAAGTTTTAGGTAAAGATCAACTATTGAAAGCATATAACGCTTATGTGAAACCCATTTTACAGTTCGGGGTTTTGGATTATGCGTCAACAGACAAAACGAAATAAGAAAAAATTGAAATTAAAATTAAACGGCTTATAAAATTTTTTTGTTTTTAGAAAAAAAATGAAAACATCGAAAAACTGAGACAAAAACGCAAAATATACTTCGTAAAGGAACTACATATCTATGAATTATTAGAATTATTAAAGTTACTATGTAAGGTTTTGAGAAAAGAGTGCATGTCGACCATTGTCTAGGAAGCTGTAACTGAGAAAAATTTGAATACCATTTTGAATATGAGAATGTTAGCTAGGCAGATACCTGAGCAATCAAAGGGTAATCAAAAATCTTCTGTAAAAGTGAGAATTAGAAAACGTTTCAACTTTGATCTAAAATACTACCCAGATTTTGTAACTAAGACTCAGAGCTGCACACAATATCAATTACAAATCTTCAACATGAGTTTTTGGACAATTTTATTCTAGAAAATTATCGACTGTTTAAACTCATTTTTGAGTAGAATTAGTATTTTAAAAAAAGATTTGCTGTCAAGGGTAGGTATACTGCTGAAATTTTCCCCTTTTTCACATCAAAGTTTTTTTCCTTTTTAAATCATTAAATCTTTTTTTTTTGATTTCTTGATCAACTATCGATATTAAAAAATGACAGAGGTCATAGCAGGATCAGAGGCGCCTGCAAATGGGCTGCATAGTTCCACGGCGTTCTTGCAATGAGATTTTGTTTGGTTGTAAATGTAGTAACTTTTACAATGAATGGAATCTAATTTGCAAACAGTTTAATATGATTATTATATTAACCACAGCCTTCAACAAAACAACCAAAACCTAACAATAAAATTACAACACTTGCTGCTCCCGGTAGCACAAATACACAAAATATTATGCAACTGAACCGGTATAACAGGGCTAGGTACTTTACCAAAACGAATTTTTACTAGACCGACCTTTTACCAGACCTCAATTCACTAACTCAAATTAGTATAAGTTAAAATTAGTGGAAGAGTTGGAAAAGAACCGGTTAGAACAAACAAAATTTTATTGAGAAACCGTGAAACTATTGTCTTTTACCAGACTAAACGGCTTCATTACATCTGTCAATCAAATATGTTTACCGAGTCTGTTAAAAGGCCCATGTTATAACTTTTCTGGTAAAAGGTAGGTCTGGTAAAAGGTCGATCCCACGGTACAACCTTGTAGTAAAAGTTAAACGTATTAGAAAAATCCATGCTTTGGAAAGTCAATAAAAATCAGCAAACAAACGGGGGCTGTTCTCATGGGCGAAAGGCCAAATGAGCGAAAGCTTCATGGGCGAAAGACCGAAAACAAAAATAGCCGAAAGTCAAATATTGAAATGAATCAATTGCCATTGAATGAAAAGGAGTTAAACGAAGCAAAATTTTGCTTTTTTGATACTGAAATCCTTGAATTATAAATTTTGTTTCAAAATCGCCGGCAGTCAGTGATAATTTGAAAACTTTGTTTCCGCCGTTTTTTTTTTTCGTTTTTATTTTCGGCTATGAATAAATCCCTGGAAACATTTAGTTTCTCAGAGATTTTCATGCTTTTTTCCAAACTTTGGCATACTCAAATTTGATTGGCTGATTTTTAATTTCGCCCATTCGGTCTTTCGCCTATGAGGGATTCCACCCAAACAAACGATATTCCAAAGTTTTCAAAATCTGTTTTTCTTTTTTGAATCAATTGGCTTCCGCCCAAAACCAAGCTGAAAATTTTTGTAGACCCAAGAGTGGACTTCAACTCCAGACTAAATCTGCAGATACTGTCGTTGGATTTGAATTTCGAAATTGTTATAAGACACGTTTCGAAACTATCGCACTTGCGTAATTCCTTTAGCAAATGTTTTTCGGGAAACATTTACAATGCCCGGTTTCAATAGTCTTGATAACAGCAAAGGTGATACTATTTTATTTGATATGGCGCGCGGAAAAAAATATCATTGTTTTTGCAGAAAAATTAGATCAAGACACCCCCCCCCCCCAGATACCCAGATATACCAAGTTAAGATCTTCCACCCCAGCATTTAATTCGCATTAAATTTGCTAAGCGCTGCATGTAAAATGCTCGATTTTGATCGGCTGAAAATTTTTAACTTAGAACTTTGGGGGGGGGGGGGGGAATATGTTAATTTGGTCCGAAATGCTTAGCTCATTCTGATAATTACAGGACCCTGCCTGATATGACCAATCTTTTTTGTATTTTATTTTCATCTATCCCAAAAGCTTAATTCAATGAAACAATTTCAAGAAATTCGAAACAAATTTTTATTTCATTATGATAAATCATATCTGGCTTAGCAATCCATTTGGTTTAGTGTCATTAATGATTAGGAGCTGAGTCACAGTCCTTGATTCACGATGTAATTTAATTATCATTTTTGATTCAAATTTCCTTAGTTTAAGCCCAATGATGTTTGTTTTTCACATGTTTCGAAGTTATTTGTATAAGACTGATGGAAGATGCAGTTTTTATTGGCTGCCATTTCACATAAGTTGAATACATTTTAATTCAAAGAAATCGCCAATTTGTTTGAAACTGCTTCATAGACTTTTTTTGTTGTTGCAATTCACCCTGTAGTTGTTACAAGTTCCCAAGCCAATTAAAGAGGCAATTTTATCATATTTGCAAAATAATTTATCGCAGAAGAGTTCACTCGTTGTTTTCAAAGTTTTAAAATACTTTTTCTGCAAAAAATTGCATCCGATTGCTTTATTGTTGTCAGTTTTTGCACAGACTAAACTTTTGCTGTTTTTCCCAGCAATTCTTAAGAATAAAGTGTGCTTCAAGTTGTTCTCCGTCGCGTATGCATTTTGGCTCTTTGGGTTTGCTTTTTCACCCGGATATTTGTATGGGTATTTAAGCGAAGCTCGAACAGCTTATTGGACTATGTTTGGACCAGGATTCACTGTACAATTTATGCTGCCATAGGTCATGTTAAAATCCCAGGTTGAAAAGGTTCCAGTTCGGATGCAAGATGTTCCTTTAACCTCTGCTTTGACCTTCGAAATTTGACGGGATTTGAATTCTTCGGCATCTTCAAATTGTTTCCAAGAATTGATTTTATTGAAGCAATAACTTCAGAGGTGCAGTCTTTGCTAGCCTCTGAGAAAAACAACAATATCATCAGATAAGGCAACGAACAAAATCGATACCTGATTATTATCATGTTTGAAATTAATTGCAGAAACTGGAACTCGGTTTTATGTTAAGAAAAGAAAGGAAATGGTATATTTGGAGTGTTTTGTTGTGAGCTAGATTGTAATGGTGCGGGGGGGGGTACTTAGGGTTAGGTAAGTTAGGTAAAAATGTTACTTAATTTGAAAGAAATTTTTGAAATTCAACTGTTTTTTATATTTTAGATTGTGGAATGAAGGTTTTGTAATCTTTTCGTGGTTGATTTCGAAGTCGTGATGATTGTCGGATTTGAGAGATTTCGTTTTTTCCTCTGGTAAGAGTTTTTTTTCTAAATTTTGGTTTTTTCGTGGTTTTTGAGGTATCTAATTTTTTTTATTTCTCGGGATTTTTGTTAAGTATCTTTTGTTTCTAAGATTTGTGGTAAACAATATGTATCAATTGTTTGTTTTTGATTATTGTCAGATTTATTGTGGTAAATTTTAAGTCTTGTAAAGGATTATAATTGTGTAAGATCGCAACGGGCGTACTCTTTTGGATAGTATGGTAAAAAATAGTTTCTGTTTTGAGCAATTTCATTTTTATTTAAGTCAATAAGTTTATATGTTACATCAGTGGGTTTGTCAATAATTTGAAATGGTCCTTTTCGGATTGGTTGTAAATTTTTAGATATTTCTTTTTGTATTACAAGGTTTGGGATTAAGACATATGTTCCAAACTTTAAATTTGTAGCTGGTGTAAATCGTGAATTCATTTGAGAATGAATATTTTGTCTTTGTAATCTCGTGTTTTGGCTTCTTTTTGATAAACTTCGTTGTGTTTTTTTATCTCTGTTGAAAATCCATGTGTGCCGGAGGCTAATTTCAAAGTTTGTGGGTGATGAAAATGATCTTTATCGTGTGTATGCAATGGTAGTTTATAACACATTGATTCTTTTGTGTGTTGTCAAAAGCTTTGTGCGTTTTTTGAAGAGTTTGCTGTGAACATTATCAGTTTTCGTGGTTTTTGATTGAAAACTTTTTCATATGGCGATAGTCCTAAGGTTGTTGTTATTGGTGAATTATCAGCTAAGGGGAATAGTTTTTTATCTGTTGACCTTTCGGTATATTTTGTGCCATTTCCATTTATGATACATCTGAGGTATTGTTTTTAATGAACGGTTCATTCCTTCGATTAAACCTTTAGTCCATGGGGTATGAGATGTTCGTGGTTTGTTTTTGATGTTATATAGATGGCATAATGTAATTATTTCATTATTGATGAGCTCGGTGCCATTTTCTGTGACAAGGATTTCTGGTAATCCGAATTTCGCTATCCAGTGTTCATAAATTGTTGTATATGCATAATAGGCATTGCAAGGAGGTACTAGGTTAAGTGCTACGTAGTGTGTGAATGCGTCAACTATGACCATTTTGTATGAGTTTCCTTCCGAAGAGGGTGATATTGGTCCTTTTGTGTCAAATGATTTTCTGTGGTTAAAGTATAAACTTTGTCTTTTAAAATCCTGTTTTTCTGCTATATGTTTTGATGTGGGTATGGTTTATTTAATTGACATGTTTCTGATCCTGCATGTCTTTGATTGGTTTAATTAATTGAAACATTTCTGATCCTGCATGTCTCTTATGTTTAAGGAATGTGAAATGTGAAATGCTAGGAGGATCATACTTAGTGGTAGAGTGGTACTTTAAACTCTGATGTTTGATATTCTAAATTGTTTGTGTTCTTATTTATGGATGTAATATTCATTTTTCTAAAGCATCTTAAGAGTGTTTTTTTTCCTAAAATTGTGATTGTTGCTTTTATGGGATTTGTTTTATAAATTTACCAAGATGTTAATTGCCCAATGACTGTATCAAGATTTTGGTATTTTTGTAGTAGTTCAAGTGTTAATTTCTCTGTATTTGGTAGAAAGATATTTTCAATTTCTAACTTTGAGAGACGTTTGTTATCGAGATGGTCATGGAGGTTAAAAACTTGATTTATTTTGTAGTTTGTATCGGTATCTGGAGGTCCTGATAACTTTATCTTATCAATTAAGTTTTCTTTTTCTATTGAAGGGAATAGATTTGTCTTGTACCTTTTTTGTTTGAATGGTTTTTGTTGTGTGTTATTTTTGATCCATGATGAATATGGTTTTGGTTTAAATGTAATTTAAAGTTTCCTAAGAGTTTCCTAAGAGGTCTACTTCATAATGATTCTTTTGGCAATCTAAATATAATGGAAAGTGTTGAAAGTTATTTATTTGTGTCTGATCAACCTCAGTTTTTACTGCATATTTGCATTCTAGTCTTGGCGATGTTTCATCTTTTGCAAGAAAAAATTTAATATTTTGTGGTATTTCTACTGTTTTTTTTTTCTTGTTAATAATTCAGGTGGTTTGTTTCTACTAAAAATGTCTGGTAGTGCAAGATTTTCTCTTGTTTGTTAAACTATATGTAGGTTTGAGATTTTCATGAAAACTAATTGAAATCTGTAAACTTTATGGTTTGGATTTGATTTTTGTGTGAAAAGAAAAATTATAAGTTTATGGTCTGTAAAGAGAACTGATGGATGTTTTGATCCAAGTATTTAAAAATTCATATTCTGTGAGCGTGTATATTATAGCTGTGCATTTTCTCATAAGTGTAGAGAGTCAAAACTTGAGGCGTCGCAGTTGGCAAAAGATGGTTGAACTGGATCTGGAATGGTGTTTGATATGTGTTCGGTATTTGATGATATTTTTCTAAGACGTTAAACATTTCGTGCTTTGTCTGTGATTGTATGAAAACATCGTCTAAATATTACGTCAGTGAGCTCTTTTTTCCTGCTTGGTCTGTTTCTGAAGCACCTCTAGTGCCGCCCCCATAAAGGGAAACAAAACAGTCATCCACGGGTGCCTTTCTCCTATTCTCGGGGTGATTAATACCTGTGACAATAGTCTCTCTTTGACAAAGATTTGATGTGGACGAAGATTACGTCAGTGAGCTCTTTGTCCTGCTTGGTATG
Organism: Symsagittifera roscoffensis; assembly: GCF_963678635.1. Lineage (NCBI taxonomy): Eukaryota > Metazoa > Xenacoelomorpha > Acoela > Convolutidae > Symsagittifera > Symsagittifera roscoffensis. Next base: position 28,235,735 of record NC_087064.1, read on the forward strand.
TTTCTGCTCTTCTAGTGACGCCCCAACAAGTGAAACAGAACAGGCAATTGGCTAGAAAAAAACAAGCTGACCTTAAATGAAGATAAAACAAAACCATGATACTATCTAAGAAGAGCAGCGCTAAATCAGATGTCATATTTGATGGAATAATTTTTGGAGAAAAACAATCGTTCCGATACTTAAGTGTTCAAATTGACTCTAAATTTTCCTTTACTGATCATATTACAAAAATTGCAAATAAATTGTCGAGGTTTTGTGGGAAGTATTACAGGTTGAGGAAAGTTTTAGGTAAAGATCAACTATTGAAAGCATATAACCCATTTTACAGTCCGGGGTTTTGGATTATGCGTCAACAGACAAAACGAAATAAGAAAAAAATGAAATTAAAATTAAACGGCTTATAAAAATTATTTGTTTTTAGAAAAAAAAACGAAAACATCGAAAAACTGAGACAAAAACGCAAAATATACTTCGTAAAGGAACTACATATCTATGAATTATTAGAATTATTAAAGTTACTATGTAAGTTTTTGAGAAAAGAGTGCATATCGGCCATTGTCTAGGAAGCTGTAACTGAGAAAAATTTGAATACTATTTTGAATATGAGAATGTTAGCTAAGGCAGATACCTGTGCAATCAAAGGGTAATCAAAAAACTTCTGTAAAAGTGAGAATTAGAAAAAGTTTCAAATTTGTTCTAAAATACTACCCAGATTTTGTAACTAAGGTTCAGAGCTGCACACAAAATCAATTACAAATCTTCAACATGGGTTTTTGAACAATTTTAACCTAGAAAATTATCAACTGTTTAAACTCATTTTTGAGTAGAATTAGTATTTAAAAAAAAGATTTGCTGTCAAGGGTAGGTATACTGCTGAAATTTTCCCCTTTTTCACATCAATTTTTTTTCCTCTTTAAATCATTAAATCTTTTTTTTTTGATTTCTTGATTAACTATCGATATTAAAAAATAACAGAAGTCATAACAGGATCAGAAGCGCCTGAAAATGGGCTGCAAAGTTCGAATTTTTACTAGACCGACCTTTTACCAGACTTCAATTCACTAACTCAATTAGTATAAGTTAAAATTAGTGGAAGACTTGGAAAAGAACCGGTTAGAACAAACAAAGTTTTATTGAGAAACCGTGAAATCATTGTCTTTTACCAGACTAAACGGCCTCATTACATCTGTCAATCAAATATGTTTAGCGAGTCTGTTAAAAGGCCCATGTTATAACTTTTCTGGTAAAAGGTCGGTCGTGTAAAAGGTCGATCCCACGGTACAACCTTGTAGTAAAAGTTAAACGTATTAGAAAAATCCATGCTTTGGAAGGTCAATGAAAATCAGCAAACAAACGGGGGCTGTTCTCATGGGCGAAAAGGCAAATGAGCGAAAGCTTCATGGGCGAAAGACCGAAAACAAAAATAGCCGAAAGTCAATTATTAAAATGAATCATTTGCCATTGAATGAAATGGAGTTAAACGAAGCAAAATTTTGCTTTTTTTATAACGAAATCCTTGAATTATAAATTTTGTTTCAATTTTGTTTCCGGCAGTCAGTGATAATTTGAAAACTTTTTTTCCGACGTTTTTATTTTCGGCTATGAATAAAACCCTGGAAACATTTAGTTTCTCAGAGATTTTCATGCTTTTTTCCAAACTTTGGCATACTCAAATTTGATTGGCTGATTTTTAATTTTGCCCATTCGGTCTTTCGCCTATGAAGGATTCCACCCAAACAAACGATAGTCCAAAGTTTCCAAAATCTGTTTTTCTTTTTTGAATTAATTGGCTTCCGCCCAAAACTAAGCCGAAAATTTTTGTAGACCCAAGCGTGGACTTAACCTCCAGGGTAATCTGCAGATACTGTCGTGGGATTTGAAGTTTCAAAATTGTTATAAGACACGTTTCGAAACTATCGCACTTGCGTAATTCCTTTAGCAAATGTTTTTCGATAAACATTTACAATGCCCGGTTTCAATAGTCTTGATAACCGCAAATGTGATAAAAAATTTTTTGATATGGCGCGCGGAAAAAAATATCATTGTTTTTGCAGAAAAATTAGATCAAGACCCCCCCCCCCCCCAGATACCCAGATATACCAAGTTAAGATCTTCCACCCCAGCATTTAATTCGCATTAAATTTGCTAAGCGCTGCATGTAAAATGCTCGATTTTGATCGGCTGAAAATTTTTAACTTAGAACTTTGGGTGGGGGGGGGTTTGAATATGTTAATTTGGTCCGAAATGTTTAGCTCATCCTGATAATTACAGGACCCTGCCTGATATGACCAATCTTTTTTGTATTTTATTTTCATCTATCCCAAAAGCTTAATTCAATGAAACAGTTTCAAGAAATTCGAAACAAATTTTTATTTCATTATGATAAATCATATCTGGCTTAGCAATCCATTTGGTTTAGTGTCATTAATGATTAGGAACTGAGTCACAATCATTGATTCACGATGTATTTTAATTATCATTTTTGATTCAAATTTCCTTAGTTTAAGCCCAATGATGTTTGTTTTTCACATGTTTCGAAGTTATTTGAATAAGACTGATGGAAGATGCAGTTTTTATTGGCTGCCATTTCACGTAAGTTGAATACATTTTAGTTCAGAGAAATCGCCAATTTCTTTGAAACTTCTTCATAGACTTTTTTGTTGTTGCAATTCACCCTGTAGTTGTTACAAGTTCCCAAGCCAATTAAAGAAGCAATTTTATCATATTTGCAAATTAATTTATCGCAGAAGAGTTCACTAGTTGTTTTCAAAGTGTTAAAATTCTTTTTCTGCAAAAAATTGCATCCGATTGCTTTATTGTTGTCAGTTTTTGCACAGACTAAACTTTTGCTGTTTTTCCCAGCAGTTCTTAAGAATAAAGTGTGCTTCAAGTTGTTCTCCGTCGCGTATGCATTTTGGCTCTTTGGGTTTGCTTTTTCACCCGGATATTTGTATGGGTATTTAAGCCAAGCTCGAACAGCTTGTTGGACTAGGTTTGGACCAAGTTTTACTGTAAAATATATGCTGCCATAGGTCATGTTAAAATCCCAGGTTGAAAAGGTTCCAGTTCGGATGCAAGATGTCCCTTTAACCTCTGCTTTGCTCTTCGAAATTAAGACGGGATTTGAATTCTTCGGCATCTTCAAATTGTTTCCCAGAATTGATTTTATTGAAGCAATAACTTCAGAAGTGCAGTCTTTGCTAGCCTCTGAGAAAAACAACAATATCATCAGATAAGGCAACGAACAAAATTGATACCTGATTATTATCATGTTTGAAATTAGTTGCAGAAACTGGAACTCGGTTTTATGTTAAGAAAAGAAAGCAAATGGTATACTTGGAGTGTTTTGTTGTGAGCTAGATTGTAATGGTGCGGGGGGGGAGTACTTTGGTTTGAACTGCTGAAAAGATTTAAAGGATCCAGAGTTGTATATTAAAATGAGCTCTGGGAGTTGTTAAATTTCTATTTCGTCTTGGATGTATGATTTGTCTATTTATTGCAGATGTATTTTGGTTTTGACTTGGGTGTCTTGTTCTATTAAGGTCTTGTTGAGGGGTAGGGTATATATTATATACTGGTTCGTATTGTGGTTCGCTTAGGGATGCGTGGCGAACTAAAGGTTCTAAAGGTTCTGACAACAGTGAATGTCCTACTTCAAATGTATATGGATTTTCTTGAAATGAAATATGTGTTGATGATTAAGGATGATTTGTCTGACTGGATGTTGGTGTTGTTGGAGATTCCTGGGTTGTTGTAGTCGGTGGGGACTGTTTTGTGGGTTGTTGATTAACAATTTTGAAAGACTCTTTATATTGTTTTTACCTATGAAGAAAATTTTTGTTGTTTATATTCTTCTTCTATGAAAATGATTAATTTTATTGTTGCTAATGCAAAGGTAATTATTGCCTTTTCTATACATTTGCATATTGTCAAAATTAGGGAAATCAGGAATGTGAAAAATATTATTAAGAGAAGAAAATGTCGTTTTTGTTAATTAGTTGTCTTAACATTTAGATAGTTGTTGAAATATTGTACCTGATGAGATGGTCGAGTGTTTTTGCAAAGTTGAGGTAGGTTTTGTGGAGTGAATACAAAATTATGAAAAATTTGCAAAAATTACAAAGAGAAAGAGAAATATTTCGAAAGTATCTATAGTGAAAAATATGATGATTTGAAAAAAAATTGAAATGGTTGAAAAAAAATTTGAAGTTGTATTTTTTAGAAGACTGACTGATTCGGAAAGAAGCACTTGAGAAATGGTTCGTTCTTGCCGAAATATTTTCATTTGTTGAGGCAAAGTTTGAGTGTGGTCGTACTGTTTATTGATTTTGACAAGTGGGTTGAATATTGGCAATTTTTATCGAAATGAAGTCTGGAGTTCTAGGAGTGAGCTTTCTGATTTTGTTTTTATTTATTGGATGATTGAGGGTATCTGCGAGTTATTCGTACTTCAGGCTATATGATCATGTCTTTTTTTAGGCTCATTTAATGTTTTTCCTCAAGGGAATTTTTTTAGTGTAAGTTGGGACAATTTTGTTGTTTTATGTACCAGTTGATAGGGGAGGGTTTTAATATTTTGATTTTGTTCCTTGCGGTTGTCAAATATGAGCGTGTTGCTGATTTTTGACATGGAGGTCCTTTAGTTACAGTTATATATATGTTTGAAGTTTGCAAAATGTCGGCTAGAGAAGTGGTGTCAGAATGAGGTGATGTTTAGAAAGCGTCTGATTAGCTAAAGGTGACCTAGTTGTTCAAGGGTTTCATTATGAATAATGAAAAAAAAATGTGCTATATTTCTGAAGGTTTAAAAATGTTAATAATTTGAAAAAAGTTTTTGAAATTCAACTTTTTTTTATTTTTTAGATTGTGGAATGAAGGTTTTGTAATCTTTTCGTGGTTGATTTCGAAGTCGTGATGATTGTCGGTTTTGAGAGGTTTTTTTTTCCTCTGGTAAGAGTTTTTCTTCTAAATTTTGGTTTTTTCGTGGTTTTTGAGGTATCTATTTTTTTTTATTTCTCGGGATTTTTGTTAAGTATTTTTTGTTTCTAAGATTTGTGGTAAGCAATTTGTATCAATTGTTTGTTTTTGATTATTGTCTGATTTATTGTGGACAATTTTAAGTCTTGTAAAGGATTATAATTGTGTAAGATCGCAACGGGCGTACTCTTTTGGATAGTATGGTAAAATATTGTTTCAGTTTTGAGCAATTTCATTTTTATTTGAGTCAATAAGTTTATATGTTACATCAGTGGGTTTGTCAATAATTTGAATGGTCCTTTTCGGATTGATTCTAAATTTTTAGATATTCCTTTTTGTATTACAATGTTTGAGATTAAGACAAATGTTCCAAACTTTAAATTTGTAGCTGGTTTGAATCGTGAATTCATTTGAGAATGAATATTTTGTCTTTGTAATCTCGTGTTTTGGCTTCTTTTTGATAAACTTCGTTGTGTTTTTTTATCTCTGTTGAAAATCCATGTGTGCCGGAGGCTAATTTCAAAGTTTGTGGGTGATGAAAATGATCTTTATCGTGTGTATGCAATGGTAGTTTATAACACATTGATTCTTTTGTGTGTTGGCAATAGCTTTGTGCGTTTTTTGAAGAGTTTGCTGTGAACATTATCGGTTTTCGTGGTTTTTGATTGAAAACTTTTTCATATGGTAATAGTCCTAAGGTTGTTGTTATTTGTGAATTATCAGCTAAGGGGAATAGTTTTTTATCTGTTGACCTTTCGGTAAATTTTGTGTCATTTCCATTTATGATACATCTGAGGTATTCTTGTAATGAACGGTTGATTCCTTCGATTAAACCATAAATTCATGGGGCATGAGATGTTTGTGGTTTGTTTTTGATGTTATATAGATGGCATAATGTAATTATTTCATTATTGATGAGCTCGGTGCCATTGTCTGTGACAAGGATTTCTGGTAATCCGAATTTCGCTATCCAGTGTTCATAAATTGTTGTATATGCATAATAGGCATTGCAAGGAGGTACTAGGTTAAGTGCTACGTAGTGTGTGAATGCGTCCGTCAACTATGACCATTTTTTATGAGTTTCCTTCCGAAGAGGGTGATATTGGTCATTTTGTGTTAAATTATTTTCTGTGGTTAAAGTAAAAACTTTGTCTTTTAAAATCCTGTTTTTCTGCTATATGTTTTGATGTGGGTATGGTTTATTTAATTGACATGTTTCTGATCCTGCATGTCTTTGATTGGTTTATTTAATTGAAACGTTTCTGATCCTGCATGTCTCTTGTGTTTAAGGAATGTGAAATGTGAAATGCTAGGAGGATCATGCTTAGTGGTAAACATGGTACTCTAAACTCTGATGTTTGATATTCTAAATTATTTGTGTTCTCATTTATGGATGTAATATTAAATTTTCTAAAGCATCTTAGAATTGTTTTTTTTCCTAAAATTGTGATTGTTTCTTTTATGGGATTTGTTTTATAAATTTACCAAGATGTTAATTGCCTAATGACTGGGTCAAGATTTTGGTATTTTTGTAGTAGTTCAAGTGTTAATTTCTCTGCATTTGGTAGAAAGATATTTTCAATTTCTAACTTTGAGAGACGTTTGTTATTGAGATGGTCATGGAGGTTAAAAACTTGATTTATTGTGTAGTTTGTATCGGTATCTGGAGGTCCTCATAAATTTATATTATCAGTTAAATTTTCTTTTTCTATTGAAGGGAATAGATTTGTCTTGTACATTTTTTGTTTGAATGGTTTTTGTTGTGTGTTGTTTTCGATCCTTGATGAATATGGTATTGGTTTAAATGTAGTTTAAAGTTTCCTAAGGGTTTCCTAAGAGGTCTACTTCATAATGATTGTTTTGGCAATCTAAATATAATGGAAAAAGTTGAAAGTTATTTATTTGTGTCTGATCAACCTCAGTTTTTACTGCATATTTGCATTCTAGTCTTGGCGATGTTTCATCTTTTGCAAGAAAAAAACTTAATATTTTGTGGTATTTCTACTGTTGTTTTTCTTGTTAATAATTCAGGTGGTGGGTTTCTACTAAAAATGTCTGGCAGTGCAAGATTTTTTCTTGCTTGTTAAACATATGTAGGTTTGGGTTTTTCATTAAAACTAATTGAAATCTGTAAACTTTATGGTTTGGATTTGGTTTTTGTGTGAAAAGAAAAATTATAGGTTTATGGTCTGTAAAGAGAATTATTGGATGTTTTGATCCAAGTATTAAAAATTCATATTCTGTGAGCGTGTATATTATAGCTGTGCATTTTCTCATAAGTGTAGAGAGTCTAAGTCCAGATTGTGTGAATAGTCTTGAGTTTGCTGAAATAAAATTTATTTTATTTGTTCCACCGTGTGATTGTAGTAATGCTGCGCCGATGCCAAAACTTGAGGCGTCGCAGATGGCATAAGATGGTTGAACTAGATCTGGAATGGTGTTGATATGTGTTCAGTGTTATAACTTCTTCAAATCGTTTCTGATGTTCTGTCGTCAGTTCAAATTTTTTCTGATGTCTAAGAATGTTATAAAATAGTCAGAAAAACAGTTGCATTTTATAGACGTTTTTGCTTATGAAGTTAAGCATTCCAAGAAATTCTTGGATTTTCTTTTTGTTGGATGGAGGTTGCAGCTTTATGATTGCGTCTATGCGGGATTTCAATGGTGTGATCGTATTTCCTTTGATAATATGTCCTAGGAATTTTACACGGGTGAGAAAAAATGTGATTTATCTTTGGCTGCTTTCATGTTCTCTTTAAGTGGTGTTAGATGATATTTTTCTAAGACATTAAATATTTCGTGCTTTGTCTGTGATTGCATGAAAACATCGTCTAAATATTACGTCAGTGAGCTCCTTTTTCCTGCTTGGTCTGTTTCTGATGCTCCACTAGTGCCGCCCCCATAAAGTGAAACAGAACAGGCATCCACGGGTGCCTTTCTCCTATTCTCGGGGTGATTAATACCTGTGACAATAGTCTCTCTTTGACAAAGATTTGATGTGGACGAAGATTACGTCAGTGAGCCCTTCGTTCTGCTTGGTATGTTTCTGCTCTTCTAGTGACGCCCCAACAAGTGAAACAGAACAGGCAATTGGCTAGAAAAAAACAAGCTGACCTTAAATGAAGATAAAACAAAAACAATGATACTATCTAAGAAGAGCAGCGGTAAATCAGATGTCAAAATGAATGGAATAATTATTGAAGAAAAACAATCGTTTCGATACTTAGGTGTTCAAACTGACTCTAAACTTTCCTTTACTGATCATATTACAACAATTGAAAATAAATTGTCGAGGTTTTGTGGGATGTATTACAGGTTGAGGAAAGTTTTAGGTAAAGATCAACTATTGAAAGCATATAACGCTCATGTGAAACCCATTTTACAGTCCGGGGTTTTGGATTATGCGTCAACAGACAAAACGAAATAAGAAACAATTGAAATTAAAATTAAACGGCTTATAAAAATTATTTGTTATGAGAAAAGAAACGAAAGCATCGAAAAATTGAGACAAAAACGCTAATTATACTTCGTAAAGCAATTACATATCTATGATTTATTGAAATTATTAAAGTTACTATGTAAGGTTTTGAGAAAAGAGTGCATATCGGCCATTGTCCAGGAAACTGTAACTGAGAAAAATTTGAATACAATTTTGAATATGAGAGTTTTAGCTAGGCAGAGACCTGTGCAATTAAAAGGTAATCAAAAAATTTCTAAAAAAATAGAATTAGAAAACTTTTCAACTTTGTTCTAAAATACTACCCAGATTTTGTAACTAAGATTCAGAGCTGCACACAATATCAATTACAAGTCTTCAACATGAGTTTTTGGACAATTTTATTCTAGAAAATTATCAACTGTTTAAACTCATTTTTGAGTAGAATTAGTATTTAAAAAAAAGATTTGCTGTCAAGGGTAGGTATACTGCTGAAATTTTCCCCTTTTTCACATCAAAGTTTTTTTTCCTCCTTAAATCATCAAATCTTTTTTTTTTGATTTCTTGATCAACTATCGATATTAAAAAATAACAGAGGTCATAGCAGGATCAGAGGCGCCTGCAAATGGGCTGCATAGTTCCACGGCGTTCTCGCAATGAGATTTTGTTTGGTTGTAAATGTAGTAACTTTTACAATGAATGGAATCTAATTTGCAAACAATTTAATATGATTATTATATTAACCACAGCCTTCAACAAAACAACCAAAACCTAACAAAAAAATTACAACACTTGCTGCTCCCGGTAGCACAAATACACAAAATATTATGCAACTGAACCGGTATAACAGGGCTAGGTACTATACCAAAACGAATTTTTACTAGACCGACCTTTTACCAGACCTCAATTTACTAACTCAATTAGTATAAGTTTAAATTAGTGGAAGACTTGGAAAAGAACCGGTTAGAACAAACAAAGCTTTATTGAGAAACCGTGAAATCATTGTATTTTACCAGACTAAACGGCCTCATTACATCTGTCAATCGTATTAGAAAAATTCATGCTTTGGAAAGTCAATAAAAATCAGCAAACAAATGGGAGAAAGGCCAAATGAGCGAAAGCTTCACGGGCGAAAGACCGAAAACAAAAATAGCCGAAAGTCAATTATTAAAATGAATCAATTGCCATTGAATGAAAAGGAGTTAAACGAAGCAAAATTTTGCTTTTTTATAACGAAATCCTTGAATTATAAATTTTGTTTCAATTTCGCCGGCAGTCAGTGATAATTTGAAAACTTTTTTTCCGCCGTTTTTATTTTCGGCTATGAATAAATCCCTGGAAACATTTAATTTCTCAGAGATTTTCACGCTTTTTTCCAAACTTTGGCATACTCAAATTTGATTGATTGATTTTTAATTTCGCCCATTCGGTCTTTCGCCTATGAGGGATTCCACCCAAACAAACGATAGTCCAAAGTTTCCAAAATCTGTTTTTCTTTTTTGAATTAATTGGCTTCCGCCCAAAACTAAGCCGAAAATTTTTGTAGACCCAAGCGTGGACTTAACCTCCAGGGTAATCTGCAGATACTGTCGTGGGATTTGAAGTTTCAAAATTGTTATAAGACACGTTTCGAAACTATCGCACTTGCGTAATTCCTTTAGCAAATGTTTTTCGGGAAACATTTACAATGCCCGGTTTCAATAGTCTTGATAACCGCAAAGGTGATAAAATTTTATTTGATATGGCGCGCGGAAAAAAATATCATTGTTTTTGCAGAAAAATTAGATCAAGACCCCCCCCCAGATACCCAGATATACCAAGTTAAGATCTTCCACCCCAGCATTTAATTCGCATTAAATTTGCTAAGCGCTGCATGTAAAATGCTCGATTTTGATCGGCTGAAAATTTTTAACTTAGAACTTTGGGGGGGGGGGGGGGGGGGGGAGATGTTAATTTGGTCCGAAATGTTTAGCTCATCCTGATAATTACAGGACCCTGCCTGATATGACCAATCTTTTTTGTATTTTATTTTCATCTATCCCAAAAGCTTAATTCAATGAAACAGTTTCAAGAAATTCGAAACAAATTTTTATTTCATTATGATAAATCATATCTGGCTTAGCAATCCATTTGGTTTAGTGTCATTAATGATTAGGAACTGAGTCACAATCATTGATTCACGATGTATTTTAATTATCATTTTTGATTCAAATTTCCTTAGTTTAAGCCCAATGATGTTTGTTTTTCACATGTTTCGAAGTTATTTGAATAAGACTGATGGAAGATGCAGTTTTTATTGGCTGCCATTTCACGTAAGTTGAATACATTTTAGTTCAGAGAAATCGCCAATTTCTTTGAAACTTCTTCATAGACTTTTTTGTTGTTGCAATTCACCCTGTAGTTGTTACAAGTTCCCAAGCCAGTTAAAGCGGCAATTTTATCATATTTGCAAAATAATTTATCGCAGAAGAGTTCACTCGTTGTTTTCATAGTTTTAAAATTCTTTTTCTGCAAAAAATTGCATCTGATTGCTTTATTGTTGTCAGTTTTTGCACAGACTAAACTTTTGCTGTTTTTCCCAGCAATTCTTAAGAATAAATTGTGCTTCAAGTTGTTCTCCGACGCGCATGCATTTTGGCTCTTTGGGTTTGCTTTTTCACCCGGATATTTGTATGGGTATTTAAGCCAAGCTCGAACAGCTTGTTGGACTATGTTTCGACCAGGATTTACTGTACAATATATGCTGCCATAGGTCATGTTAAAGTCCCAGGTTGAAAAGGTTCCAGTTCGGATGCAAGATGTCCCTTTAACCTCCGCTTTGACCTTCGAAATTTTGACGGGATTTGAATTCTTAGGCATCTTGAATTTGTGTCCCAGAATTGATTTTATTGAAGCAATAACTTCAGAGGTGCAGTCTTTGCTAGCCTCTGAGAAAAACAACAATATCATCAGAAAAGGCAATGAAAAAAACCGATACCTGATTATTATCATGTTTGAAATTAATTTCATAAACTGGAACTCGGTTTTATGTTAAGAAAAGAAAGGAAAGGTCAAAACGAGGAACAAATAATAAACTGAGGAGATAGGAAGTCAAAGATCATAGATCGAACAAAAATAGTAATCGATGAGAAATAAAAAATAGCTGAGCCTGGAGGGAAAATTATTGATCTTGATGATAAATTTCGGAAAAATAGAAAATCAAAGATCCTGATAATGGTGATGATCTTATTCGACACACACGCACACACACACACACACACATCACACACACATGCACACACACACACACACACACCTCCAAGTTCTAGGTGAATGGAGAGGTGTTTTAGTCTGGCAGTTTTCAACACTTCGCAAACACTAGCTAGAAAATGATAGTTAACAGCCCGGGTTGACCTCCATAAACCGAAAATGCTTATCTTACAATTCGATACACCCAAAATGTTTATCATTCAATTCCATATATCAAATGTATGGAAAAATGGTAACCATACACTTCCATATATGAAAATTGTATGACTAGCATTTTTTTGATGACGACAGCAAAAGTTTTTTAAAGTAATATTGAAATTGCCCCAATTTTTTTTGTTCTTTTTTTCAACCGCAAATCGAATTTTGTACTCAAACGAACATTTTCCAAAAAAAATTTTGCATGCAACTTTTAATTTTTTGAGTGCATAACCTAGTCCTGGATGCACAAAAATTGGATTTTTTCCGTTTCTCTGGATAACTTTTTTTAAAATAGGCTGAAAACTCCTATTTATTTTGTATGGCATGTTTCTATATGCCTTGATCAATGTCTGATAATTTGAAAATTCTAATTTTATAAATGATCATCTCTGAAAAGTTTGATGCTTTCAGTATATACTCTTACACAATACAGGTAGTTGCCGATGTATTCTAAATGCCAGACGATCAACCTTTGGTGATTCTAGTTTTGAGTGAACAACGGTTTTAGTCACTTGTTTTCGGTCACGAAAACATCCCAAAAACTTTCAGAAATAATTTTTTTTTTCATATCAATTTTTTGGTTTATGAAAAAATGCTTGTCTTACAAAACCCATAAATGAAAAAATGCGTATGTTAGAGTTTTCTTAACATTTTTTTTGTATCTATGGACTTTTACGAAATTTTATGATAGGCATTTTTCATATATGAAGATTGTAGGATAATTATTTTTGGTCAACCCGGGAGCTCAACAAAATGAAATAAAAAAAGTAGAACAAGCCTCGCATTAGTAAAATTTTTGATATATGTGGAGTCCAAGCTGTAAACCAGAGATTAAGAGTCGCACGTTCTCGCATCTGATCCGCGGGAGGTTGACAATTGGCTGACCTTACACACCAATGATGAACTTAAAAATTCCAAAAATTGGTAATGCTATCCAGCAACAATGCCACTAAAAAAACTACTGCTAATTGGGCCTTTGAACCTCCGACCAGTAGATCTGGAACCTCACATCCTTTTAACTATGCTAAGGTTGCTTACTGATCACTGATTGTCAAACACTAGCCACAAATTAAACAGAATTTCGAATTAAACAGCTACGAAATTTTCAATGCTGCAGATCTTGGTTATAACAAAGTGCCCATAAATGAGCACTTTTATTTGTTGGTTCCGTTCATACTATTACACTACGCTAGCGATAAAACAAATTCGTTTAAGTGAATAGCTCAGTTAGCCAAAAGATGAGCACTTTATTTGTAGATTAAGTTCATACTAATTCACTACGCTAGCGATAATACACATTCGCTTAAGTAACTAGCGCAATTAAAAATAATTTTTATGATAAAAGACTTGTAATGAAGCAGCTAACCCAATTTTACATACGCCGAAACCATTAAAGTCAAAGAAATCTTACTAATGTGAAAGAAAACGGAATTGAAGCAAAATCTTAAAACTCAACCTACTGGATTTTCACAAACACTAAATATGGCACTTTAACGACAAAAACTCTATCGGCTTTTAGACAAAATTGATACTTTTGAAAAAAAGTTAACAAAAATAAACAGAGAAACAATCGTCCAAAAACGCCAGACATTCCAGAAAAAAGTTCAACTTGCATAGATTTAAAAACCGAGCTCCAGCTAGGACTCAAACCCTGAACATTAGGTTCCTAAGACATTCAATTTACCATTATGCCAAACAAGTGAAATAACAGAGTACAGTTTTTTTGCTTCATTAAAAAGACCAAAAAATAAATAACAATTGTTTTCCATTGTATTATATACATTTTTATTACATTAAAACTGCTAATTTTTATTTACTTTCTTTGCATTTTGGTATTTCAATTTGAAGTTAACTAAAAATCAAGTATGAGTGCATTTTAAAGTTTCAGTGATGATCAAAAGAAAAAAGTAAGTAGGTATGTATAAAACTGTTCAAATTTTTGGTCTTAAGAAACAAGTTTTTTTGGGAACATTATAGAACAGTTTTACTGCAAAGAACATCAAAAAAAAACTTCGCGAACTGAGGTATCGAAATCACTTTCAGCGTACCTTTGAAAAAATTTACAATTCAACCCTAAAAATCAAAAACTCAAAATCTTACATTTGCGCACACCTCAACGCGCGCTCTTCTAAAGCAACAACGCGTACTTCTGTCTAATAACTCGCATTGAGTACTCGCAGCAATTGAAATATTCATTTATTTTTTGTTTCGGTTAATTTTAATCATTTTCGTTCCAATGTTTTAAAAGACGCGGGAGAAGCCATAACTTTTTTAAATAAAATTAACACGCCCACCTGACAGTTAGAAAATTGTCATGAAACCTAGGCAAGCAAAAAAAAAGACCTTGAATTTAAGCTTTCAATTTTATGACGTTTAAATTTATTGCGGTAAAATTCTTTGACTCTCAAGAACTTTTCACGATTGAATTTTTTTGTGCAACCAAAACATGATCTGAAATTTACTCATTTAAAAACAACTAAATTATTAAATAATTTTTTTTCCGCCCACATTTTTGAAAACTCAACGCCACTTTCGACATTAAGAACAAGCATATTTTTCACGCCACTTGAGCTTTTATAATTAAATTGCGTACTTTACCTTCTTTTAAGACAATGAATTCGAAATCAATTTTTTAAATACAAACCAGAATTTAGGACTTTTTCCTGATCGAACAATGAAAAACGACCAAGATCAGTGATAAATCACTCCTATCCCTACACTTAACTCAGAATAAAATAGGTTATTTTTTGGCAAAGAGTTACAAATAGTAGTTTTTCACTTTATTTAAATTGTGGTAACACTATTTATTTCTGGGAAAACCTCATAAACAGTTTGTTATTCAGCTATGGTTTACACATTGCCAAGCCAAACTGTGCATTTTGTGAATTGTAAGCGGATTCCGCAATGGGCCGAAATCAGACTTGTCTTTGCTGTTTTAGATTCCAAAAACAAATAGCTAATACACCGTACCGCTCAAAATCACTCCAAAAATAGGCAATTTTGCGGAATCCGCAACAGTCTTTGCGGAACTCTGAACCGTTTGTAGAATCCGCAAATATGCAATAAAATATAGGTAGTGTAAAATTGAGCTGTTGCGGAATCCGCAAAATGTAAGCGGAATCAGCAAATTGTAAGCGGAATCCTTACTTTCCTTAACTGCAAAAAGTTTAAACTGATCTGCTAAAAACTGAAAGAATGAACACCCTTCCAATCTCAAACACCGAAAGAATCAACATTTTTTCTATCTCGAATACTGAAAAAAAAACTCAAGTACTAAAAAATATATTTTTCCGATCTCATAAACTGAACGAAAAAAAAACGAACGAATACAAATTAAACTGTACAATTTCATAGATTAAAAATCAAGAAATATTGTTCGGAGTTTTATTTCAAACACTAAAAGGGTGCATCCACAATTTTAGTTGGACAATGATTTAAGTTTTGTTCAGGGATTCCAGTAACAAAAGATAAATCCTTGCTTTTATATTCCGCGGTAGCTAGGTAATGTCTTTAGCTATATCTCTTAAATGACTTACATGTTCTCTTACTGACTGGTTCAATTCAGTACAAAAAAAACTGCGATCTATTGATGCTCGTGGAATCCACTTACATTTCCGGAATCCTCTCACATTTGCGGCATCCGCTAACATTTTGCGGAATCCGCGAACTTTTATGGAATCCGAAACAACTAGCTATATTTACGTGTTGAAAATTCTGCGAGAATATGTTGTACCGACAAATTTGAAGTCACAGTATTCGCACGCGGAATCCACCAAATTTGTTTAAGTGGAATCCGTTTACATTTTGGAACACGTTTAAAGACTTGTCTCTGGAATCCAGTAACCTAAAGGCTCCAAATTCTACGCCTGTTTGACGTGAAGCTGACTTCTGTCTCACCGATAAAAATTTGGAACTACAACTTCATTTTCAATTTGTTGCTTTACAATGCCAAACTGTGCACTAAATAGGCGCAAAAAATACCCAGTTCTCTCAAATTTGGTTTATTTAACCAAGAAAGTGTCAATTAGAAAATGTTCTTGTAAATCAAAGAATTTTAAGATTATCAATTTTTCTCTGAATTTCTAAAGCTGAAATTTTTCAAAATTAAGTCTATGTTTCGTGAGAGAAAGTTTTTTCCTTTTTTTTGTGTGTATGATTTTATGTGTATGTGAAAAATTCAAACACTTTTTCTGTGTGTAAGAAGTTTTTGTGTATGAAAACTTCAGCTTTCGAAATTCAGTGAAAAAATTGACGCCCTCAAAAAATTTTATGATGAACAAAAACATTTTAAAATTGACACTTTTTGATTTTAAAAAACCTAATTTGAGAAAACTGGATCAATAAGAAAATTTTTCATTCCCTAGGGAAATAGGAAAAATAAATTCCATTTTCAAAACTAGAAATCAATTACGTTTTTTGTGACCTTTACAAATTTCCTGTTTGATAGTCGAGTTTGCTTTCCTTTCACACATAGGGGAAGCTTCGCTTCGCAAACACAAAAAGCAGCTCCATAGAGTGCAATTACACAAATTAGAAATAAGCCTGAAATTAATTTAAAAAATTCTGCTACCTCTGAGATGACCCCTTTTGATGAAAACTTTTATTTGCGACTCAAGTTAGGAAAAAAAAGGGTCGTAATAACACACAAAGCTAATCGCAAGTGTAAACAAAGGAAGTAAACTGAACTTTGCAATCATCAAACCGCGAAAACTTAAAATTTAAGATACTATCTTCAAAAAAGCATACATACAAACAAATAGGTTTTGAGTTTTTTTTAGGAAAAATTATATTATTTGTGTACTCTTAAATTAATTTTTGCGGTTTGATTTTGATTTTTGTTTCAAGTTCACTGCAGTTCCTTTGTTCGATTCAATTAACTTTACTACGTTCATAACGTTCATTTTTATCAAATACAAAAAAATACTTCGTTCCTGAACTTCTCTTTCAGCAAATTTTCTGAACAACTGCTAATCAGTCTCGAACAATTTTCCAGAAAACGCATTAACCATTAGTCATTCCTGAATTAAAACTTTTCTCCATACATTGCTCTTCATAGCTTCATGCATGCAATTTGACGAGAACTTTCTTCGTGGTATTTCGATGGATCGTTGAGCATAAAATGCACTTCCCAAATAGCAAAACACGGCCATCTCTCAAATTTCAATTGTTTTTGAAAATAAGCTTTTAAAAACTAACAATATTATGTCGTGATTCTAAAAAACTTCTAAAAAGTTGCATCTCTTAACTTATGTTTTAATCATCGATCGCTGCTGTATAACAAATAAAAACGAAAAGTTGGCTACGCAATTAAAAATCGCCAAAAAAAATAAATTTTACAGAACTTCATTTAACACTACGAACTTTCTTTGAGGAACGGAGAGAGAATCACGCAATCCTACGTCATATTTCCTTCTAGCTCTAGAATGGAAGAAGTAAAGACACTTGGAGCAAGCTCGTTGCACTTTTCAGAAACAATGTTTATTTTCTTTGTAAAAATTGGGTGCTATGTGAAGAATAAAGTTCAATCCTCACAATTGGCTGGTGTTTTTTTTTGTTCTCGGTTATTCGCAGCCAAATGACATGCGCTGCAACAGAATGAGTTCAAATTAACTTTCTTTAAACCTCTTTTTCAAATTAAACTTCCTCTCAACATAAGAAGCGATGCTTTTGGGATACTTTAGTTACCCTGAGATTAACAGATGAAAAAAGATGAATGTAAAACCTAAAATTTTGTGACATGAAAAAGTGAAGCATTTAATTTAGTTCTTCAGCATTAAGTAAATTTGGAAAGTTCTAACTAGCACCAACATGCATCCAAAAAAATCATTATTGATGCAAACTACTTTTGCAATTTAATTGAGTTAAAAATCAAGTTTGACAAACAGACGTGAGATTATTATAAACTAAGTTTTTCGAGAATTGTTCATTGGCACACAATGAAGAGAAGTTAGTTCGTAGATGGCTGGTCACTGTTCAGAGTTGTTTCAGAACTGATGGTACCTGGCAACAAAACAGAGCTCATTTATCCATGGAAAAGACCAACATTCGAGCTGTTGTCAATATTATGAGCTTGATTAAAATGTTTTTTTGGACTGGTGATTATTTATTCGCACTCGAGTAAAAAGACCGTTTACCCCACTTGCAATTAACGAATCTACCAAACCAAATTAAGCCTTCACCAAACTTTTCTCTAAATAGTAACCACGTCTACAATCTGTTCAAGCAATTAAACTTCAATATTTCAAGTAATTTCATGAAGCGAATCGGTTGGCAAACAAATTTAGTTTTTATTGAAAGGATCAAGCGATGATTTTTGAATTAGTTTAAGTTGTTAATTAGACCGAAACGGTTTGCAAAAATTTCATGTTTTTCTTATTGGAGCTATGAAAATTTGAAATTTTTTAATCGAGTGAATTGGTTCGCGAAAAGTTCGATTTTTCTAAGCAAGCTTTTCAAGCTATTAAACTATGAAATTTTTCATGTCATTTCATAGCGCAAATCAGTTTGCCAAAAGTTGGTTTTTGTAAGCATTCGGGTTTCTCTTTTTAGTTAACTAGTTTCAGACTCAAATGACTCTGTAAACGCAAAACTTCGGACAAAAAGTGGTCAGGTACTGTCTAGCCTTGAAGATGAATCGAGTTCATTTTGTCTAAAGAGTTTTGAACTTTTTTCAGAAAGAATATTCTAGAATATTCCAGAACTTAGAATGATTGAAAGTTCTTGAAACGCCTCTTAAACGTTGAGCTCGATGGTTGCTGTGAATGATTCTTGGAAGTTCTGATCTAAGTCTTTTTAAACGTTGTGCTCGGCGAAAAAGTTAAAACGTTAAGTCCATAGCGCATTAAGACTTCCATTTAATATATAAGAAGATATAAGATAGTAAATGCAAAATTGTTGTCAATATCTTTTCGGTTAACGAATCTGAACGAAGTTAATTAACCTAAAACTGCTCGTTTTCATGTCAAATTTCTGTTTTTCACTTATTTCCACACGTAAAACCGGGTCCAAAAAAATCTAATTAATCTAAAATATTATAGCTTTCGACCGATTAAACTGGTCAAGGTGAACGTTATGGTCAACAATTTAACATTAACTACATATACTAGTTCAAATGACTCACTTGTAGCAGCTGGACTGTTCAGTTCACATGCATTTGACCTGATCAGTCTCTGACCAACTTCCAAGTCCTCTAAGGTCAAATGATTTCTGAAAGATGTCTGATCATTATAGGCAGCATTCAGTGAGTTCCATCCTCCGCCAGTTGCGCTTGCAGTTTGGGGCTGTGGAAAGTTGTAACCATCATGCCAGTAACTGCCCGTGGCTTGGTTGATTAAATTATTCAAGTTTGTCCGCGTGAATAAACCATCGCCCTGATCCGAACTATTCTGATTCTGGTTTCTCTGAGGCTGCGTTTGCGTGCTGTTACCTTGCCTACTGCCACTCATGGACTGAATGTCCCTTATGACGTCGGAGATTCGAGCCTGATTCAGGTGAACTTGAATACTCAACAAGTTATTCAACGTTTGCTGAGTTTCGGAGAGATACCTCTCTAATCTAAAACAACACATTCAACACAAATGCGAAGCTGCTCTTTGAAAGTTTGCAAGAAAAATTGGCAAAAAAAAGTTTAGAAACTAGCAAAAGATGTTGACTCAAGTTGAAAAATTGAAATTGCGTTATAACAATCTAGTCAATAGACATTTGGAAAGCTTCACTGAACTCAAGAAGCATTTTCGGAAAAAACATATTGCCTCATAGTTCTGTGAACTTCAAGAATATTTTTGTGCAAGTATCATAGAAAAATCCTAGCTCTTAAATTTTCATAACGAAAACTGAGAATAAGACAAAAGCAATCAAACATTTGGTTATCTTTTAAAAATTTTCTGTTATTGTTTATCTTTGAACTGGGAGAGTGAAACTAAGGGACATTATAAGAGAAATTATAATTAAAAGACTTTAATATGATACTACACTTAAGATCCGACGTACTTTATTTGAGTTAGGCAAAATAAGGAAGAAAATTTGAAGCAAGAAAAATAATTAACTTGTTTTTGAAAACAGCCGAAAGACCAATGAAAAAATAGATATACCCTTAATTTATCAAATTTCCAGAACAATTTATGAGAGATACTTTCTGATAAAACTAACTCAATTAGAGAAAACTGGATCAATAGGTCATCAATTTATTCTGCAAAATGTTAAGACCCGCTATCGAAATTAGAAGTCGTTCGCGTTTTTGGCGACGTGTACAATTTTGGTGCTCGATCGTGGAATTGTCTCCCTTTTAACAATCTAAATTCTAAAATCTATTTTTGAAAGTAAAAGCCACGTTTTCTCTAGCTATTTGAATGTTTGTTTTAGGAGAGCGTTGTTTGCCTTTCTTCCAGGAAATAAAATAGAACAAAACTTAAAAATAAATCAAAATCAAACCGCGAGAAATCAAATTTGAGGGTGAAAAAACTGCAAAATTATATAGACTAATTTAAGTCTTTCACTATATCCATTGGAAAACAAAAATACCCTACACTATAGTTCTTTCCCACCCATTTAGGGAAAAAGAAACAGAAACTGGATCAACATATAAATTCCCTTTACACTTGGAACTATGAAAATAAAAGATTACTTTCTAGGCTAAAAATCAATCACTTTGTTTGTGCCATCTGCACTTTACTAGTTGAGAGCGTAATCTGTTTTATTTTAGGCAAATAAATTTCATGGAGTTGAAAAAGAAGTCAAAATTTAAACAGTATAACATCAACTTTTTATAGTATTTTTTGAAAAAAAAAATGACATAATTAGTGTCTTCACTTTCATCATTGACACTTAATTACGATTAATATGATGGTAAACATTTTTATTCTATAACACAGAGGCGAAGAAGCGGAGCTTCGCATTGCTTGCAATAAAACACAAACAGAAAAAACTGAAGTCGAAAAAAACGTTGAAAAAAACTAGTTCTAACGGAACCCCCGTTAATCGATAAAAGTTCATTTAAGCAAACATGCTAAGCAAAACATGCTAATTGAATATTAAATAAGCAGCGGAACAAAATCATTACACTGAACCATGAAATTTTTTTTAAAATTCTGTGAAACCCCCTGAAACCACAATTAACTACACTTGCAACTATAATGAAGAAAAAAAAGGTCCAGTCCTTAGGGTGAAAAGGCGACGGCGTTACCTTTAGGCCAAGTTGGAACGAGCCTGGAAGTTTTTAAGATTCAGTAAAAAAGCAACGAGAAAAGCAAGTAAGAAGGGTTATTTACGGAAAAAAGTCTTGTTCCTGATTACAAGACACTGGGTCTCGCAAGTGTAATGAAACTCCATTTCGTTCAATGACACTTGAGTGCTTGTATAATAGATATTGAAGTAATGTCACAACCTTGTCGTCTCTTGGGCCATTGATAAAAACTGTGCTGAGAATCCCGAGAGTGAACCAGTGATACCCGATGATCCAATCGAATTTGGCTCCGAGTTTATATTCCTCGGATCTGCTGCTCTTGTTGGTAGGGAGTAGGGATTCTGTACATTCCTCTGTCTGTTCAAAGTGTTACCTCCGGGTGCTGTCTGACTTCGCTGTTGGAAGGTATGGCTACTGTCGTTCACTTCGAAATTGTTCGTTCTTGGGATGCTCGTTCTGTGCGCGTTCAGAGAGAGAGTATCGAAATCTTCGGGGTCAAAGCCAGCATCTGAAGTTTCCGTTATGTCATCTAAATAAAAACAGTTTACCAATTAATTAGAATCGCTGACTATTAAAAACATAATTTTCAGGTTTTGGCCATTATTTGACTTCAAGTTTGAAAACGAGCGTTCGCTTTAATTTGAAGTCAAATCATAGTTACAAATTAATCATTCGATACAAGGGTTATTTCAGCATTACTAATAATCAGTCAACACAGCCATTTAATTAAGAATTGTAGAATGGTAGCACCTATAGCACCACTTATATTTGCGACTTAGTTTGGAGAAAATTGGTATCGTGCTATCACACGACGCTGCGTTGTGTAAGCAGACGGGCAATAGTCCGAAAAAGCAGACAGATCCCGGCCGGATTCGAACCACAAGCCTTTGTCGTCTCAAGGAGGTGTGTTACGTTTACGCCAGATGCGCTGTATTTTTGACTGATTTCTTTTTTACACAGAGGGTAAGCGGATCTTCGCACCACTTGCGATACAAAACAAGAAAGCCGCTATGTCGGAAAAAATCGAGAAAAAAATTTCAAGATGTCAAAAGAAACTATACCTGTCAAAATGAATCAGGCTAGTTTTAAAACAAACACCAGCTAAAGAAATATAATCTGAAATTGGCATCTGAATCAAACTACCAAAATAACCTTAGAAACCTTTCGAGCCAAAAAAATCAATAAGACTTCAGACTTATTAAAAGTTAACAACTCCCCCTCGCCCTCAAAATACAAAAAAACTTAAATTGTTCGTCAAAAATATGAGGCCATTAAGCCGATATAAAATAGACCGAAACCTATTAACCCGACAAAAAATCAAAATGGAAAAGCTGAAAACATATTTAAAAAAATTAAGACTTAAAATTTATCAAGCCGCCCTCAACCTCAAAACACGCACGCATACAGGCGAAAGATATTGCAAATGATTATAATGCACAGAACATCAAGCTAAGTATGCTCTTTGAGCTCTGTTGCTGTTATGTAACAAAGAGAAAACTTAGCTTAGCTGACTCTTTAAGCTTTATACCACTCGAAGTGGATAACTGTATTAAACTGATGAAACCGTCGAAAGCCTTCGGACCAGACGGTATCGGCACGGTTCATCTCAAACATCTTGGCCCGCTAGCTATTAACCTTTCTTGGAAAAATTTTCAATCGCTCTGTCTCATGAAGTCATAAGTAGTGCCCCTCCCGAAACCTAACAAGAACTTAAAAATTCAAAATCCTAGAGCTCGGTCTCAATTTTAAGTCCAGCCGCTAAAATTTAAAATCGATAATCAACCCAACTCTAACTAAACACCTCCCAAAAGCCCACATTCAACATGACTTTCGCTAAATGCACTCAACCCTTACGGCATTATCAGTCCGCGAATTTTTTTTATCAGTGATGAAATCAGACAACCAAGGCCACCCTCTAGAACAGTTTTGGCCACTCTAGACTTATTCAAAGCTTCGACATGGTCTGCCATCGAACTCCTGGATCTCCTTCGTGGCACCAGCGTACCAGGTAGCTTAACCAGATGGTACTCAAATCATCTGAGTGGTCGCCAAGCGAAACACTTTTCAGGGATGCTCTGTCTACATCCAGGATTGAACGTACAGGTGTCCCTGAAGGATCAGACCTATTACCAACATTATTCGAGTTTTACGTTCATGATTTCCACCCCCTTTGTAGTCAAACAACTTTCAAAAGACCTCATCTACCCTATCAAACTACTTAGCTAAGTTACACCAGTTACTTGCGTCTAGACTTCTAGATCTCTTCATTTTTCCTGATCAAAAAGCTTCGCCAGCTTTTTGCTCGTTCAACAAAAAATTCAGCACCAACCGCCCAGTCAAAATAGACAATACACCCCTATCATTGGAAAAGCACCTCAAAATACTCGGTGCCTTCACTGAGCCATCCCTTGAACTCTCAGAGCACTGTTAGCGAATGACAGCAAAAGCCTTGCACAGGATTGCGAAGCTGAAGGCCCATCTGGAAAAAATTGGGGTCAGTCAGAAGAGACATTACTGGTTACCTAGAAGGATTTGGTCAGACCAAATTTAGATTAAGCATACCCAGCATGGTCCCATGCCGCCAGTTTCTCGTCTTTGAACACACTTCAAGTAGTTCAAAACGCCGCTCTCTGCACTATAATTGGTTGTATAGAAGGGAGTGCCCCAGAACTCTTACCGTTTCAGAGTGTAAAATTTAGAATGTTGCCTATCATAAACTACTTTCCGCTCAACTTACCCTCAAAAGATATATCCCCTCAAACCTTTTTTTTTTTTTTTTATCACTATCACCCCAGTATATATATATACTCCCACAATAGAACATGTCCTCCAAGACACATTCAAACTCTTCTTTTACCACTTTAACTAAGCCCTTTCGCCTTAAAAACTACAAATCGGATTGAAAACAACCACAATAATAGTGTCGAGCAAACACCCTGATGTCTCTCCCAGTAAAGAATCCCTCCCTTGCGCCACCAGAAGAACCCCTTTCCCAATTAAGGTTCGATTACAGCCCCTTCTTGAACTCCTACCTAAATAAAACCAACCCAAACGTCCATCAAAACTGCCCCTACTGTACTTCCCAAGACACCACTTTACACCTTTTCAACTGCTCGAAGAATACCACTACCTTGATTGAAGATGAGAAATTTCTCAAACTCGGTTTAGGCATGCCGGACGAGCCCCCTCGGGGTTAACAACACACGTATACATTTTTTTTTTCGCTCGTCAAATAACGCAATATGAAACCATTAAGCCAATATAATATAGGCCGATACCAATCAAGCCGAAAAAAGGCCAAAAAAATGTAATGAAAAATTTAACCATAAACTCTATTAAGCAATTTGTGCGATCCAGAGGTGAGCATAAAAACTAACTAAGTTTCACTTGAAACAACCCAAAATTAGGCCACATTTATCAAAACACTAAGAGCAGCTAAAATAGTAATTGCTTATAGCAAAAAACAGAGGCGAAGCTGTGCTTCGCAAACACTAGCAAGAACACGGCAAAAATAAGCTCTATAAAATGCAATCAGTTTGAAAAACAAGAAGGTTCGTACCAATACACTACGCTCGCAAGCTCGCTAGTATTAACAATTCTACTATGTGGCAACTAAGCCGACAACCATAAGCAGTCAAATAATAAGCCGACAATTTTTTTTTGAAAGAAATGTACATTTATTATGAATTGAACCCAAAGTTACCACCTCTAATTTTAACCATTCTGTGAACTAGGTTATTCACGGGAAAAAGTTCAGCGCCCGATTGCACCACTCTTGCTTATCGCAAGGGCAATGAAGCAAAATTAAACACGTAACATTTTTAGGTGCTAAATCTTGTCAACGAAGTTATTTACGTAAAAAGTCTAGCACCCGGCTGCAACACCCTTACTTATCGCAAGGGTAAACATTATGGCAAATATAGCATAGTCATTTAGATGGCAATGCTTGATGCATTGAAAATCGTGTTCCTGTTCTTTTTAAATGCAGTGCCCTAAAAATATTTGGAACCAGAAGCCAAGGAAAAATCAAAAAGTGCCAACAAATCTCACCAAGGTCTTCCCTAGTTCCCTTTCTCTGGTTCAACCCTTCCTCCTCGTCCGAGCTGTCTTCAGTAGTTTCTCCTGTAGTCGTACCTTCCACTGCTTCCGGTCTCTTTCTGGCCAGCAGGAAGTGTGCATGCTCCACCATCGGTTCCAGCACCGAGGCTGTCTGCAGTATTTGATTGGGGCTATCGCCACACTCTTTCAACAGCTTCACAATCTGAACAGAATTAAATAGCATATCAACTTTTATTACGAGACAAAGAATTTTTAAAATATCTGAAATTAACTTTTACGCCACAAAATTATCAGGTACGACAATTCACCTGAGGAAATATTTCATTACTGTCTTTGTAATTTGGCAAAATTTATTAGTCCGACCACTCTCGAAGAGTGGCAACAAACCATTGCAAAAAGTTCGTTTGTCAAAGCTCCCCTCATAATTGCTAAATGACGCAAGCCAATTATGACGCATTAGCAGTATCAGTAAATTTGAAAAACAAGAAATTTACCAAATAACAGGCCTCAATTTATGGAGCGGACGCATTTTAACTAATATACGAAAAAGTTCATTAAAAACATCCGATCCTGCCCAGGTTCCAACCCTGAGACTAAATGAGAGACTGAAGATCGACTAAATGAGACACTGAAGCCAAAGTTTTAACGCTATATTTGAAAGCTATTTTAGCCATAATCACCGCTCTTTTCTGCATTAACCACCTATTTTAATCGCCCCTTCTGGAGACAAAAAGAAGATGAAATTAATTTCTGATCTTTTTAGATTTTTTCAGAATCTAAAAATGTTGGCCATGACAATTTTTTTAGAAAATTGTCATGGCACTCAAAGGAGCCGAAAAAATGTTGGCCATGACAATTTTTCAGAATCTAAAAATGTTGGCCATGACAATTTTTTAGAGAAAATTGTCATGGCACTCAAAGGAGCCAAAAAAATAGCCAACAGACAGTTGAAAAAGAGTCAGTGAACGAAATTATATAACAAAAAACTGACTTGTTTTTTGAAAAATCTCAACTTGATGGAAAATTGTCATAGCACTCAAGGGAAAATTGTCATGGCACTCAAAGGAGCCAAAAAAATAGCCAACAGACAGTTAAAAAAGAGTCAGTGAACAAAATTATGCAAACAGAGGCGACGTTGAGCTTCGCACCACTTGCGATGCAAATATGAATGACAATGAAAATCAAACAAAAAAATTCAAAAAATCGTTTTTGTTAATGAAAACTGCAACAAAAGCCTCGTAGCTGAATAAGTTAGCTTTATTTCAAGTTGCTGGAAATGCCATGCTTGAGACAAAAGCCCGGGAGTTCGATTCCAGTCGAGAGCTGTTTTTCTTGCAAATAGAGATTTTTCCCGTAGCTCAATGGGTTAGCTTTATTGCAAGTTGCTATCATCCACATGCTTGAGACAACAAAAAATTATCCACACAGAGGCGAAGCTGAGCCTCGCGCCACTTGCGATACAAATATGAATGACTATGAAAATCAAACGAAAAATTCAAAAAAAAAAACTGTTTTTGTCAATAAAAATTGCAACAGCTCATGGGTTAGCTTTAATCCAAGTTGCTGTAATCCCCATGCCAGTTCGAAAAGAGTCAGTGAACGCAATTATACACACAGAAGCGAAGCTGAGCAGACAATTGGAACAAAAGTTGGAAAAGAGTCAGTGAACACAATTATACACACAGAGACGAAGCACACACACACGCAGAAAATTTTTTTTTGGACGCAACGACGCAATAAGAGGTCACTTAATCGATATCAATCAGGCCGACATTTATTATGCCGATAAAAAAGACAAAAGAACAGTTTTTCACAAATCAAGCTGGTAAATTACAACCAATGTGAAAAGCAAGTTTCGATTCGACCGGACTTTTAGGACTTTTTAAATGCTGAAAATGACTGCAGTGAACATTGTTTAGAGCTAAAATAAACGATTGTTAGATAGGGCAAATAAGCCGACAAAACATAAGCAGACAGATAATAAGCCGTATTTTTTTGAACCGGAACATTTTCAGTTTGAAAAAAAAACGGGCCCTGGTCAGATTCGAACCCAGGACTTTTGCCGTCCTAGGCGTATGCGTTACCAACAGGCTAAGTGTGCAGGAAACACTACAAAACTTGAATTCATTATGAACCAAGGAAGGTACCATCAGGAGTTCAATTAGCCTGAGGAAAAAATTGTTTACGGAAAAAAAGTCTAGTACCCGATTGCAATACCCTTGCTATCGCAAAGGTAAATACATGATTTGAAATTTTAAAAGAAATGAAGTTTTCTGGATAGCAACGCTTGCTCAGATGAAAATCAATAGGTAAGCACAAATGTCATGGCACTCGAGAGTATAGAAAAATGTCATGACACCCAAGGATATCAAAAAAAAGGCCAACAGATAGTTAGAAAAGAGTCCGTGAAAAAACTGGATCAATCAGTAAAAATTTTGTTTCGCTGGGTAACTTGATAATTGAATTCGATTTTCGAAACAAGAAGTCGATCATGTTTTTCGTGACCTTAACATTTATGCTGTTCGATAAAGGAGTTTGCCTTCCTTTTAATAGAGGAAATAATCTGAACTTGAAAAAAAAGTAAATTTGAGCCTCAAGATATTTCTGACTTTTCCTGAAAGTCAAAAAAAAAACATCGCGACTAATATAAGAGTTTGAAATACGCTACCTTTTTAAACGAAAGTTATTCAAAGTTATTGTTGCTTTTCTGTATCCACTTAATTCATGCTTGTTAATTGCTGCCTGGTATTGAATAGTCAAGCAACTGAGAAATTGTGAAAAGATATTGTGATGGTAGTAAAGTAGAGCTTATGAAGCAGTAGGTCTCAGGTTCGAATCCATAAATTTCGCAATTTCTTTTCTAATTTTCGTATTTTTAGATTTTTAAGTGTTTCACGGTTTGGCTTAGATAGGTGAATTGCAGCCTCGACTCTGTTTAACAAACTTACAGCAGACGCTTGCGCTATATTACGAATTCTGTTTTGCATTTTCGAACTTGACTCACAAATTAGTGCACAATTTCAAAATCTGTGTAGAATAACACATGTTTCTTATATGTACAAAAAAACGATTGCGTAATCACTCACTAATTAAATATACACTTACCGTACTGATGAAGCACTGCAGACTGCTGAATATTTCGCCTATTTGTAGCAAAGAGTTTTCATCAGTTCCAATCCATTCCAGCACAGTTTCTGTCAAATTAAATACTCAATGAAATTAAACAAAACTCAGATACTTTTTTTGAATTAAATGCAGCCCTACAAACCAAGTCCTCCGTCCAAAACTTCATCAGTTTTCATGTCTACCCTCAAATAATCGCGAAAGGTCATCAATAGCATATTTAGAAGTTCCTGAAAACACAATAAAAACTTAGTTATTTCGATCGATATGGGTTTAGTAAACAATGTTAGATAAGCCCCTACTGTGGTAATCTGCAGTCTATTTTGACAGTGAGTTCTTTGCGTGTCCAGGATCCATAAATCCAGTATCTATTAAAGAAAAATGAGATAACACATTGTCAAAAACATTACTATCACTAAGCAGATCATGCTGAAAAATTACCCTTTCGGTCTTCGTTTCGATGAAATACGTCAAGGCATGTCGAATTCCATCCACAATGCTTCTAAAATTAAAATAGTGATTAATCGGAATTATATCACTGAGGCGAGATTGCGCTTCGCAAATACTAGCGAGAACACGACAAAAAAGCAGCGCTATAAAGTGCAATAAGAAAAAGTATAAATAAGCCTCGAATTGAAAAAAAAAATCGGCTACGCCTTCGTACATACGACCTACTGCTTCCTAGAATCTATGAGTATCACACACTAACCACGGACGCTTAATTAATGACAAACACTAGCCACAAATAAGGCAAAGAACGGATGCAGTGCAATTTCCATCCAATGCTACAGCGAAATTTCCATATAAGTGAACACTTGTATTTGCAAGAAATAATACATTAACGCTCGCAAGTGTAATGTTCAACAATATAACGGAGGCGGAGCGGATATTCGCACTACTTGTGATACAACACAAACGTAGCAAGGCAAACTAGCCAACAAAAAATTCAGACGGAAGCCGCTAAGTCAAAAAATACTTTAAAAATTAGTTCAATCAAAATTTTCTTATCTTTGTCTCGTTTTGTTTTGATCAAAGATTATGTTAAAAATATAAATATATATGTCGAAAAAATTGACTGTGAAGTAAGCGGTAACAAAGCCGACCATACTTGAGGAGACATACGTCGAGCCAAAAAAAATAGTTTTCATAGCCCCCAATCAAAACACACGCATAAGAAAAAATTTTCGCGCATAAGAATTATTTTTCGCTAACCAAACGAAGCAATAAAAAGCTATTAAAACGATATAATATCAGCTGAAAATGTAAACCAAAAATGATAACAAAAGAAAACACCTCATACGTTACCAAATCGAAGCAGATAAATTTACACAACATGAAAAGCAACTTTCGCAAGGATAAATAACATGTTTAACACATTTGTGATTTATTTCCAAATATCCATGAACACATGAAAACAGAAAAAAATCATCGAAAATCGAAAGTTGAAAACATAGCCAACGGAAAGTTGGAAAAAGTTAAAAAGAACAAGGAAACCGAAAAAAAAACTGATTGAATTCCACTGCAAAAAACATACCAGGTTGAAACTCTTTGATCTTTACGAGCAAATTACGATTGACACTTTTTTGAAAAAAACTAATCCAATTTAAGAAAACTGGAGCAGTGGGTAAATTTTAATTCCTTGGGAAATATAAAAACGGAAATCCACATTCGAGACAAGAACTCGTCTACGTTTTTCGTGCCATATCCACTTTCGTAATTGGAGAGCGTAAAAAACCTTGTCTTTAGCAGCTGAACTTTAATCGCACTCATAAAAAATCATATATACCTAAGTGCATTCATAAATGCATTAGTATGGATGAATGTACTTATGTAGTTATTGTAGCAGTTTAAGACTTTCTGAAAAAAAGACATCATTCTTCTACGCTTCAAAAATTAAATTATTGTCAATCATATGTTTTCCTTTTTCCTTTTTTTGACCTTTTGAAAAACGGGGCGAAGCTTTGTGTTCGAGTGTGTTGTAGTTTTTTTTGTTTTCCACGCAAAATCAGGTACCACAAATAATTCTGACTGGGTTGATTGATAAATCAAATCGAAGTTATTTTAGTCTTGATTCTTACGTCATAAAATAGTTTCCAAGGTGATGATAACCATGATTAAGGCGATGGTAACTTAAATTGGTGATTCAGGCTATAAAAAAACTTGATTATTTTAAATAAAAACTAGTTTTGAAAAGAAGCTTTATCCTGAGGAAAAGATTCAAAAAAACTTTTGTTCTTTTTTTGCAAACTGTTGTCGATTATCCCTAAATTCCTAAACTTTTTGGGTGTGCTAAACTTTTCGGGTAATTTATAGTTATCTCGTCACACTCTGCATAAAAAACGAAACTATTTTCAAGAACTTATTAATTTGAAGAACTTTTATTTGTAGTTTTTAAGAATATGGTCGGACCAATATGTGATACTTGCACAGCAACCGCTTACCCTTGTATATCATTTGTTTTCGGAGTTAAGCTTATAATTAGCTTTCTTTCCCGTGAAACGTTGAAATAGGTTTGACACTTGGAAATAACTTCAATTTGCAGAAATTGTCAGAAATACACCACTCTTCAATAAAATTGAAAACTCTGTGCACTTCAAAAAAATTCATGGTTGGCACTTTTTTTACTTATAGACGAAGCTGCGCTTCAAAAACACTAGCTAGAACACAAAAAATAGCTTTATAAAGTGAATTTTTTTTAAAAAAAAAGAAGTCAGCCTCCATTTAGTAAAACTTTGCAACGTATTGGCTTCGAACCTAAAAGCTCGAGAATTGGCGTCTCACGCCCTGCCCTCTCGTTTTATTATTGTTATTTTCTTTGGAACAAACAGCTTTTTTCGGATCATTTGATGAAATAAAAATGGATCAACTGTGTTAACTTATTACAATTCCAAAGTCATGATATCAAAAAGCCGTAAAGATGCCAC
Source organism: Symsagittifera roscoffensis (assembly GCF_963678635.1). Classification (NCBI taxonomy): domain Eukaryota; kingdom Metazoa; phylum Xenacoelomorpha; order Acoela; family Convolutidae; genus Symsagittifera; species Symsagittifera roscoffensis. The sequence goes on from NC_087064.1 coordinate 28,266,882, forward strand.
CAAAAGTTCCACCAATATTTGCTGTGACTAAAAAGAATGGTCTTAGGTTAAAAAGAGAATGGTCATAGTATTGCACTAACGCTCACTTAAGTTCGTTAGTGTAATGAACTACTAAAAAAGAACTCTAAATTACCTATTAGAAAAAACTGGGTCAATGGGTAATTTTTTAATTCTGCTGTAAACTCTGTCCGTTATTGTAATTTATTCATTCATGTTTTTTGCGCCATTTGCACTTTTCTATTAGAAAACATGATGTGCTTTCCATTCAGCAAATGAATTAATGAGAGTCAACTACTTCTTAAAAATAAGAAAAACCACAAAACTTAGATAAATCACTTCGTTCATAAACGGTTAAAAAGTAGATTTGTGCTCCAAAGTTTGTATTTTAGCCGTTTTCCTTTAGTTTACTTACTTTCTCTTCCCTGACTTCGTAGGGGTCGATACTTCGCACGACTGTCCCGTCTGACTATCTCCCGATTTATGTCTTGACTTTTTGGTCTTTTGCTCCCCACTGCCACCAACGCCTACAGGCGAAGGAATACCGGTGCACTCTTTCAGCGATATCCTCGCTAGTTTTTTGTCCCTATCTGAGATCGAGACTGTTTTAATGTCTTCCACAGCTGGATCGGATCTGAACTTGGCTGACGTTTTGGAAACCAGATCAGTTACGAGGTCGTCTTCCACGTTCACTTTCATCGGATCCGCGTATGGCACTAAACATTAACGAACGTCTCAGCAAAAATTTGATATTATTCACTTTGGGCAATAGTTTGTCCACTAGCTTTCTATACCCGAAAGATTTAGGAAACTAATGAATCGAATACATGCTCGAATATTTACCATCTGTCTGTCACAAATCATAAAATTCACCAACAGCACCAAATAATTTAGCAATCCAGGAAACTAATGAATCGAATACATGCTCGAATATTTACCATCTGTCTGTCACAAATCATAAAATTCACCAACAGCACCAAATAATTTAGCAATCCATTTGACTCAATCTAAATTATCGTACATGGGTTCGAATAATGACTGATGATTAGTTTACGTCAGTTTACTAAACAATTACCACGAACTGGGAACTAGAAAGATGATGACGTCGAAACTATTTTGGAAGGATGTTTCCAATACTCCAACAAAATAGTGAACCAGGCTAAATCGGACACGATTTCAAGACACGAGGATTTTATTCTTGGCAAGCGATACAAACCGCATATCAATTATACCTAATGAATTTAAATACAGAGGCGAAGCTGCGCTTCGCAAACACTAGCCACAACACACAAAAGGCAAAAAGAGAAATAAGCCTCGAATTAGCAAAAATTCGTCTACGTCGACGAAAATTTCATTTGACGAGTTAGGTTGGAAAAAAGGAGGTTTATTCTAAGGCACTAACGCTCGCAAGCTGGCCAGTGTGAAAAACATACCTGATTTGCTCCGATCAAAGACTTCTTTATTTAGCCCCTGGCGACTGTCAGACTTCGGAATGTGGTCTCTACTGCCCACAGCACTGGACTCACTGCTCCTATCGCTTCCTCCCCCTCCTCCCCTTGCACTGGGGGGCTGACTCCTGCAGTGCTTTGCAATCCACGACTCCATCTTCAGTTCCTTCGGGGAGATCCTGTCTTCGGGATTTGTCTTACAGCACCTGCAATGTATCAGCGTCATCATCGCTTACTTTTCTGTTACGCTCAAAACAAGTTTTCACAGCTGATCTCTTTTATCCACTTGATTTAACTCTAAAGCCAGTCAAAATTTTGAAAAAATAATTCAAGGGAGCCTTCGTAATTAGCATGTTCGACACGCACACCGTTATCATATGGCATGTCACAAACGTGGGTTATTATTAGTCGATATATTTAAGCGCTGATTCAAATTAAGATACTTACTTTTTAAAAATCATAATGACTCAGACTTACTTTTCAATGAATTCGGCAGCTTCTTTCGATGCTTTTTCGGGCACTGGAGGAGTCACGGTTCCTCTGCCCACTTGGAAAATGATGAACAAAGGGTCAATCTGAAACAAAACACATCACTCTTAATTTTACGATATTTACAATAACTCGTTTCATGACGCCGAAAACTAATAAGCTTAATTTTATGCTTTATATAAATGATCGTTTACCTATCATTATCACCAAAAACAATTAAGCGCCCTTCAATTTCGTGACAAACTCCACTTTCTTAAAACTGACTTTACTTACCCCATGGAACGGAATCTTTCCACTGATCATTTCGATGACCGTGCAACCCAAAGACCAGACATCTGCAGTGTACGTGTAACCACGAGGACATGCTATCACCTCTGGTGCCAAGAAGTTGGGCGTCCCTGAAATACATGCAATAACATCAAGCTGCTTGGGTCAACTTTTTGAAAGTTTAGTTTTACTCTTTCATCAATGAAGATGGAGAGCCACATACTGAAAACAATGGAAAAATTGCTCGAATAGAATAGACACCTTTCATGTTGGTATTGAGAAGGTTGCTGATCTTGGACAATTGTTTGGATGTTCCGAAGTCAGCTATCTTCATGATGGGACACTCTTTATTGTTGAGATCCACGAGCACGTTCGCACCCTTGATGTCCCTGTGAATCACTTCATGCTCATGCTGAAACATGAATATTGCTAGTAACAATCTACATTCTGATCTCAGGAAAGGCAATATAGTTTTTTAAATGGCATTTAAAAAAAGAACGGCTGCAAAATGATACCGCTTTTAGACACAAATTTACACGTGTTTACCATTGTTGCAACATATTTTGTATATATTGTAACAATGAATAAAATGTGTTTTAAGTTGTGCTTCACTCCAAAAAAGAAAAAAATATCAATCAAAGAACACAAATTTGCACAAGCGCAGAAGACAACTCAACCTGTTAAAATATATTGACTAGAGAAAAGAAAGAAGTGTAAAAATTACTTGTAAGTCGAAAAAACTAAATCTAGCAAAATTCCATACTTTTGTCTGGGATGAGATTCATAAACAGCTTTAACAAGCATAGAGAATCAATGACCTAGTGGCAACTAAGGCTTGGTTAAAAAAAAAACTTGGGTCGAATCGTTAAGCCGAAGACGAAACTATAGCCATGAAAAATTCAAGCAAGCCATAAAATTTTTGAAATACAACTTTCTAAGATCCATACCTCCTGGAAGAGGCAAAACTTTATTACAAAATTCACTTATGACACTTTTTTATTAGCCACCCTTTTTATTAGCCCCTGCTCAATGCAGAAACAACCGCGGAGGACGGTGATCTTATCCATTTCGCCGCAGCCGATACCACCTTGAGGAGGCGGATGACTCTGGGACCCGTACAACAGTGACCGAAGTAGGATTCGAACGACCGACCCTCGAGTTGAGAGACGCGTGCCTTACCCCACTCGGCCACCTACTACGCAATACAAGTTGACTAAGCCGATACAACATAAGCCGAACCCGTTTAGCCAAAGAAAACTAAAAATCGGAGTTGGTAAATCTACAACACAGAGGCGAAGTTGCACTTCGCATACACAATCAAAAATATGACCGACAACGCTACTGGGAAAAACTGAATGAGTCTACAAAATTTCTTAAGTGACGCACACCAACTATGAGTCTACATAAATACTAAGTGACGCAAGCCAATAATGACGCATTAGCAGTACCAGTCAATTTGAAAAAAAAAATTACCAACTAACATGCCTCAATTTATAGAGCGGACGCATTTTAACTAGCATACGAAAAAAATTCATTCGACAAAACATGCGACCCTGCTGAGGTTCGAACCCTCTTATTTTGGTGCTATTCTCCTTCCCTACCTCTACGCTACAGAAACATATCACCTTGAAGCTAAAGTGCTATTTGTAATACAATAGTGTGTGTTATTATCCTTAGAATTTGCTGTACTTAATCGCTGGTTATTGATCTTATGCATATACTACAATAAAAGAGCATTTTGAAAAAGAGCACTAATATTTGCGACTTAGGTTGGAAAAAAAGTGAGTTCGTAATATCACACTAGCTTTGCTTGTGTAAACAGAGAAACTTTAAATTTGTGTAAAAACTGTTTGAATCAACAATTGAAGAACCCAAAATTGCAACCGAAACAGCTTGCAGATATGAATTGCACTTGAAAACAAAAACGCAAAACTAGCCGAAGAAAGTAGGACGAAAACCACAAATCCGAAAATATGAAAATATTTGAAATTAATTACTACCTCAATGAACTAAGAGGTAGTTTTGCTTAAAACTTTCAAGAAATTAAGCATGTCAGCAGAAGTGAGAATTTAAGCAGAATTTGTAAGCAACGTTGCTTAGGGTAAAAACTATCCTGCCTGCAAGTCTATTGCTCTCGCAAATGAACAAATAGCAAGATTGGTTGATCTTGCGAAAAAATGGATGACGTATAAGTGAGAAGGTTTTTTTTGTTCCGACCCTAGAAAATGAGGAGGAACTTTGTATTCAGGTTGGTTTTAGCGAGACAAACCAGCTTGAAATTTTTGGTCCAATTTCGAGCGAAAGAGGTGAGTAAAATTATCGTAATGGGTGGAGTGTTATATCATATCAAAGTCATTTCAGCCCTGATTCGACCGGCATTAAAGATATTTAAAAACTTTAAAAAGTTGTTCCAGTGTCGAGAAAAACCGGTTTGAAAATTTTGTCAAGCTTCGAGTAAGTAAACCAAGCGAGCAGGCTTTCTATAGAAAAACAAGCCATAAGAAATTTAGTTCAACTCCAGTATAATTTTTTTTTGAAAATATTTTAGCGCCATCTTTGGAACAGAAAATTTCAAAACAATTTCAGCAAAAAAAATTGAACTAAAAATCTTTTTTTTTTGGTTTTTTTTCGACTTAAATCGTAGCCCGATTTGCTTATCTTACTATTACTGTCGAATATGCCCAAATTCTCGGTTTTCGTCAGACCCTTTTATCACACGACTCGCAAAAAACCACACTGAATAAAAAATGAAAAAGTGCTTTTGTTATTTTTAGAAGATTATGGTCGGAAAATTCTGTGCTGCTTACACAACTACCGGCTATCATTGTTTAAATGTGAATTTTTAAAAGTTTTTTAGCCATTGTTATAAAATATGAATTAAATTTGTTTTAAAACTGTTATTGTTTTTAATTATTTCATCAGTCTCTCATTTTATTTTATGCATTGTCCTGATTTTGTTTAGGTTCATTAAAAAACTTTATGATATTCATATTGAAATTAATTGCAGGCTAATACAGTGCCCGTATTCTTCACAGAAATAATAGACCCTACTCCCCTAGAATATTCACCACTCCAAATTTTACTGAATGGACCTACCGGAATTTTATACCATAACATTTATGCCCATTTTAAGTTTATGAAAAATAACCCAGTTTTGAGCACTCCAAAAAAAGGTTTTTGGACGCAGAAAATGTTTCGTCTGGAGTAAATATCAAAAATTTTATGCCAATTTTAGTCTTCAAAAATCTTTGGCTAGATTTCACCTATAAATCAGAATTATTCCAAAGTTGCGGTACCCCTCTGATAATTTTTAACCCCTCCCCGCAATGAAAAACACATATGTGTTCAAAAATTGTCTACCCGCCCAGTAATTTTCGACTGCCCGAGAATTAAGTACTGCAAGTATCAGCAAAAATTAGATTTTTGTTATTTTACTTATTTTTCTTTCTTCATTATATTTTTGTTATTTTGTTTTATATGCAACTGAATTTATTGTTCGAGTGTTACCAAATTATTTGTTTAACTCTTGAGTTAATATGACCTTAAATACCTTGTGGTTTCCATGTTCTCGTCTGTAGAACTTTAAGCTATTGGTCAAACGAGTTTGTCCTTCGTTAGAGGATATTTGTAGAATTTCACGATTACGGCAGTTTTTTGAAGTCGCAGTATCTAACTACTGACTGGACTCGCGAAATTAACTTACCAAATAAATGAGCCCATCGAGAATCTGGTTCGTAAACTGAGCAGCAGTTGCGTCCGGAAGTCCTCCTCTGTAGTGCGAAGTGAGGAAGTTGGACAGACTACCCCCGTTAACGAATTCCATGAAGATGTAGAATTTGCCCACTTCTGGGTCCACGTGGTGTCCCAGGAATTTCACAATGTTTTGGTGCTTGAGACGCATGTGCAGCTGAATCTCATCACGCAACACCTGCATGGAGCCACTAAGAGCACAAAAATTTCATGTCATTACATTGAACACAGTCAATTAAGTCCTCCGACAAAGATGATCCTAAAGTTCTCAAAATGCCATGAATTCATCGACTCTTTTCAGGATTTATCGCCAATTTAAATTTTCGTTTAACTTTTGCAAACCAGTAATTTTATATTTCCCCGAGTTCTCATAAAACAGTACGTGAGACTGAAAAACCCTATTTATCACCGCAAGCAACTTCCGAAAAACGCATTTAGATGCAGTTTTTGGGCGCTTTTGATTTAAAAAATCGGTATATTTACTCCGCGGGCGTCCATTTTGATTTTATTAACATTTTCAATAATATTTTTTCCAAAGCCAACAAGGCTGAAACCATGTTTTGATTTGAAAATAAAGCAATGGTTTTTTATAACACGGCTTTTACCTGCCATTTTCTGACGATCCTCTGAATCCCATTTCGATCACTTTGAGAGCAAATACAGCATCTGTATCTTTATCCACAGCCTTGAACACTTTTCCGTATGCACCCGATCCCAAGTATGCTTTCTCTCCATTGGGCCTAGTCAGAATTTCGAAGTTTGTGATCTGCTGCTGTCTGCTCGATGGCGCGATCGGATTCTTGTCCGGGAACAATTCAGACTTTAAAGTCTCGTAGAGCCTGTAAACAAAGGGAGCTAGAAACAACAATCTCAATACATCACGCAAGGCAGCACTTTATTCAAACCGCTGTTGACCCCGGACTTAATCCTATTCTGTACATTTCTTGACTGGTAATATGGCCTAAGCTTTGAAAAGAGGGCACTGTACAGTGACAATTGATATGACATAAAAACTATTGTACACACGCTGCCCGTCATTTAAGCTCTTACAGGTAGAAACAATTTCAAAAAATTAGCAGGGGCTCAACAGCGGTTCTCTGTGAAAAGCTGAACAACTGATATGTTGGTCTTTTGTACAAATTTAGTGCCCATTTTCTAACCTGTCTCGGTGTATTTCCGAAGGAAAGTACACTTGGAAGTCGTCCAGTTTGTTCACATACATCAGCAGGCATCTCCCGTCGTTCATGTACGTGCTGAAACGAGTTCCCAATAAAATCTGAAGAAAACTTACAAAGCGATAAACCAGCCGAATCAACCCGAGGAGAAACAATTTAAGCCGAAAAAATTCAAATTCCCTCCCACTGAAGACATTCACACACGCCCACGAACACTTTCTGCGGTCGTCGAACGACCAATTATAAAGCTAATGAGCCGATAAAATATAGGCTGAAACCTATTAATCCGAAAAAAAACAATGAAGTTTTATTAAATCGAGCTGGTAAAATTACAAACCAACATAAAAAGCAAATTTCGAATAAGAAGGATATTGTAAATGATAACAAGCTCATAATCTGTCTGTTAAGAAAACTCAACAGACATTTTTTGAAGAGATGAGTCCAAGTGAGTCCTGCGAACTAAAATATTTACGTGAAAATTTACGGCAATTATTTACAAGTGTAAAGACCTATACTTTGAGTAAAAATTGTTCGAATCAGAAAAGTTGAAGCTGATTAAATTAGCAGACCAAAATGATCAGACAACTGATAGCACCACAGCACAAAAACTTCCATGCAGAAACATTTCAATTTTCAAAAAGTAACTGGACTCGATCCCCCACGCCTTTGTCGCTGCTTTACCTTTAAGCGCAGCGGGTAAAATATACAGCAGGAACTTGATATGAAAATAAAGTAATCTGATAAATTCTCGGAACAAAGTTATTAACAGGAAACGTTCCAGGTTGCAACACAAAACCCAGTTGCACTTGAGATACAAAAAAGAATGACTATCAATATTCGCAGATGAACCGAAAAATCGAAGAAACAATTTAGTTCCAAAAACAAAAATTTCAAAACAAATCCTTTATCTCCGATTTGAACTTCTTGCACCTTTGGAAATTTCACAAAAAAGGCGAAGCGAAGCTTCTCATTACTTGCAATACAACACATTCATTGCATGACAAACTAACATACAGAAAGTGACGAAAACGGTCGAAAATATCAAAATAGTTGATCTGTCAGAAATTTTTCTACATTGAACACTTTGTCTTGAAAAAATCCTTTCAAGAAAAAATGCCAAGTAAGACCATTGAATGTTAAACAATTATCGAAACAAAACATACAAAGCGGCAACAAAGCCGAAAATTCTTGAGCAGACACACGTTGCGCCTAAAAAGAATTGTTTTCAGTAGAAAAATTAACAACTCAAAAAAGATTTTAAAAAACTTTTTGCTAGTCAAACGGCTCAAAAAGAAGCATCTAAGCTGATATATCAAAGAAATAAGAAAAAAAAAAAAGAAAAACTGATACAAAACTCGGAGTTAAATTTAAAACCAATATTACGAGCATTTAAAATGCAGACAATCTCAATTTCCATTTGTAACTTTTAGCGTACAGACAAATCATATGCGCAGTCAATTCAGTACCCATGCTATTAATTCAGCGGTTACAAAACATACTGATTGATTGTCATTTCTTCCATTCTGTAAACAAAGTTCTTTACCGGAAAAAAAACAACTGCCGGTTGCAACACCATTGCTTTTCGCGAGGGTAAACAGAAGGTTCGACACAGAGGCAAAGCTTCGCAAACACTATCAAGAACACGACAAAAAGCAGCTCTATACAAAGCAAGAATAAACATTAGAAATAAGCCTCGAATTAGTAAAAAAAAAAACTTCTGCTACCTCTGAGATGATCACTTTTATTTGCGAGTCAGGTTAGAAAAAAAGAAGGTTCATAATAACACACTAAGCTGATCGCAAGTGTAAGCAAAGGAAATGAACTGAATTTTAAAAAATCAAACCGCGAAAACTCAAATTTTAGAGTGATAAATTTTATGATTTTTTCTTCAAAAAAAAGAAACAAACAAATGAATCAAATTACCAAGACTACAGGTTTTGCTATTTTTTTTTCAGGAAAAAATTTTAAATTAGTTCACGCTTAAATTCGATTTTTAAGCAAATTTTGATTTATTTGCGTTCCTGAACTTCTATTCCAGCAAAATTCCTGAACAACTCCCAATCATAGTCTCGACAATTTTTCCCGAAAGCGCATTAACCATTAAATTAGAATGTGCAATAAAAAATAGAAATGAGCCTCGAAATAATAAAAATGCGACTAGGTCTCGATTTCGGTCTGCGACATAAAGATTAAGAGCCTCACGCACTAACCACTTAACACATCCGAAACACTAGCCACAAATAAAGCAGAAAACAGATGCTATGAAATTTCCAAAGCTAGATCGTGATTATAGCCTGAGTGCCACCAAACAAGTGAACACTTTCCACTTTCAATGAACACTTTTATTTGAGAGCTAGGATTTAAAAAAATGTTCGTACTAATGCACTAGCTGCTCGCTGGTTTCAAACGTGTAAAAACTGACTGACAATTTTTGAGAACTTTTCTCAACTTTCGAAGGGAAAAATATATCAGGTTAAACTTGATATAGCTTAAACATGAAAAAATTCTTTCGTTAAACATGCAAAATTTTTATGCTTAAACATGGGAGATAGCTGCCACTCGCATTTAAATATAGTATAGATTATTCGTTTTCTTGCTAATTTTTGACGATTCTAAAACTAAAGAAATCAAAAGTCAAACCGCGAAAAAGTAAATTTGAGCCAGAGTAAATTTTAAGACTTTTCCAGAAAAAAACGAAACAAAAAAACAATCATCAAGACTTATATAAGAGTCAAGTCTGAAAAAATCATAGCCAACTGACGGTTGGAAAAGAGTAATGAACGCAATGAAACTTGTTTTTGCTGACTTGTTTTTTTTTCAAAAATCCTCATCTTTTGAATTTCGAAGAAAAAAATAGATGGCCTTAAAGCTCTTTGAATTTGTTAAACAACTTTGTTAAAATTGACCCCATTTGAGAAAACTGGATCAATAGGCAAAACTTTTTTTTTCACTGGGATATCTGATAATTAATTTTCATTTTCGAAATTAGAAGTCGATCACATTTTTCGTGGCCTTTACAATTTTGCTGTTCGATACCTTTTAACAACAGAAATGCACTGACCTCAAAAAAAAATTGCAAGTCAAACCGCGAAAAATTAAAAATTAAGCGTGAACAATATTTAAGATTTTTTCCTGAAAAAAATTCTTTAAAAAAATCAGCAAGACCTATATAAGAGTCCTCACAACCGTTCATCACTCTTAAAAATCATCATGACCTAGATTAGATTCTGAACTACCTGTACAAGAGACGGCAAATCGGCCAACGGTTTTTGTCAAAAGTTGATCCCTTTTTTGCAGAAAATGTTTTGAACTTTTGAAGTTTTTTTTTATTCCAACGGCGCTAAGAAATATCAACACAGAGGCGAAGTTGTACTTCGCATACACAAGCAAAAATATGACCGATAACGCTACTGGGAACAATTGAATGAGTAAAACTGTAAAACTGAATGAGTAAAAGTGACGCACGCCAATTATGAATCTATAAAATGCTAAGTGACGCAAGCGCAAGCCAATTATGACGCATTAGCAGTACCAGTCGATTTGAAAAAAAAAGAAATCAAATAACTAACATACCTCAACTTATAGAGCGGACGCAATTCAAGTAGTATACGAAAAAGTTCAGAAAGAACATCCGACGCTGCCCACGTTTGAAACCTCTTATTTTGTTGCTGATCTCATTCCCTACCTCTACGCTACAGATATATGATAAATTGAAGCTAAAGTGCTATTTGGAATATTATAGTCTGTGTTTTAATATCCTTAGCATTGTTTCAACAATATTTGCGACTTAGGCTGAAAAAAAAGATAGTTCATACTGTAACACTAGCTTTGCTTGTGTAAAAATAAACTGTTCAATAAAAATTTCATGGCTTAACCTTCTATGAATCGCTTCGCCCATTCACATTTAAAAACTTTTTTAAAAAGCACATTTAAACTCACATTTAGAAACTCTGAAAAGGACTGAGTGCTTACTTGACAGCAGCGAGGTCCGAAGCTGTGAATTGCCAGTTGGTATGTTTGGGGTCAATCAAAAGCAGATCGAAGCTCTAAACCGAAGCAAAGCAAGTCAATCGGACTGTCCCAAATAAATCAACACGGAAAGGACTACAGTAGCAATGAACTTGAAGTGGCTATGAATGGCTAAAAGGTAGGTGGGTCTCATGATTGCTCACTCCAAAATTTATAAAACTAATACCAAAATAACAGCTGCTGGACAGAAATACAGCTTTATTTTGTTTTCATTATTCAGACTAGATATATGTCTCACCTCTATAGGTCCAGGCACGTTTGCCCCGTATGAACAAGGTCCTCTGTGTATAATAAGGTTGGCGGGCACGAACTCATAGGTGCGATGGGCACTGGCACTAGTGGCATGAGTCACTTGCTCTATCACCAGCACTGGGTACTCACAGAAAGATTTGGAGGTGTCCTCTCCCACGAACAGAAAAAACTGCATCCAGAACTCAAACAGCTGCGCCTGTGACAAAAAACACGGTTGTTATTTACAGTTTTTCTTCATCTTGCATCAAATACTGCATATATACCGACACGCTCGGGGAAAGAAATTGAGCAAACGCTTTTTGCCTCTTTTCCACCACATCTCCAATTTTCAGCTTTCTTAGTTCTCTTATTTATTACACTGAGGCCAAGCTGCGCTTCGAAAACACACGCGAGAAAACGACAAAAAATTAGCTGTAAAAAAAGAAAATCAGCTGTAAAAAAGAAGTAAAAATAAGCCTTGAAAATTATGAAATAAAATAAGCTTAAGACATCCGCACTATCTTTGCATGTAATAATTGGTGAGCATGAAGCCACATTATGTATGAATTATGCATTTCAAAAAAAATTACCAGATATACTGAGCTGAAAAATTTCAGTTTTCATATTTGTACTATCGTTTGAAACAAAAAACTTCATTCGGTTCAATTGATGATCCAAAATTCATAATTTGTGTTGAATATTTATAATCGAATGCCAAAGCATATGCTTGAAATTTCTAACAAAAAAATAAAAACGCCGTAAAGGTGCCCCAAAATTGGCACCTTTTTTTTGCAAGGTTGGAAAAAAGATATACTCGCACTAACTCATCCAAAACGAAACAAAAAAATACAGAGGTGAAACTGCGCTTCGCACCGCTGGCGATACAAAACCAGAATGCCGCTAAGTCGGAAAAACAAACGAAACATCAAAAATGTAGAAAAAACTAGACCTGTTAAAATTAATCAGGCTAGGTTTGGAAAAAAACATGCCAGGACAATAGAATGTGATAGTCCAATCGGAAGAAAATTTACCAAGCGGTAACAAAGCTTAACATTCTTTATCAGAAAAAAACCAGACTTACAAAAATAACAAGTCTCCCTCACTCTCAAAACACGCATATACGAAAATTTTTCGCTCGTCGAAAGACACATTGAGGCCATTAAGCCTATATAAATTAGGCCCGAAACCTATCAGGCCTATAACACGAAAAAAACAAAGAAAATATACCAAGTCAAGAAGTTACAAATATAGCCAATCGAAGATTGGTAAAGAGTATTGAACGCAAGTAATTTAAAAAAAAAAACACTGACTCTGTTGAAAAAATCTCAACTTTCGAACTTCAAAGAAAAAATAGATCCCTTCAATCTTCAAGCTCTTTGAATTTCTAGAAAGATTTATGATTGGTGCTTTTTTGATAACATTAACCCAAATTGAGAAAACTGGATCAACAGGTAAAGTTCTTACTCCGCTGGAAATCTAAAAAATAAATTCCACTTTTGAAACTAGAAATCAATCACGTTTTTTGGCGCCATTTCCACGTTCGTATTTGGAGAGTGCTATTTACGTCAGTTTTAGCACATGAATTTCAATTGAAATCAAAAACTGTATACATAACTAAGTGCATTCATAGATGCATCAATATGTATGAATGCGCACCTGCGTTACTTGAGACTTTAATGCATATTTTAAGACGTTTTCCTAAAAAAATAGCAAGACCTATATAAGAGTCTTCACTACGTTCATTACTCTTAGACAGCAGAAGTAAGCAAAAACACTAAAAGCAACTCTAATGTGAAAAGCGTACAGCAAAAAAAAAACAATAATACGATGTGCCAACTAAGCCGAAAAAACATACGCAGACAAATAACAAGACGGCAACGGAAATTTTCTTTAAAACGCAATTTTTCCCATTTGAAAAAAAAAATTATCAGAGGGTTTCCGCGACTTTGGTTCAAATCTGATAAATTTAATAGTAAAATGTAGCCAACAATTTTCTGGTAAATAGGTATAAACAAAAAAATTTTGATTTTAAATTAGGATTTAAAGATTGAAATATACAGAAGCGAAGCTGCGCTTCGTAAACACTTGCGAGGAAAAGCATCTCTATAAAGAAAATTAAGAATAAGTAGAAATAAGCATCGAATAATTAAAACTTTTGCGGTGACGGATTCGAACCAGCGACTTCGAGATTAGGATTCTCGCGTCCTTCCCTCTCAGCCACAGGCTCTTGCACAATCTGCAAACACTGTCAATAAATAAAGCAGATAACAAATTCCAATGCTGCAGATCAATTTTCCAATGCTGCAGATCAAGATCACAGGAAAAGTGCCACCAAATCAGCACTTTTCATTGAAAATTAGGTTGGAAAAAAGTAGAGTCGACATACTAAAATACTACTCTCGCAAGCGTAAAACAGCCAATAGACAGCTGGAAAAGGCCAAAGAAACCTAAATAAATACTGAAAACTTTTTTTGAAAAAGTCTCGACTTCCGGATTTCCAAGAAAAATAGCCAACAGGCAGTTGGAAAATCTCAATTTTCGATGTTAAAAAAATAGATGGTTTGGAAACTCGTATTTCTGTAACAATTTATGGTTGACACTTTTTTAGATAAAATTAACACAATTTGAGGAAACTGGATCATTTCGCTGGAAAATTCGACAGAGGCCAAGCTTCGCTTCGCAAACACTTGCGAGAACACGACAAAAAGCAGCTTTATAAAGTGCAATGATAAAAATTAGACATAAGCTCCAAATTAGTAGAAACTTGGCTACCTCAGATTCGAACCTGCTACCAAGAGATTAAGAGTCTCACACACTAACCACTCAGCCCCGGAAGCTTAGTAGACTCCAAACACTAGCCACAACAAATAAAACAGACCAGTAGCTATGCAATTTCCAATAATACTGTGAAGGTTCCAAATAAAAGAACACTTTTAATGAACTTTTATTTGCGAGTTAGCTTAGAAAAAAAGAAGGTTCGTAATAACACTCTGCTGACGACCGCAAGTGTAATAATTAAATTGTTCTTTCAAAACTAGAAGTTGATCACGTTTTTTGTGACCTTTACACTTCTGCTGTTCGATAGTTGAGCTTGCCTTCCTTTTAACGAAGGAAATTATCAAAATTTGAAAATAAATCAAGTCAAACCGCGAAAAAGTAATTTTGATCCTGAGTAATTTTAAGAAAATTAAAAAAAAATTCATCACCAATATAATATTCCGGCACAGAGGCCAAGCTTCGCTTCGCAAAAACTTGCGAGAACACGACAAAAAGCACCTCTATTAAGTGCAATAATTAAAATTAGAAATAAGCCTCGAATTAGTAAAACGGCTACCTCTGAGATTCCAACCTGCGACCAAGAGATTTAGAATCTCAACCACTCAGCCACGGAAGCTTAATAGACACCAAAAATTAGCCAGAAAAAAAAACAAAACAGAGCTCAGTTGCTATGCAATTTCCAATGCTACAGTAAAATTTCCAAATAAATGTACACTTTTATTTGCGAGTTAGGTTAGAGAAAAAAGAAGGTTCGTAATAACACACATCCTGATCGCAAGTGTAAACCATTTTCCAGTAATATTAATATGATGCAGGCGCCAACAACCAAGAAAAAAATGCTCTGCGCTATAGCTACTTTCTCGCAAGAGAATTGTCTCAACTAAAATATAAATGTACACGATGAAGCGAACTAACCGAATCTTCATAGGAGTGACCAGGCAACGTCAACAACTTCTTCTGCTGCTTCGGAAGCGAGTGATCTGAGTTCGAATATGGACTGTTCACACTCTTGGCCAACTCCTGTCTCTTCGATAGAATCAACTTCAGGTTATGAAGTGTGGATTTAATGTACCACGCCGGCGCATTGAGGTGGAACATTCGTCTGGCTGCGTCAACTGCTTGTTGTTTGTCGTCCAACAGAACGCATAGTTCGAAGTAAGTGGCAACTACCCAGTAGTTCCCGATTTGGTCCAGACGACCCTGAGAGCCAATTGAGAAGCTCAGCTTGTTGTCTAAATAATGATTTCAGTGAAGTCTTTTGGAAAAACCACCTGTTGCGCAAATAATTCATATACAAAAGGTTCTTTAGAAGCGAGGGTGATAGCACTGACATCGAACGAACATTTCTATCCACCATTAAGGTTTAGCCGCTGAGCTTTTTTCAGACAAAGTGGTTTCAACAAGAAAAGGTTTTTTTTACCGAACAAAGTTTTCGTGAACAAAATGAAGGCTTTTCAAGCGAAACTAAGCGATGCCCCTTTTGAAGCTTATGGGGAAATTAAAAACTACTGCACTTAGTAAATTAGGAACTAAGTGGAAAATAAGCACTAACTGAGACGTTTCAGATCTTTATCAGTTTCGAATGTCTTGCCGGCAGCGACTAAAAGTGTGGCCAGATTAATCATGGCGTAGTCTGATGGTTCCAACTGGGCTCCCTTCTTGTACCAATCTATGGCGTTGTTGAGGTACTTTTCATTCTGATATTGGGACTCAATGTACAGGTCCTTGTATATTCTTCCGCAGAGACACAGCATGTCTGCACTGGGTTCCTCCACTGTTTCGATAACCTCCAGCGCTTCTTCTCTATCACCCAGTCTCTGGCGTCTAAATATAAGGCTGAGGTCTTTAATTAAGCTGGACAACAACAAATTGCAAGCATCTAGGCTCTAACGTGTTACCACTTCGACCAGGATCACCTGATTTTTGGTTGCTCTTTTGAACTTCAGAAACAATTTTTTTAATGAAGTTACAACAACAGCACTATATTGACTGGTTCTTGCAATTACCAGAAATGTTAACAAAGACTGACTTATACCACCACTACTTACCACTCATACAAAAAAATATCCTACGCTTTCAGGCTCCTAAATTATAGTTAAATGATTTTTTCCGCATTCAAAAAGCTTTTAATGAATCTGGAAAAGCGTAAGAAGTAAAGTATTCTTCTATTTTTATACTTAACTCACGTGCTCTAAAACTACCAGGGGGGGGGGGGTGTCTACACTTTAAGTTGCGGGGTTTCCTGCAATTAATAAGTACTTATTACGGCAATCAAATGCGTAAAATTAGATTTCTTGCCTGTTCAGTGCGAATGCATAGAGGTATATAAGCCCCTCTTTCTGCGAAAGATCGTAGTTCCTCTCCTTCACATAGCGGAACACGTCGATCATTGAAGCATAATCCTGAAATAACATGATGATCAATGATTGCAGATCAAATTCGAACAAGGCTATGAATCCAACAGAGAGTTGGAAAAGGTTACTGATTTCCACGAAACCGGAAAAATGATAGACGTTTATTGAATGATTTTCAACTTTCGAACGTTAAAGCAAAAATTAAAACAGGCGAAGTGGAGCTTAGCACTATTTGCGAAACAACACAAAAATAAGAAGTCGAAAAGAAGAAAAAATTGATAAAAATTGGGTCTACTACTTTAAATTTTCGTATATCTCCATAGAAATTTATTCCAGTCAGACATTCAAATATTAAATTAGCAACGGAATAAAACTTCAGAAGAGGAAACAAAAACGACAATCTTTGAACAAACACAAGTTGAGCCGAAAAAAAAATGATATTATAAATACTACAATGAAAGTTTCTTACAACACAAACAAAGTCCGTGATAGGCGCAAATTGCCGACAAAACTTGAGCAAACAAACGAAAGTCCGACAATTCAATTTTTACCGAATTTTTTAAAACTGCATACACCAAAAAAAAACAAAGCTCGACCGAGACTCAAACCCCAGACCTTAAGGTGCAAAGGCGGCGGCGTTACCCCTACGCCAAGTGGTAAGGAACACAAAGGATCTTACGAGAAGACAAAATAATTAAAAAAAGAATTTGTAAGAAAGTTTGTTGACGGGAAAGGGTATAGTGCACGAGAGCACGACACTTAATCTCGCAAGTGCTCTTTCAATTTCAAGATTCTTTAATGACTAACACTTTGATCATAAGACTAATCAATTAGAGAAAAGATTTTTCCACTCCTCTGGCAAATCTAAGAATTAAAATCCCCTTTCGAACCTAAAAATCATTTACGTTTATTGGAACCATTTGCACTTTCGTAATCGGAGAGTGTAATTTGCCTTCCGTTTAGCAAATGAAGTTGAATTGGAATTAAAAATGAAGCAAAACTCATACCGCAAAAAAATAACCACTCGACCTAAATAAGTGTTCGTTCATTGACACTTGAAAAGGGCTATAATTCAGGGGCGGATTTAGGAGGGGGCGGACGCCCCCCCCCCTCAGGGATTCGACCCCCTGCCGACCCAAAGGGTCCCCCCTTTGATACTTTTTAAGAAATCCATTTTTGGCCGACCGACCCTAAAAATTTTCTAAAGGCGCCTTCGGCGCCAATATATACTAATTTTTTTTTTTGGGGGGGGGGGGGGAGCGCGCGCCGAAAAAACGCAATTTTTCGGTCAAAACTTTCCAAAAAGTGCCTAAAAACGCCTTTTTTGACCTGTTTTTTCAAAATTTTGCCTGCGGCCCAAAAAATT
Source organism: Symsagittifera roscoffensis (assembly GCF_963678635.1). Lineage (NCBI taxonomy): Eukaryota > Metazoa > Xenacoelomorpha > Acoela > Convolutidae > Symsagittifera > Symsagittifera roscoffensis. The sequence goes on from NC_087064.1 coordinate 28,284,766, forward strand.
TGGCCAAAATAGGGACAAAACCGTGCTTTGGGAGAGCTCGAAAAATCAATTTGGTCGACCTAAAAAAAAAAAAAAGGTCGTCAAAATTTTCGAAAATTTTTTGAAAATCCGCCCCCCCTCGAGAAAATCCTAGATCCGCCCCTGCTATAATTCAAAAGTGTTGACCTGTTACAAACAAAAGATGAAAAATGGTTCACAATTAAGACATTCTCGGGTGCTGAAAATTTTTTTTTCTAATTATATGGTGTAGTGCTAAATGTATAAAATGTGCTACTAATTTAGCCATTAAAAAACTACTGTTAAACTTGTTAAAATAATTCCAGCCTTTCGAATTTCTCGGAATAGTCAAAGAGCTATCCGTTTTTGACGTATGAGTACGAGGTTTTTAGTACGACGCGTTTATTGGATTCTGGTTCTCGAATTGAACGAAGTGATGAAAAAGAAAAGCAACTACCACAGTCAGAAAAACTGTGAGCCAACCTACTTTCAATCAGACTTCAGACGCATTTCCGTAGTTCGCGCGATTTTTGATTGGAACATGCGTTAAATTGTTTACACAGCGGCGATATAAGCAAGCCGGTGCAAAAAAAAGACAGAAGCCACAAAGTCAAAAACATACCCAACCTACAATTGGAAAAGAGTCAATGAACGCAAGTAAACAGAAAAACTTTCTGAAAAATGCATTTTTTGGAAAAAATCAATTTTCGAATCTCAAAAGAACATAGATGGCCTTGTAGCTCTTTGAATTTCTAGAACAAGTTACGGCTGGCAATTTTTTTGATAAAATCAACCCAATTTAAGAAAACTGGATCAACGGGTAAAATTTTTATTTCGCTGGGAAATCTGACAATTGAAGTCCATTTACGAAATTAGATATTTATCACTTTTTTGTGGCATTTTTTGTTGTTCAATAGTGGAGTTTGCTTTCCTTTTAACAAAGGAAATGAAGACTAAAAAATCAAAAATCAAACCGCGAAACATCATCATTGAACGTGGATAAAGTTTAAGACTTTTTCCTGAAAAGAAAACACTAAAACAAATCAGCCAGACCTATATAAGAGTCCTCATCACGCTCATTACTCTTGATAGCCAACAGACAGTTGGAAAAGAGTCATGAACGCATATAAACAGAACAAATAGAATACAATACTGATTTGTTTTTCTTTAAAAAAAACTTCAACTTTCGAATTGCGAAGCAAAAACATATCGTCTTTGAAAATCAAGACTAAATTATTATTGACACATATTGGATAAATAAACCCAATTTTTTTAAAAACTGGATCAATAGGTAAATTTTTTATTCCGTGGGGAAATCTGAAAAATAATTCCAATTTCGAAACTAGAAATCGATCACATCTTTCATAATTTTTACGCCTGTTTCATAGTGGAGTTTGCCTTCCTATTAAAAACCAAAAAAAAAAGAAATCAAAGTCGAACAGTGAAAAAGCAAATTTGATCTTTAACAAATTTTAAGACTTTTGTTCAGGCTCAAATTTACTTTAAGACTAAAAAAAAAAAATCATCACGACCTTCAAAAGTGTGTGAATTACGTTCACCGACTCTTAAACACTAAAAGCAACTACAATGTGAATTCCATACAGCAAAAAAAACTCTACGACATCGCAGCTATGCTAAAAAAACATTAGCAGACAAATAAAAAGCCAACAATGTTTTTTGAAACGGAAAAAATCCCGTTTGAAAAAAAACAAGCCCATTCGATAACTCCAACCCAAGAGTGCCGGAGACCGAAATTTTAATTCCCTATAAACTGAAACTGAGTTTACCATTTCTAAGTTTGACCATTCTGTGAACAAATTTACTTAAGGGAAAAGTCTACTACCCGATAGCAATACCCTTCAAAACATAGCCAACTGACATTGGAAAATAATAATGAACGCAAGGAAACAGTATAAAAACTGACTTGCTCGTTGAAACAAAAACAAATATTCGAATTTCTAAGAAAAAAATAGATACCCTTACAGCTTCTTGAATTTCACAAACAGTTTATGATTGGTGCTTTTTTTTGATAACATTAACACACTTTGAGTGAAATGGATCAATACGTAAACCTTTTCCTCCTAAGAAACCGATAATTAAATTCCATTTTCGAAATAAGAAGTCGACCACATTTATTGTGACCTTTACACTTTTGCTGTTCGAGAGTAGAGTTTGCCTTCCTTTTAGCAAAAGAAATGAATTTCAAAAATCAAACCGCAAAAAAACATCAACTTAAGCCTGAACGTATTTTGAGACTTTTCCTGAAACAAAACCACGATCTATAGAAGAATCTTTACGATGTTCGTCAAAAATAATATGATGAAAACAAGAAAAAGTACAAATAAGCCTCGATTTAGCAAAAACTCGGCTACGGGTCGGATTCGAATCTGCATCCTAGCAAATTTGAGTCAAACGCACAAATCACTCAGCCATGGATGCTTAAAATTCCCTAAACTAGCCAGCAAGCTACATCAGATAACAAATTGTCAATTCGATGAAGCAAAAGTAGCACTAACTACAAAAAGACATAATTTTGCATGTAATAAATTGGAAAGCATAAAGCTAAATTTTGTAAAAACTATGCATTTCAAAAAAGTTGCGAGATACAAGATTAAAAAAATTTCTGAAATCGAGCTTTTTATCATTGTACTGCTGTTTGAAACAAATAACTTCGTTTCATTTGATGAATTAAAAATGCATCGACTATGTTAACTTTTTACTTACCAATGTCAAAGCACATATGATATTATATTGCTACCGTAGCTTTCAAAAGTGGCATTTTGTTTGCGACTTAGTTTGAAAAAAAAAGAAAGTTCGTATTAATACACTTTGCTTCGCAAGTGTAAAAAGTAAGCTGACAAAAGTTCAGCAGAGAAACTATAGTCGGTCAATTCAACAACTTTCTAATTCCATACATATCGGAAAAAAACAAGGTCCGACCGTGACTTGGTTTCCCCATTATAGGATCACAAGGCAAATATTTGTAGAAATTTTTTTTTGGAAAAAGTCTGTACCCAAAAGCTAAATTTAAAAAATATCCCAACTGCTATTTTCTAATGAAAAAATGACAGTTGAGATTGCCAGACCCAATTTTGATTAAAAATTAAAGAAAGAAAACAGACATTTGGAAAAAAGTCAAAAAACAAGAAAACCGAAAATAATGACTGATTCATTTTTGAACGTTTTTCAATATTCTAATTGGGTAAACGGAATCAAAAGATAAAATTTTTTATTTCGCTAGAAATTCTCAACAAATGAAGTCCAATTTTGTACCTAAAAGTCGTTTAAGTTTTGCGCCATTTGCACTTTTCTATTCGAAAGCATAAATTCTTTTCATTTAGCAAAATGATTTTGAATTGAATCTTAACACAGAGGCAAAGCGGACCTTCGCATCACTCGCGATACCACAAAAATACCATTGCGCGCTAGCAAACAGGGAAGGAACTTAAAAACTTCAAAACGTTGTCTGAAATGATGTTATATTTGCTGAAAACACGTTCAGAAACACATTCGACGGCGTTTAATGAAACTTCAATAAAATTGTTGTCATGAAAAGCGTTGAACTACAAATTCAATAAGTTTTAACATTTCGTGCGATTCGTAGGAAAGCATACAATTTTGGTTGCCTCGGAAGACCTAAAATTAGGTAAGTAAGCCGATAAAATCTAAGCCGAAATCATTTAGGCTGAACAAACTTTTAATCAAAAAAAAAAAAAAAAAATAAAGTCAATCATAGTCAAATTAAAAATTGCAGGAGCAAATGAAAACATAAGAAGGAACTACAATGAAAACTGCATACAACAATAAATTCTAAGATGTTGCAACTAAGCCGAAAAAACATCAGCAGGCAAATTATAAACCGACAGCTTCTTTGGAACGGAATATTTCCCGTTTGAAAAAAAAAACAAGTCCAGGTTACATTCGAACCCAGGACTTTTGCCGTCCCAGGCGTATTTGTTACCCCCATATTAAGTGGGCCTGAACCACTCAGAAATTTGAATTCGAGTGATTCTGCTAAACAACTTTTTAACCCGAAACAAATCTATATTCCGATTTGATAACGCTTAGAGCGATTTAAGAGTGATCAAGTTTTATGAATTTTTTCACCTCTCTCACTGACACCTATCAATTGAAACTTAAGATCTTATTTACAAATTTGCAAAAGCGAAGAAAATTGTCAAGTAGGTTTTTCAATCAATCACAATGCAATAATTTTACAATTTTTGAAATGAATAAGTTCAAACTCGTCGTTCCGATCACAAGTACTAAAATAACAGCAATGAGAGAACCCAATGAGTAAACGTACCTGACACTCTCTGAGTGCCATCATGAAGAGATGGACAGTCTCGAATGTGAGTTGACTCCTGCTCTGCTTCAGCTTCTCCTCGTACACTCTCCTCAACTGAACCTGCAGACTCACTCCTTTGTGACTCTTCATCAGGTCTCGCATCTCAGTCACAATGGGCAGTGCCTCATCCTTGTTCGCAACCTAAACAACCCAACACAACCACACCCCAAATATCTCATACATACTATTCTAGCATTAATTGAAAACTTGGCCTGATAGACTTAAATCAGTATGTGCCTAGCACGTTAAACAATAGATGTTAGAAACTTGTCTTCAAATCTAAACATTTGATGTTTTTGAATTGTTAATGTTTTGGCTGATTTTCAGAACTGATTTCATTTATGAGATAACTCAAAAGAACAGACACGGTCAAAAGATGTCATATTAGTTGTCCTATAGATTCATTATCTAATTCTTGGCGATATGGGACAGTTTCAGATTATCGCGTATTTTTAATTGGTTGAAATATTTCATGCACCCTCAGGTTTCTTTTACAGGTTTTGTTACACAGACTACAAACAGGTCATAAGCATATGGTTAGCAAATTGATGACCCACCAGTTGCTGAAATATTGTAATGCACGTGACTTGAGGACAGTTCACGAAATGAAGACAGTTTCTGATAAGCGATTTACTAACGCGCTGCAAAAAGTACAGTAATGTAAAAAAAAGTGGTCTGCTAAACAGTAACTGCTTAGTGTGGATAGCCGGCACCCAGTTTTTCACCTTCTAATAAAACAGATGCTTATTGATTAAAATTGCAGATCTAGTATTGTAGCGTAAAGAAAAGACAAGACTCTTGATTGAAAGTCTATCAAAATATTGACACCTGCTCCAAAGATTCTGACAACAATTGTGCATAACTTCGACACGCTTTCCCCATTCAAAACTACAAACTACAATGCAGTGGTGCTTGAGATGAATAATGAAATATTGAGGTTCGGTTACACAACAATAGAACCAAGAAGACTTCATTATTCAACTTGCTTCTTCAACCACGCTTTTTAAAGACTTCACTGACCTGTTTGAACCCATTTAGCACTCTCCTCAACTCTTGGGCCAGACTGGTCCACTCAATTGCAGCAGTAGAGGATGTAGCATCACCAGATGCGCCTGAGCCTGGCGGCTTCGGCTTTAGTGCAGGCAACAGCACAACATGGTTCAAGTCCAGACTCATGTCATTGGACGAATTGGAAGTGCCTGGCTGACTGTAGTAGGGGAGGAGTCCAGCATCCGCATCCACACACAATTCCTGCAAAGTTGAAGGTCAAGTATTTGTTATCCAACGCTTTTACGCCATGTTTACCATGATAACTGTTTCAAAACAACACCCGTTGAATTATATTTCACACCATCCAATTTTCCCCATTTAAAATGTCATAAGTAAAACCACAAAAATTTGGTTGATGTTTATTCAAAATGCTCTTCTGATCAAAGCGTCAAAACTGACGTAGAAGGGCACCACCTTTTTAAGTGATAGTCTTCATGCAGTCGGCGCCTTCTCTCTATATAGCAGTTCAAGAGGGACGTTTGATTGCCGATTTAAAAACGTTTTAGGTGCCAAACTTTTCGGCGTGTAGAGAAACGAGTGAAACTCCATGCCCGGTTCAGGATGGCAGTTTATAGTTAATAGTAAGAACCGAGGAAAATGCCCCTTATGTGAGATTATGTGATAAGCCGCAGATGTTGGGCAGGTTCTTCGTGATACCCTCGCAAGCTATTGATGGTAAGAGGTAAGGTGTACCTGGCAGTAAAAGAGATGGTCGGAACAATAATCAAACATAACTTGACCCTCACCTTCAAGTACAGCAGAGAGTTCTGCTCTTCGTCTGAAACATTTCCTGGAATCTGATACAAGACCACATTCACATTCTTGCCGTAATTTCTGCGATGTCCGATTTTGAGAAACAGTTTCGACTCTTCTTCCTTGCTGACCAAATGCACAAATGCTATGTCTAAAACAAACACAGAGAATGAATAAATGTAAATCATTATCTAGAAATCGACATCAAGATACAAATCCAAATAAAAAGCAGAGGGTTGCAATTACCATCATTTTTTCATAGAAAGGCAAACAAAACACAGTTCCTAGCCCCTAGGTCTCCAAAATGAATGAGAAGCTTTTCCACATGAATTTGAAATGATGCTCAAATTAAGCATTGCTAAGACACGCTCATTTTCATGTTCGGCTGATAAAAACATTCAACACCCAGTCGAGCCTACTATGTCCATAAATTTCAATCTGCCTCACTAACCAGCAAACAGGAACTGTTCGGTAGATTTGACTTCGTCAAAAGCTATTGCGTTGTAGTCTATGAGTTGGAATTGCACTTTTTTCTTATCACAGGCGTCCTTCAGCAGCTTAATGGCCAGGTCGTCCTTCGATCCAGCTGTCACACACACAACCTAAATAATTACAATTGCAGTTTCCCTTGAAATTGTTTAATTATTTTCACTACAAAATAATGACTACTGCAACATACGATTCTTGTGTTATATTCAAACTTTCTTCTAAAATTTAAAAACCACCCTTTCAAAATACAATTTAAACACAATTCAACATTAGCAGTCTCGTAATTAAAAAAGAAAAAATAGTGTTCAGGAAAAATTTCATGTGAATAGTAGAGTTCGGACCATGACCAGCTATAACTTCGATAGAAAAATGTTAATCAATAGAACACAATCAATCGTACTCATACCTTAATGGATCTGGCGAGGGTGGAAGTGTTGGAGCCTGTGCTGGACACAGCATCAACGGACTCTTGTCTGGGAGGCAGAGTGTGTCTCCTCTCTGTCATTCGGGGAACCCGCATCGAATTGCTCTTTCCCAGCCCATGTCCATGCCCATGCCCATGACTCAACTTCCTCTCGCCATTCCCATTGCCTGTGACAAAATTTTATTCTGTCTTGATAAAGCAATCAACGCTCAAAACAGACACCCTTAAAGACTTTATGTCTACCGCTGTCAAATCCAAGGTTCCTCTGGCCACTGGATGGCCGATAGCGTGATACCTGTAGTCTCAAAATGCTGCTGAAATGCCAATTGCATAAAATGATGTTCAACGATTGCACCGTCTAAAACGGAAGGGATCAATAATCTACTGCTGCGCTGATAAGCATGCGTCTGATACATGCTTACTTAATAGTACCGGATCAATTTAGCATAACTTGTTTTGCAATAGCAAGCTCTTGGTCTTTGCTTAAACGTATTCAAGCAAGCGTAACAAATATTAGGTTGACTCATCTATTTTACGTTTTACAACTTCGTTTACCAAGTACAACTACGTTTGCAAAAGTAGAAATGCAAGGGTCCAAACATCTAACCGTTTCCGTTGGCTCCGTTTTTTGACTGGACACTGGGCGCTGACTGAAGTCTGTGACCACCTGGAGAGCTGACAGCAGCAGCAGCCGGTGACTCATGGGATTGACTATGGTTGCCACTACTGGGCCGATGGGCAGGGGACTGATGCACACTGTTGGTAGGCGGGGTCTGGTCAACATTAATACTGGGGATAGAAGTTACAAAGCCCCGAGTCATGCTAAACTATCTGAAATATCAGATCAAGTTTATCCAATTTCTTATCAAAAACCGAGAAAAAACTCCAGGTTATGTTTGTAGCTACAAGTCATTAAAGAATCTATTATTAGTATAAATAAAAGCGAAAACAAACAAAAGTTATTTCGAATTAAGTTCAATAGCAGGGACACTGTGATTTAATGACAGTCTTTTCGGGAGCAACTACATTTATCTCCAAGATGAAAAACTGCTTTTAGGCACATTAGCTGCTCCAAAAGCACTTCCTGACATTGCACTTCCAAAAGCGCTCGAACCAAATCCAGAATTTCCACTAGAAGCTGCACTTCCGAAAGCTGGAGCACCAGAGCCCATTCCTGAAGCTAAAGCTCCAAAAGTTGGCACGTTGGATCCCGTGGAGGTACCTCCAAAAAGTCCTCCACTGCTTGGAGCTGCTGCTCCTCCGAAAACCGAATTGGACCTTCCGGCTCCAAAAACTGCACCACCACCAAAAGCTGGATTCGAAACACCAATTCCAAACACTGTTTTACTGCCAAATGCTCCAGTTCCTTGTAATCCCCCGAAAGCTGTCGAAGTTCCAAAAGCACTCTGACCAGCTGCAGGTGATGCAACAGATTTACCGAATACGCTGCCTGTGGTCGTTACTGTGCCTGAACCAAAAGGCGAACCTCCGGTTTGACCAAAAACAGATCCACCAGATGTTGCACCAAAAGGACTTCCAGATACAGGAGCAGCTGCAGGGGATCCAAAGACATTTGTTCTAGCGCTTTGGGATCCAAACACTGAGCTACCATTATTAGCTCCTGAGCTCCCAAACACACTTCCTTGTGACTGTTGTGTTCCAGCTCCAAAAACATTTTGTGCAAAAGGTGATGCTGCAGTAGAGGCATCTGAAGTTAGAGCAACCGATGATCCACCAAATGGACTTCCAAAAACGTTGGATGACTTTTGTTGAGCATTGGCGCCACCTCCGAGACCTGAAAAAGCACTTCCTCCAAATAAACTTCCAGCATCTGAGGGTTTATCAGCTGCTTGTGCTGTACTTTGTCCAAAGATCGAAGACTGATTGGTAGTGGCAACAGACTGTAACCCAAAAGGGACGCTTGATGGTGTGGAAAAAAGTGACTTATTTGAGGCTGCCGCATTTAATGTAGTTTGACCAAACGGCGAAGTAATTTGACTGGATGAATTGCTCGCTTGTGTTTGCAAAGTACCATTCTGGTTATTTTGCGTCGCTAGCGTGCCAAAAAGCGAAGCCTGTCCAGATTCTGTGCTTACAGTCGTACTTTGGCCAGAAACTGAACCAGGATTTCCAGTGGTAGTGGCTGGTGCAGATACAGGAGTATAAGGATTTAATTCAGGTACATTAGCAGCTGCAGGTGTTTTTCGGTCGATATTCGAAACTTGACTTGAGACAGCTGAAGCAGGTGCTTGCTGACTAGATGTTAGCGTGGTATTGTGAGCACCTGTGGATACTAACGATGTCGCCGACGAAGGAAGAACCGGCTGTCCAGGTTGATCATTTGCCGCGGCATTGGTCGCTGTTGCAGGATGCGATAAGACCGGATTCAATGCTGGAGCATACGTTGTTACTTCTGATTTAGATGGGGCAGGAATACCTAATACTGATTGGGAAGAGTTCGATTTGATAGGTTCGCTAGTCAGAATAGATGCAGTTTGAAACGACGGAACCGAGCTCGTTTTGGGCAGACTGAAAAAAGAATCTGATGCCGATGTGGGTGCGGCTCCTTGTCGTCCAAATAATTTAGATTGGCTGGTAAGGGCCATACCTTGAGAAGAACTAGCAGGTAATGACGTATTTTTTGTATCATTTGATGGAAATATTGACGCAGCATTCACGAATATTGAAGAGGTTGTATCCGCTACATGTGTGCTTTGTGTGCTTGTTTCTGTTGTATTCTCATTAGCTTTTAGTTGAGAGTTATTAGATGAGTCACTTGTACTATTTCGCCCCAGGTTCAAAATATTACTCGAGTTCGACGTTGAATTGACGCCAGAAAAGATCGATTGGCCCATTTGAACATTGGGTTTACCAAAAATTGAAAGTCCTTCATTACTTTTTTGTTGTGGGGGGAGACTAAATAAACTTAGTTTGCTTGTATTCGTCTGTTCTGCATTGTTTGCCGTTGCAGACGCAGGCAAACCCAGTATCGATTGTGGCGTTTCGGTTCCTTCATTTTCGTTTGGCAAACCCAGTATTGATTGTGGTATTTTTGTACTTTCATTTGCGCTTGAAGGTTTGGTGTTCAGATCACTCGCAGTTGTAAAGGGAGTTTCACTAGCATACGGCAATCCAAAAATACTGGACTTGTTCTTTTGTGCCGTATTTGTATCCAGTGGCTTGTTGCTAATCGGTTCCAGCATCGATTTTAAAATGCTATCAGGAGCATCTTTGCAATCTTGGGGCTTCCCGACATTCCCAAAAAAGCTTCCCAGTTTAATTTGAGATTGGCCTTGATGCATAGAGCCCTGTCCCACGGGATTCAGGTTTGGACTAGATGCACTTTTCATAATATTTCCCATGTTCGCAATATTCTGCTTTGAGAACGTGTGAAGCGTGTTTTCATTTGCACTGGCTGAAAGCACAACATTTGGTGGCATTTCTTTTGCCGCTTCATTTACCGTTGCACCAGTAGCAGATTTCATCGGAACTCCAAAAATACTTGCTCCTGATGCTGGCTGTTTTTGCATAGAAGACGGCTGGAGATTTGAAGCTGACGCATTAGGAGGACCACTATTGAATTTCTGTTGAGTATCGTCTCTCTTGGGCTTAGGGGAAGCAGGAACATTTGCACTTGTATTCAAACTCTCTGCGTTCACAAAATTTTGACTCTCAAACTTCGGCTCCTGATCTTTAGCCAACGCAAATCCTAATCCTGCCACTGGTTTTGTAAATGCACTAGCGTTCGCGCCTCTTTCATGTCCTGGAAATAGCAAGGACTGGTTCGAGGGAACCACAGGGACTGGTTTGTTCTCCGGTTTCTGTGTCGATTGGACGTTTGAGAACCCAAGATTCGGCTTGACTTGCAGTTGCACATTAAGTTCTGCTTGCTTTACGTTTAAGTTTGGCTGCTGATAGTGTGAAAGACTCCCAGGAACTGTTTTCGTAGCGTTTGCCGACGATACGAGGTTCAAATCTTTGACGTTGACTACTGGTGCGTCCTTGTCAGATGGAGGTTGCTGACTCAAATAGACACTTTCGCGAAGCTTCTCTAACATCCTTACTCTATCTTCACCTTTTGATGATTGAAGTTGCCCGCTATTATCCCATTGCTCTTTTGCAGAAGAACTAGATTGCTCATCGAAGTTCAAAACTGATTTCCCCCACACAGTTGATGATTTAACATCTTCCAAACCTTTTCCACTCAGATTAACATGTTCAATTTTGATATTTTTAGGCTCAACTGCAACTCGTGTCACTGGTGCTTGTGTTCTTCTGGACAAATAATCCCTCAAAGCTGATATACTTTCCGGATCTGTTTCCTTTGATCTGTTCGATTCAGGTCTTATCCCTCCAACAGTGCTATCGTCAACTGAAAGATTTAAACCCTTCAGAGAACAATTTATATCTAAGGTTGACATCTCGCCTCTTTTTGAGTATAAGCCTAGACTATCACCACAGCCGTCGAATGTTGTCATATCGCATTTTCGGTCATACTTAGCTGCTAAATTGTCCAACTTTTGCCCCAAAGCCATTATAGTTTTGTAGTTGTTCTGCAAGACAGCATTTATCATCGTGTAGTATTCAGTTTCTCCTTTCTTCATCTTTCGTTCACGTGAGGCTAGACTTTCGATCATGGACAAAACTTCATTCGATCTGAGCTGTATGAAACCTTCGCTACTCTGTATAGAATCCGCCAGTTTTTGCAATTCAGGTGGTAAGGGGGCACTTTTCAAGTACGACTCGTATTTTTCATCATTATGCCGTTCTTGAAATACTTTTGCTCTTTTCGCAATGTTAAATGTATGCAGATGAGAATTCTTCAACATTTGTACATCGTAGATCAAACTATCGAGTTGAATTTTTAGTTCATTTTTAAACTTCTCATTAGTTTGTGTGTTATTTTGCAGCGGAGCGTATGACTTATCTGCTATAGGTTTCTGACTTGCCGCCTCGAGTTTCAGTTTTTCAAGGTCGCTTGAAAATGCATCCATAATGTTTTTTGTCGCTTTGATCAACTCTTGATTTTGAGCCGCTTCTTCTAATTTTTGTTTCTCCTTTATCGCCTGAGCAGCGTCCGGTTGTTTATTTTCCACTTTCGAAACGCCTGATAAATTCTGCATCTGCAGAGGTTGGTGGCCATCATTTTCCTTATTCTGCCTTTGAGCAACTTTTTGGACCGAAGGACCTTTAGACACCGTATTCTGAGACGATATTTTATTAGGCGTGAACTGGTTAACAGAATTGACCAATTCAGGTTGCTGAGCCATAGATACTGGTTGATGCTGATTCTGGATCAGAACTGGCCGATGGCTCGTAATTTGGTTCATTGCTTGAGACTTCAAACTTTGAGACCCGGATTGGTTGATTACTCCCGGCTGCTGAAGATTTAATCTCGCAAACTTCAATGGTTGTATATTCAACAGTGGATTGTCTGGCAAATCGTAAGCAATTGAAAACGCGTGAACAGACCCAAAATGAGTAAGCGCGAACAAAACAGGGTATTGTTTACCTGGTTTTGTTTCACCGTCCGCGGTTGTTACAGCTCCGACAAATCTTTGCGAACAGAAGCTAACAGCCAAGCCGGCGCATAGAGGGTCTTTAATCGAATCTTTAGGCACTGGTAACTGTGCTCGGGCATTTTCATCTAACATCAAACAATCCCATGTATCGCTGTGCTTCAAATGAGCTATTACTCCGATTTCACTTGACTTCGAGCTTGCACAAATTATCAGTTTCCATTCAGGTATAAAGTGCATAAAGGCTATCAACTCGATGTTTGGGTCAATATCAAAACTACTCATAATGACATCTTGAATCTCTGTATAGACTGGTACTTGTTGAGGATCCTTGTGCAACACTACACTGAAGTATCCAAGATCAGGATCCCGATCATAGGCACAAACAAAATGGAACGTCGCAATCCATATGATGTTAAGAACTCTTGTATTTTCAGGCGAGTGTTGTACAACTCGTTTGATGTCTCCAGTTGGCGTAACTTGCAAAAACTTTCCATCAAGACATCCTACTAATAGCTGTTTGCCTTTTGGACTCCAAGAAGCACAAGAAGCATTAAGTTGCTTGTTCAGGGTCACAGAGAGTTTTCGACTTTCGAAGTTCCAAATTTGAACACTTCTGTCGTTCATGCAGACCGCAAAAACATTGCCACACGGGTTGGATTTAATACATGTTGGGCAAATCTGTCCAAAATCATGTGATCCTAATTCATTCAGACCATCTGTCAAAAAGTAACGCATCATTATCGAGTTAATTTCCTGGGCGATGGTGACAAACAATTGGTCGTCCCAAGAGAACAGAACGTGCAGCACTGATGAGCAGTTTTGATTTAAAGTGAGAGGAAAACTCAACCCATTAATCAACCCCCAATGTTGAGTAGCTTCTTGATGTTCGTCAAAATTCTTCACTGTAAATGACGACAGAGAGGCCCTCGGAACATTCAACGCCGCAACCAATAGGTCATATTTATTGGCGCAGGCAACCGAATTCTGATTGCTCTTCGAAATGATCGCTGGGCTTTTAGAAGACAGGTTGGGCAAGTCCCCTACAGCTTTGCAAGTCACAAACTTGAAAATTTCAGGAGGTATCGAAGACATTTTTAACTAAAATGATTTCAAAATGGCCTTTCTTCACTGTTAGATATACATTCTTATACATATGACTGAGCTGAATGGAGCATTCAAAATAAAACCTATGAAAGATTCGACTGTCTGAAATAAATCCTAAAACAAACAAGGATAACCGGTTATGTGCAATTTGCACAGAATGCTCCGGCCATAGTCTTAAAAAACACTAAGTTTTTTTCAAACTATAGTCATTTTTTTCGGCGTGTGATAAAGAGATCTGAACAGGAAAACAGAACTTAGGCATATTCGACAGTAAGAGCAAAAACGGCGAATTGAAAAACAGTTTTTCTAGAAAAATGACTAGAAAAACAAAACACAATTTTCAATTTATTACTTTTTTTAAAATTTTTTTGCAGTTTTTTTAAATTTTGAAGTATTAGATTCCAAAAAGCGCTAAACAACTCAAAAAACTAAATATACTCGAGAAAAACTAGACTTTCATGGCTGAAACTAAGCTAATGTGAGCTATTTAAATAAGCTACTGCAAGACAACACGCTCACCTTATTAGCTCGAAACAGAAAAAATCAAAAATTTCAAACCGGTGTTTAAATATCGTTCGAATCATGACTGAAAAGGCTTTAATATGATATATTATTTGACCCAGTCCGACGATTATTTGTGGTACAAACACTAAAAAATTAAAACAAACTCGAATACAAAGTTCCTCCCCATTTTCAAATGGTCGGAAAAATAAGTACAGCCCATTACTGTGCCAGTAGCACAGAATCTTGCGACTCAATTATTCAAGTAGAGAAACTCAAAAAAGACAAGGATAGCCGGTTGCTGTGCAAGTACCATAGTCTCAATTTATTTTTCTTCAAATTGATGACGTTTTTTGTGCGTGATGTAAGAAAAGATCTGACACAAAGGAGAAGCGGAGCTTTGCATCACTTGCGACAAAATACAAGCGCAGTATTACAAGCTAGCTAATAGAAAATGGGACGGAAATAAAAACAAAATCAACAAATGGGAGGAAAAAAGGGAAAAAAGAAAAATGGTAGAAAAACAGAATAAATAAGCTTTTAGTATTTATTCAGCGACCACTAAGCCGACTACAAGTCGGTAGATGCCCATTGAGTCGGAAACACAAAACGTCATAAGAAATTTTTGTCATAAAAAAAATCGAACGATTAAATTGCAACACACACTCCCTGAATTTTTCAAAAAAAAATTAGCGCAGGACTCGCACCTACCGTGCTCTCAAAAAGGGCTTCCGAAAACATGTACCAAAACGGCGATAATTAAGGCTACCATGAAAATAAACTGGGGTCATCTAGCAAGGGTTTCTAATTCATGAAAAACGCCATATCTCGATATCAAAATGAATATACTCTGACAGAACCACGCGGAAAGGTTGAAATATTTGCGTTCGGTTACTTTTTTGAAACATTTATCGAAAAAAAAATTGAAAAAATCATAAAATCAAAAATCACGCCATTTCTCGAAACCAAAATAAATTGAGGAGTCAAACCAAAAAAAAGAGCAGTCATACTCGGACCCCAGATTTGCAAACTCGGAAAGTACCATGACAGCGCCCTACTATACTGTTGACAATTTCAAGTTGGGTTATCTTTTATACAGGTTTTTTGAAAAAAAGAAATTGAAGAAATCATACCAAACGCAATATCTGGAAAACCAACAGAATTTGGGCAGTCATACTTGGACGATAGATTTACAAACTATGAGTATAACCTGACAGCTGACATTGAGAAATTCAAGTTCAAATAGTTTTTCTATTTTTTGAAAAATAAATGAAGAAAATCATAAAAAAACGCTTTTTCTCGAAAACAGGATTTGAGCAGTCAAACTTGCACGCCAGATTTTCAACCCGTGAGTATACCCTGACAACACTCCGGCATCGGGTTGAAAAATTCATATTTAGTTGAGTAAACTGAAACAAAGATCTGTCCCAGGCGTATTCGTTAGCTCCAGGCAGCACTATAAATTCTATGTATTCGCAGAAAACTCTACAAAATTTGAATTCATTATGAACCAAGGTACCACCAGGAATCCAGATGAGTCCTGTGAAAAAAGTTAGATACGGGCAAAAAGTCTAGTACCCGATGGCAATACCCTTGCTTATCGCAAGGTAAAAAAAAATAAAAACTGATTACTTTTTAGTCGTTTATCTTAATTTTTGGCTGATCTTTTTCGAAAAGGGCTATGAAAAAATTTCAATGAGACGACTATTGGCTAAACTACTGAGCAAATTTCAGGAGAACTAAATTTAGACTTCAATTCCACTCATCTTGTCTTTTGTATATTTCGTATCTTTTAGTCTGAAAACTGAAAAACGCAAACTTCAGACCAATTTTTCTATTTCGATTTTTTTGGAATTTGAATTACGACTAACAAGCCTTTAATATGACACCACACTTGACCCCAGTGAGCTTTCCTAGAGGTACTTAAAATTGGGTGGAAAAAAACATAAAAGAAAGGTTGAAGCTTTATTTAAAAAAATATATATCAACTCAAGTTGATTGAAGAGCCAAAAAATTCAAAAGAACGACACAGACATCTTTTTTGATTTTTTTGGAATCCAATTCAAGCATGCTACGACAATTCAGACTCTACGATTTTCAGTCGAAGAAGTAAAAATTGGCTGTAAAACTCCCACAATGCATCCAATGCATCATAGTTCCTTGCAGTCACTTCGGGATGTGATCGGAAGAACCGTTTGCTGTGCATGTTGCACTCAATGTTACAAGTTACCTTTTAAAAATATTTTTTTTGTTTTTTTTTGGAGGGATGGTAGTTTTTGGAGAAGGGTTTATAGAGGGAGAGTTATCATGCAAAAAATTTATGTCACTTACGTTTTTCGTTCCATTCGAACTTTTGTTATTGGAAAGAAAAAATTCCTTCCTTTTAGCAATGAATTTGAATTGAGCAATGAATCAGTATTTAAAGTTAGCCAATTCAAATTCATTGCTAAAAGGAAGGAATTTTTGCTTTCCAATAACAAAAGTTCGAATGGAACGAAAAACGTAAGTGACACAAATTTGAGCGTGAACGAGGAAATCATTTAGCGTATGAATGAGAAAACCGTCCTAGTTCTGTCCAACCCATAGGAGTTGTAGAAAAAAAAACTAAAACACGACAAGCTACTTGTTGTGCACTTGGCGCACAATATTTTGACCGCGGTAAGAAATGCCAGCGAATGAAAAAGTAGCATATGGAAAAAGTA
Organism: Symsagittifera roscoffensis; assembly: GCF_963678635.1. Taxonomy (NCBI): domain Eukaryota; kingdom Metazoa; phylum Xenacoelomorpha; order Acoela; family Convolutidae; genus Symsagittifera; species Symsagittifera roscoffensis. The sequence continues at coordinate 28,301,656 of NC_087064.1, forward strand.
AACTAAAGTCTAATTTGTGCCGTTTTTTTTGAGATGCCGATTAAAACTCAGCACAAAACTGTATGAAAAACAGCTTTAAATGATTCAAAACCTTACTTTTGCACACCTTGCATTACAACATAAACATGACATGACAACCTCGCGTCAGAAATTGAGACGAAAGCCGCTTGAGCTCTAATAGTTTTTAAGCTTGAGCTCTAATAGTATCAGATTTAACTTTAGTTTTTAGATTAGTCTTGCCTGTACAAGTTAGAGAGACCATCGCAGGCCCCAGTACTCTGTTGTTTTATCTGCTCCAGCAGTGCTTCTCTAGCTTCAGGATCAAACCCGTTTCCATGAAGACAGGGTTCTCCGTCTTCCACAACTGTTCTTTGAACTCGTCCAAGTCGACATTTTTGTTCACGTCGCGATTAAACTCGAGTAGCAAAGCTTTCAATTGCTCGGACTTGTTCCCTGCGAAGGCGTTACACTCTCGGGAAATGTCAATCAGGATTTCCGTTTTCGGGATTGCCGGATTTTGGCCCAGAACTCACTTATCATGAGATCCCATTTGACTGGATGAGAGAATAGAGGACAGAAGCAGTGTGTTAAGTTGGCCCATTTGTTTTGAGACTGTTGATGCAAAAACCCAATAAACATAAGTGGTAGTGGATCAACTCTTCTCCACGCCAATGCATTAAACTTGACAGAACTTCAGAAAACTTACAGCTATTATGCAAAATATTCGCTGCTTTTCCGAAAAGATTGAAAGACAAATGGGAAGCTACAAATTCTCGAGAAAAATCCAAGTGGCTAAGTTTACAGTTGTATTCGAGTAACAACCAGCCAAGATTTGCACATCCCTCTTATCCTTTTCGATTTTGTCGTCAAACCACACAGCCGTCGTGTGGTTTGATTTCGATTTTGTCGTCACTTTGAATCGAATGAAATCTAACGCAATATTCTCCACCGAATCTGTGGCCACCATTGACAGTTCATATTTTTAAACAGGAGCTAGTCTCCCACTCATCTTTCATTCTTTTCGCTTTTTCCGCAATCTCTTTTGAACTAGTCTGGTGAGACAGCAACAACTTGTAGAAAACACTCACAACTTCTTTCTGGCGTCAGTCTGATTTTTTAAATTTTCCTATATTCAAGTCCGCTTCCAGACCAGTCCTAGACTGGTGTTCAAGACGTTTTCTCTTTCAAGTTTCAGCTCAACTTTCTTTTCAGACCTAGGAACGCAGATTCATTTTGGTTCTGACCTAAGATTTAGGCTTCTATTTCACAAGAATGTCAATTTCCAGTACGGTTACTGTCAAGAGTTTCAGTAGTGTTCCTACCTCAAATTCCAAGTACACCGCTCCAGAAGGGATTGCAAGCAAACCCCATACCAGGAACATATTGGAGTTCTCGTTTCTTTAAGCGTTTTAAATAGTTTTCCGCCTTCATCATTGGTTGGTGGATGTCGTGGCAACTGTCAAACTTCTTTTGGGGAATTCCCTAAATTGATCACTTTTAGCGTGATTTTTGAGTCATTCTCTAATCTGGTCGTCCTTCTCAATCCAATGTTCTGAAATACATCCTGCATGATACTCGACTTACGTTTCCACGTCTTTGTACTTCGTGACTGCCTGATAACAAGTTTAAAATCAACGCGTCTGGAAAATACGGAAAAGGTAACAAAGTCTAATTTGTGCCGTTTTTTTTGAGATGCCGATTAAAACTCAGCACAAAACTGTATGAAAAACAGCCTTAAGCGATTCAAACATTACTTTTGCACACCTTGCATTGCAACATAAACATGGAATGACAACCTAGCAGTCAGAAATTGAGACGAAAGCCGCTAAGTCGAAAAGTTTGAACATGCTAAAATTTTCATTTCTTTGTCTGGTACATCGTTTAATTTAAAAGTAGTTTTTTAAGCTTGAGCTCTAATAGTATCAAATTTAACTTAAGTCTTTAGAGTAGACTTGCCTGTACAAGTTAGAGGGACCATCGCAGGCCCCAGTACTCTGTTGTTTTATCTGCTTCAGCAGTGCTTCTCTAGCTTCAGGGTCATATCCGTTTCCATGAAGACAGGGTTCTCCGTCTTCCACAACTGTTCTTTGAACTCGTCCAATTCGACATTTTTGTTCACGTCGCGATTAAACTCGAGTAGCAAAGCTTTCAATTGCTCAGACTTGTTCCCTGCGAAGGTGTTACACTCTCGGGAAATGTCAATCAGGATTTTCGTTTTCGGGATTGCAGGATTTTTGCCCAGAGGCAACTCACTTATCATGAGATCCCATTTGAATGGATGAGAGAATAGAGGACAGAAGCAGTGTGTTAAGTTGGCCCGTATGTTTTAAGACTATTGATGCAAAAACCCAATGAACATAAGTGGTAGTGGATCAACTCTTCTCCACGCCAATGCATTAAACTTGACAGAACTTCAGAAAACTTACAGCTATTATGCAAAATATTCGCTGCTTTTCCGAAAAGATTGAAAGATAAATGGGAAGTTACAAATTCTCGAGAAAAATCCAAGTGGCTAAGTTTACAGTTGTATCCGAGTAACAACCAGCCAAGATTTGCACATCCCTCTTATCCTTTTCGATTTTGTCGTCAAACTACACAGCCGTCGTGTCGTTTGATTTCAATTTTGCCGTCACTTTGAATCGAATGAAATCTAACGCAATATTCTCCACCGAATCTGTGGCCACCATTGACAGTTCATATTTTTAAACAGGAGCTAGTCTCCCACTCATCTTTCATTCTTTTCGCTTTTTCCGCAATCTCTTTTGAACTAGTCTGGTGAGACAGCAACAACTTGTAGAAAACACTCACAACTTCTCCCTGGCGTCAGTCTGATTTTTTTAATTTTCCTATATTCAAGTCCGCTTCCAGACCAGTCCTAGACTCGTGTTCAAGACGTTTTCTCTTTCAAGTTTCAGCTCAACGTTCTTTTCAGACCTAGGAACGCAGATTCATTTTGGTTCTGACCTAAGAATCAAACCCAATTTTAGCTTCTATTTCACAAGAATGTCAATTTCTAGTACCGTTAATGTCAAAAGTTTCAGTAGTGTTCCTACCTCAAATTCTAAGTACGCCGCTCCAGAAGGGATTGCAAGCAAACCCTATACCAGGAACATATTGATGTTCTCCTTTCTTTACCCGTTTTAAATAGTTTTCCGCCTTCATCATTGGTTGGTGGATGTCGTGGCAACTGTCAAACTTCATTTTGGGAATTCCCTAAGTTGATCGCTTTTAGCGTGATTTTTGAGTCATTCTCTAATCTGGTCGTCCTTCTCAATTTCCACTTCTTTGTACTTCGTGACTGTCTGATAACAAGTCAAAATCAACGCGTCCGGAAAAACTGACTTGATCCATTTTACAAAACACATCGCATCCCACCTTTTCGCCAAACTCACGCTCTTATCTTTCAGTTTCGCTGTCTTTTAAAATCAGGTTTTCCAGAGTAAAACCCGCTAGGCATCAGCAAAACCAAAACTGAGCCTCTGTCCTAACAAACGAGTTCGCCATCAAGAATTTTGCCGATAAGGGAGCCCTCATTTCATTTACAAACTATTCTCTAAACAACTTTTCCCATCCATTTTTTACTTTGGCAGATTACTGGGAGCCCCAGCCTTTTCTTCTGTTGGCTACACGTTTATCCAGACGCTTCAGATATTTTTCCAGCTTTTTTACGGTGTCCGAAGCAACCCCCCATGTGTGAGCTCTGTTTCGCCTGAGGCCTTTCTCAACAGATCTCCTGTCACTTCTCCACTTAAATTCTGATTCGGGCTAGAAATCCACTCCACGCTGGTGTCAACTTCATACATTTATCCAAGCGTGGAGCCTCTTTTCGCCTCTATTTTAAGCAGTTTAAGATCCTCCTTTTCTGTCATTGACTCTGGAATCGTCAAATTTCCTTTTGTTCTCACGTTATTTCCTCCAGCGTCCTGGACGTGGGGTTTTTCCAATAAGCTGAATTTTTGCATCTGGTTATCATCATTATACTTATTTCTTTCAGCTTCAATTTTGAGACTGCTTCGCCCGACGGACTACGTTCGTCCGACTCTCGTTCAAGTTTTCTCGATTTCAGTTCCCTCGGAGGAATCGACGCGGTCACAACGGACTTGACTCCTTTCTCAGATTCATAGTCCACCGATTCTAGAATATCCACTTTAGTTATAAAAGTTTTATGTACTATAGTAGTAGATTTAATAGTTTGCGCTCTAATGTTATCAGGTTTAACTTTAGTTTTCTGATTAGAGTTGTCTTTAAAATATCGAGCCGTCTTCGCAGGCCCCAGTCCTCTCAGTTGTTTCATCTCCTTCAGCAGTGCTTCTTTAGCTTCTGGCTTAAACCCGTTCCCATGAAGACAAGGTTCTCTGTATTCCACTGCTATATCTCACAACTTTTCTCGTACGATTCTCACAACTCGTCCAAGTCAATCTTTCCCGTCAAGTCGCGATAAGACCCAGGTAGGAAAGCACTCAATGGCTCAGGGCTCAAGATTTTCAAGAAAAAACTAAATTGTCTCGTCGAAAGTGTTACACTCTCGGGAAATGTCACTCAGGATTTTCGTTTTCGGGATCGCCGGATTTCTGCATAGAGTTATAATCTGAGATCCCATATGAATAGATGAGAGAATGGGTGAGACAAGCATTCGAAACTTGAGGGAAGTCATTGGGTTAGGATGAAACCGTTCCAATGAGGCTCATAACTACCAACCAATGCAAAGTTCTCGGTTAGGTCGAATATAGACCCTTATGTATGTAGCAGTTGTTGGCCCATTTGTTTTGAGACTGTTGATGCGAAAACCCAATGATCATTAGTGGAAGTGGATCAACCCTTCTCCACGCCGATGTGTTACACTTGCCAGAACTTTGTAGAAGTCTTACAGCTAGTGTGCAAGAGATTTGCAGCTTTTCCGGAAAAGATTGAAGGAAAAATTGGAAGCTATACTTCAAGGAATTTTCAAAGGGTATATTGAAGTGGTATACAACTTTTTAATTTTTTTGTTTTCTACGCAAAATCAGGCACCACAATGATGATCGGACTGCGTTGATTGGTATATCATAGAGCTTCGATTGACTTTAAAACATTTCCAAAAAGCATCCAGTGTAGAGAAAAGCCGGTTTGAAATTTCTGATTATTGCTTTAATTTTGAGCTTCTAAGCTGAGCGTCAAGGCTTTCAATAGCTTATTTATGCTTAATTTAAGCCGTGAAAACTTTGTGTCACTTAAGTAAAAAAGGTGAGCGTCAAGGCTTTCAATAGCTTATTTATGCTTAATTAAAGCCGTGAAAACTTTGTGTCACTTAAGTAAAATTAATTTTAACCTTATTTTGAATCGAAATTTTAGTAAGAATGCCGAAGTTCTTGATTTTTCGTCAGACCAGAAATAGAATGTCAAGAAATAGAAAACGTCTGCCCAAACTGTAACAACCCACGGACGGTCACACAACCTATCAAAAATTCGAATGCATGTCAAACGTGACAGTTCTGACGGTTGATGCACGCATTCCTAATTTGTCTGCTTGTTGCTTGAAGCACAGATTTATAGACGACCACCAATTTCAGGAACAAAAGGTCTAGTACGGTTGCGACCAGGGATGTAAAAAAATATATTGTATTTAAATATATTGACAATAAATACATTTAAATAATTTATTTTCCAGTTCAAAAAATAAAATATATTTATTTTTCGTAACAATTATTGTTTGAATTGCAAAGCAGGTTTCCAACATAACTCGGCCAATAATTGAAGCTTGGCTTGGCTTGGCTAATTGACAATTCAATTGTCAGAATGCAAGCGACGCATGATTAATCCATTCGAGTTAAGCTAGCTCAACTCGAATGGATTAATCGTGCGTCTCTTGCATTCTGATTGGCCACGATCGTTTTGAATAGACTATTATTACAAGCGAATGAACTTGATGAACTCAATTCTGATTGGCCACGATCGTTTTGAATAGACTGTAATAGACTATTATTACACGCGAATGAACTTGAACTCATTTCTGATAGGCCACGATTGTTTTGGCCAAACTAGAGTCTACTACACACATATAAAGTTGTTTTACACTTGTGAAAACCTCGTCCCAACATTTTGAAGTTATATTCATACATAAATTCTGTTCTATCGATCAAAAAAAGCTGAAATTTGGTGAAGTTACGTTTTGAAAAGCACTGATCACGAATTTCATACTCAATATAGCACTTATATTTTATCAATGAAACAGAATTGACTGAGACTATAACTTCAAGAACATCTCGTTTCGGCTTTTTTGCACTTCGTTTTCTCGATGATTATGGCCCCTCACAAGAAACGCGACGTGGCTTTGCATTATTTCAAACCTCTTACTGGACCTGATTCGTTATGCCACTCGTTGGTCATCTACGTACATGTTTTCGCGGTTTTTTGAACTGAAAGACTTCTTCAACTCGCTTGATAGAGAATTGACTCCATATTTATTGTCTCCAAACGAACTTTTTTTGCTGGAAGAATTGCGCAACCCCCTAACCTAAAATTAATGGGGGGGGGAATTAACGGCCATTTCCGTTATTTCAGAGAAAGATGTTTTGTTCGGTGGAAATTTTTTCGAACTGTTGCAATCAATTAATTGTAATTGGAAAACACCGCAATCATTTATTGCAATATATTGCAATTAATTGCAATATTTCTGACGATCTTGAAAAAATATGTAGTCAGCCCCATGAGAAAAAGGAGTAAGTGCCTTCGCATTTTAATTGCTGCTTATTATGTATGCAAGCAACTGGAAAATTTCAACGGCAAGTAGATAGACTGCTTCGAGGGCTATTGCGTTAAATACAAATTGGGGGCAATTTCGGATACTTTGAAACATTTAAATATATTTTTATATTTATTTTTCTCCTCAAAAATATAAATATATTTATTTTTTTGAAAAAATATATTTAAATATATTTTTTACATCCCTGGTTGCGACAGAAAAAGTCTAGTACGGTTGCAACGCTCTTCTTGCTTATCACAAGTGCACTAAACAAAACAAGACAAACTATTTTCTGGAAACCATATGAATTGCTGCTAGGTGATAGGTAGAAAATTCTTTTTTTGAAAAATAACTTCGAATACTTAAACAAAGTCAAACGAAAATTTTACAACAAACTGGCAATAAATTCTATACTATTTTCCACTTTTTCATTGAATAGGTGACCTAGTGGTAGCATTGACTATGACTACGTCACTTGTTGGTCTCTCTGCAGTGTCTGTTTCAACTTTTCCGATTTTGTCTACTGTTTTCAGTCCAGATGAAATCCTTCCAAATATCGTGTGCAGACCGTCTAAAAACTGAGTCGGAGCTAAGGAAACAAAAAATTGACTCCCATTTGTATTCGGCCCGGAGTTTGCCATCGAAAGAATGCCTGCACCTGTGTGCCTCAAATCAGGGTGAATCTCGTCGTCAAAGTTTTTGCCATAAATAGATGCGCCTCCTCTACCTGTCCCTGTTGGATCACCCGTTTGAATGATGAAATTCGGAACGATTCGATGAAAGACACAGCCGTTGTAATAACCCCTGTCAGCCAACGATGCAAAATTATGACACGTCTTAGGTGCATGTTGCCAGTACAGCTCACATTCAAAATTACCCATGCTGGTTTGGAAGAAAACTTTGGGCGGTTGCTCAGACATAAAACTAAGAACTGAAAAAGGTCAAAAAATGGTTGGATAGGGAAGCGAGAGAGACAGACGTTAGTTTTCATTAATCTACTCAAGGCTTCAGCCTAGGTATTATATAAATACGTTGTTAATTTAATAATTTTCAAAGATGGCAATAAATCAAATAAAAGCAGAATTCACAACAGCAAGACTTATTTGTGGTCATAATTATTGTATTTTCCAGCATGACATTTTCAGTGTTTACTTCGAATTATTTAAAAAAAACACTATTCATTAAAAATAAGATTTCAAATGAAGTGTACATCATTGAAAATCAATTTAAAAAAAAGAGTTGAAGAGCTTCGAACAACTTGCGATACCAAATACGTCCATAAAAAAACTACGACAAAAGCTTCTAAAATATCTGCATCTGATGTTCTTTTTGCGGAAAATTGGTTGACGCCGTTCAGTGAAAAACCGAAAACACTTATTGAGCGTCAACTGAGCCAGCAAAACTTGGGTAAATTTCAATAGAACCGAAATCAACATTGTATAACAAGCGTTCACTTAGGTCGCATTTGAGGTGTATTTGACCTAAGTACCTTGAAGATAAAACAGTGGCAGCCTATGCAAAGATTGCGTGGAATAATTTCAAATTTTGGGATTTTACACAACATTTTGGACAATATTTCCTTCGATTTTCAGTTAATTTTTATATAGACCAAGAGCAAATGATCAAAGATACACTTTATAAACTATCAAAATTTGGATTCAAAGACTTTAGTCTGAAAACCAGTTTGGTCTGAAAAAGCCAGTTTTCTTCACTTACACTTACATGTTCAATTCTCGCTGAAAATGTTTCACGTCGCATGAACAAAACGTTTCTCCTCTAATTCGCGAAAAAAATTCATTATGATGCGAAACCTAGAGCAAATGAGGAAAACTGGTACTTCCAGACAAGGAAAAAACTGTTACGTCTTTAAAACCAATTTTTGATAGTTTCATAAAGGGTAGCTCTGATAATTTGCTCTTGGTAGATGTAAAAAACTTTCTGAAAATCGAAGGAAATTTAGTCCAAAATTGATATTGAAAACAGGCATTTTAGGTAGTAAAATTCTGAATTTGCGCTTAATTTTGTCCATTAGTGTATTTGATAAATTTATCTTGTTTTCGCAATGTCTTAACACTTCAATTTTAGTCAATGATTTATAATGAATTCAGTGTTTCTTTTTGTGAGGATGGCTGTATAGCCACTCGCTAAAGAAGGATAGGCTCTATAGCCATGAATCAAGGTCAGAGACACTATCTCTCGTTTAGGAGCCAATTCGTGGTTTACTCAGAGACGGGAGTTTCAGGTCGCTGCAGCGTAAAGGTCGCTGCGGGCCTCGAAAAGGAAAAACAACCATTCGAAGAAAAACCAGACCAGTGAGAAGTCGAGCAGATTTTTTCTCAAACATAAAAAATGATCGCTAATTTGTTACCAAAAGAAGCTACCCATAGCTCTCTGGATTTGTTTTGAAAACAACCCCTTTTGATTACTTTTGAAAACGCTTTCGATCAAAAAATTGGACCTGTCTATTCAACTAATGGACCAATGCTTGAATTTGAAATCACCGGTGACCGTAATAATTTTGTTGACCTGCAAAAAATTTATTTGGAAATACGATGCCAAGTAACGCAATCAAATGGAGCTGATCTGCGATACGACAACACTGATCCTACTGTGTCTGATTCACCGTTCCTCGTAAACAACTCCCTGTATTCCCTTTTCTCTGACTGTACCCTCTCTGCTAATGGAATCAAAATCTCAAATGCCAATAGTAATTTTGCGCATAAAAGCTTTATTGGAACAGAATTTTCTAACAGCAAAGGAGCCAAGGACTCATGGCTTAAGTGTCAGGGATATCGTTTTGAGAATAATCCAGCTGCAATACAACTGAAAAAACCCATCCACACCAGAAAAAAAATCAAACGTCACCGTGGCCATGTATGTGAATATTAAAACACGCTATAGCCGTTAAAACCGGGTGGTAAACCTATCATTGTAACTTCTTATTAGAAAGTGTGTGTTCGATCCATTTCAGATGGATCAACCTTGAGCTACTCTTATCTCAACAACATAAGATGAAACAGTTTCAGGTTCTCAAATTCAGTAGCTCAACCCATAACAAATCAGCCTGGAAATAATTCCAGGTAGTAAATCGATCGAGGTTGAAATACCTACTTACCTCAGTTTTATAAGGTTTGAATAAAATTTGTGACCGACAGCTCATTTCACTCAGAAACTTCCTCTGTATGGTTGTCGAAATCTTCAATTGAAAGCACTGCTTTTCGAAATTGTGTTACGGAACCACTCATCTAATTTTATTTCAGGAACGTAAAAACTCTGCTCAACTGATGTTTTTTTTTTTTTTTTGAAAAACTTGAATTAATCAAATATAAAAACAAAATAAAGCGTTAACGCTATCGTCTAAAAATTATAAATAGAATATCTCATCAAGTTTGTCATAGACTCTAATCGTGCCCAAAACGCAGGCGGCATTGGCTGATTGTATAGCCATTGAAAGCCGCTGTCTAAGGAATCCTGAGGCTCGGTCGTCGTTTGTAAGGGATTTAATGAGCCTTCCGAGCTTTTTGATAAAGGAGGACGTGTTCTTACTGCACTGTCCTTGTGTTGTGAAAGCAACAGCTTGGAAAACATGTCCTCGCCTTGTGAGTTCTTCATACTTCGCGTTCTTTAAGGTTTCTGCAGACTCAGCTGTCCGCAGACTCAGCTGTCATGTTTTAGTCAACCAAATAAAAGTAGCAACTCAACTCAAATAATAATTTCCCGTCCTTCTCGCAATTGTAAACAGGCTTATAGGGTTTTTCGTTTTCAGTAACCGAAAGAAAATCGTGCATGAAAAGCTCAATTCGAAGTTCATAGTATTAGGAACATTTAAAAATTGATGTCCTCATCGGGCATTGTCATCATATAAGTGATTATACAGAATATGAAGATGGACCAGTCAGTCACAAAGCAAAAAGTTTTCTTGTTGAACTATGATTTTAAACCTTGAAACTGGGCCAGTCATACACCACCCTCTGTACTATTCTACCAGGTTGACAACGGTTTTTATTCGAAAGAAAAACGATCGTACGATATGGTAAGAAATTAAATGCCGTTATTTGAGTTTTGAAGTGAAATAGGAAGTGTAATTTTGAAGTTGCAAAAGTATTTTTAACATTTCGATTTGGATGTGCAGAAGCTGGAGCATCAAAACAAAGTTTTTGCTTGTCAGAATAACACGAGATATTGCAGTAAGAAGACACGAAATCACGAGTTACGACCGACTTATTAATGAAAAAACAACCCCTCCGAGTTGTAACAATTGAGCAGCTACAATTGTTACCAGCCCTATTTCACAGATCGGGAAGGTCGAGAATAAAAATTACCCCCTTTACTGATAGTGAAAAAGGCAAAACTGTATTTGTAACAATTTTCAGCTTCCTGGAATGACTTGAATTTAATTTAATAACAGCCAAAATCGAAAAGAAAAACTAAATTTGTAGTTGACTTGTCACTTTAGGTCAAAACATGGCTCCAAGAGTCAACTTTCTTAGTTCTGGTTTGTTTCAAGAGTGTTTATATCACAGAGATTACAAATGTTTGATCACAGTGACTTTTGATTTATAAAGATTGGGAAAATGTAGTTGCTTCGGCAACATACTCCCGGGGCCCCGAATTGTCTGAAACGGCGCAAAAAGGCGTTGCAAAAAACCTTAACAAGAGCGGTAGCGGGGCGGTTGAGAGTGCCGTAAGCCGTTCTCACGATCACCACTCGTGTTGTGCCATCTCTTCCTGGATGTTCCTCCACCACACGTCCAATCGGCCAAATACCTCGCGGCGTGAGGTCTTTTAGTACCCACACTATGTCTCCAACCTTCAATGGTGGTTGCGTTTCGTTCCACTTGGGGCGTTTCATTAGTGAAGGTAGGTACTCCTTCTTCAACCGCTTCCACAGGTGGTTCATCATCTGTTGAACGTGGGTCCATTTAGTGTAGGTTAATGGCATGCTGTCGTCGAATACTCCTGGTGGAAGGCTGCTGAAAGGTCGTTGAATGAGAAAGTGATTTGATGTCAGTGGCTCGTCATTTTCTGGGCAATCAGTTACAATTGTCAAGGGTCTCGAATTCAGTATCATTTCGGTTTCGGCTAAAATTGTCTGAAAAACTTCAAGTGTGAGTTTTCGCGATCCAAGAATGATGAGGATTGTTCTCTTGGCAATCTGAATCAAGCGCTCCCAAGCGCCACCAAAATGAGGGCCATATGGCGGGTTGAAGAACCACTGGATATTTTGCCGTTGTAGCTTGAGAGAACAGGCTCTATTGTCAACCATTTTTATAGCGTCTTTTAGTTCTTTAGAGGCTCCAACAAACGTTTTTCCGTTATCACTGGTGAGCGTTTTTGGAGTTCCCCGTCTAGCTGTAAACCGACCTATTGCATTCATAAGTGAATCAGTGTTCAGATTTGGACAGTTTTCGAAATGAACAGCTCTAGTTGCAAAACAAGTACAAAATTATTCCGTAATGTTTCTCAATATCTGTTTTGTTTTCAATATAGAAGGGGCAAAAAAAATCTACTCCAGCATTAGTGAATGGGAAAAGATGATTTTCGTCGGGATATCGCTTCAGTGGTAATGGTGCCTTGATTGGCTGGAGGTTGTCTGCTTTGTATCGTCAACACAAGAAACAATGATGAGCGATTGAACGAAGAGATTGTCGTATCCCAATGATGTGGTAGCGCTGCTGCACGAAAGATTTGACGAACTCTTGTCCTTGATGCATGCAAATTTGGTGTGCATGCTGTAGATAGAGTTTAACTGTTGGATGAGTTGTTAATAGAATCAGCGGGTGACGTGATTCAAGCTCCATTGTTGGGGCAAACTCGAGCCTGCTGCGCGAACGAAGCATATGCTTTTGGTCAAGGTATGGATTGAATTTAATCAGTTTGTTCTTCGCTTCCAGGCGCCGCTTCTGTTGTAGATGTTCGATCGTTTCACTGAAAGATTCTCGCTGTGCTGATATGATGATATAATTTGTCGCTCGTTCCATATCGTTACTAGTTGAATGCTGTCGTTCTTTTCGATGTTTTCCGTTAAAGTCTTGGTCTTTTGCAGATGAGCTCAGTTTTGTGAAAAAACTGAAAACTGCGGCGATGGTCAACAAAAGTTTATTCCACGAGGAAAAACGACTGATGTCAAAGACTGGAGGACCTGAAAACGGTTTTTGTGATGCACACACTGAGGCGAATATTGAGACGCTATTAGTTTCTATTACGGAAGACTTCTGTGGCCATTCAGATGATTGTGACATCAGAAAGAATGGGGCTGCTAACCATTCTGATTCGATATCTATAGGTTTTAACCCTCTAGTGCCGTGATCAGCAGGGTTCAGATGAGTCGGTATATGGTGCCAGTTATTGTTTTCTTGAGTTGCGTTTATTTCGGCTAGACGATTTGACACAAAACTTTTTTGTTTTTTCTTCGAGTTGATCCAATCAATTACAACTTGACTGTCTGTCCACATATGTACGTCAGGATCGACGTTAAGCTGAAGTTGTACTTTAGCAAATGCAACTAGTCGAAATCCAATAATTGCTGCTTCAAGCTCTAATTTTGGAATACTCAGCTGCTTGATTGGAGCTACTTTGCTCTTACCTATTACATAGTGAGTTGCCAATTGTTTTTCTGGTTGATATTCGACTCTCACGTATACGACTGCTGACATTCCTATCAAGGACGCATCCGTGAACGTATGAAGTTGAACATTATCCCGTGTTGTTAATTGCCTTTTGAAAAGTGTTCGGGGAAGACTGATTGGTTTCATTGACACAAAGAGGTTTAGCAGCTTTTGTAGTTCTTTCTGACTGTTAGCGGGAAATAATGAGTCCCATGAATTGCCTAATTTCCACGTTGATTGCAAAATTGCTTTGAACAAAATGGTTACTGGTGCTAATATTCCCAGAGGATCAAAAATTGAGGACACTAGGCTGAAAAGTTTCCGTTGCGTGTATTCGTGGGCATCCCCACTAATTGCCTTTAGAGGCTCCATGTATAGTGTGTCATTTGTCAAATTCCATTTTTGTCCTAGAACTTTAATTGTTGGCTTAGGTGTTTCTTTTTTCGATGCTGGTAAACCGTTAAGTACCTTAGTGCTGTTCGATTCAAACTTGGTTAGTCTGATTCCGCCTTGTTGTAGAGCTGCTTTTGTCTGGAAAGCGGACTCCAATGCGTCGTTGGGTGAAGACGCTGAGTGAATGTAGTCGTCCATGTAAAAATTTGTTTTGACGGATTCAAAGGCAAGCGCAAAATTCACGATTTTGTCTTTGGCACATTTCTGTAGAATGTAGATAGCACAAAATGGAGAGCAAGTTGCTCCAAAGATTAGTCTTGAAAACTGGTAATGTCTTATAACATTTTTTTGTGATCCCAGAGAAAACGTAGCGAGGAACGGTCTTCTGCTTTTATGCTTATTTGCATAAACATTCCTTCAATGTCAGCTAGTGTCCCAATACCAAACTTACGAAACCGCAGGACTCCAGTAAGATTTGCGAGCAAATCTGGGCCTGTTAGCAGATTAGAATTTAGAGATTGGCCTTTGAATTTGGAGGCAGCATTTGAGACACGCCTTACCGTTCCCGGCTTGTTAGGGTTTACGACTTCGTGGTGAGGCAGATATCACAACCTAGAAGGTACTTCTTTGGTAAAAAATGCTGGCTGCCCGTAAGACTTTTCCAGGTCCGTAACTAGCGTCTTTTCATATAAATTTTGTAGATCGGTGTTTTTTCCGAGTCTTTTCTGCAATGATTGCAATTGTTTCAGAGCTACACAGTAGTTGTTGCTGAGAGTTGACTTGGGTTTCCAGGGAAGACCTATTTCGTATCGTCCATTTATAAGTCTTGTCGTGTTATCCAAGATTTGGAGAGCAAGCTTGTCGTCGCTGCTGTAGTTTGTGTTGAGTGTAGTGATTCCGTTTTCCTCGATTTTCCAAAATTGCTGTACAAGGTAGTCCAGAGGTTGCTCTGTTGTTTTGTTGCGAGAAACGTGGAAGACAAAGGGCCGATGTTTTGTTTTGGATGAGTGTCGCTGTTGTCTATTTTTGTTCAGTTGGTATTCGCCGGCTAATGTCCATCCAAGTTTTGTCTGCACAGCTGAAGGTATAAAGTTGTTCCCTTCAATAACGTGTAGAGGATATGTAAACAAGAATCAGTTTACACCAAGCAAAGCTCCAATCTTCCCATGATCGAGGTGTGGAAAATGAATATGGCGAAGTGTGTCGGTAGAGCTGCAAATCTCGTTCAAATTAAACACATCTGCCGCCGCTATGTTTAAGCAAGGAGTTTTGTACAAATTATTCATTGAAAACTTAACATCCGGTTTGTCATGCGGTGAGATGTGAACAGCATTATCAACCTTTGCAACTGGCATTTCATGATCAATGTCGATATAACGAAGAGACATTGATGTGTGTTCCATAGATGGAATTTGTAGTTTATCTGCTATTTCATCAACGATGAAGCTAAATTGGCTCCCATGGTCAATTAATGCATAAGTAGTTGTGCTCGTTTCACCATGGCAGAATGAAACCGGCATTAGTTGTAGTTGTTCAAACCATTGAGGTTGTTCTGAACAAAAACTCGAAAACTCACAGGCAGTGAATCCTTCCTGATTTTCTGCGCATGCTGCGTCTTTGCTTTGTTGCGATGACATCTCTGTTTTTGATCGCTGATGTTCTGATTTGTTAGAGTGCTGGGCACCATATCGGCTTAGGTCTGGTTGGTTTGGAAACCTTCTACTTTTAGGTTTGTACTCTTTGCTTTTTTGGTTAAAATCTGCAGACTGCTGATTAAAGTTTCGGGTTTCCTGGGGTGCGGGTTTCCTGGGGTGCGGGTTTACAAAAATTGACGGAACCCCAAACTGGTCCTTGTAAGTTTGGGTGCATAGTATTGTGAAACAAGTCATGATGGGCGTTGACAACGAAAGTTGATTTTTTAAACTTGTTTGGGTCGTGAAGGCTTGTGCGATGAAATCCGTTGCACACGAGACAACGGTTGTTTGAGACACAATTAGTTCGGAGGTGATGAGGGCTTAAGCAGTTGACACAAAGTTCAAGTTGTTTTACGATGTTGTAGCGTTGAGGTGGCGTAGAAGAACTGTACTGTGGGCATTGCATGATGTTATATTCGTTCTTACAAGAAGGGCATTGCTTGCGCTTTGTTCTGTATTGGTTGAAATTCTCAAGTCCAATTGTTTTGGAAGCCTGTGGATTGCTTGATATAACGTTTGAAGAAGAGGGCGCTAGGGCATTGCTGCTAAATGTTGACGGTTCTGCATTGTTGAAGGATGGAAATTGATTGTGAAGTTTGTCGTAGGTCTTCGCATGCACTTCTAGCCAATTTTGTAAGTGTTGAACATCTGTGTCCTGTATGTCGTTTCGCACGGTGTATTCCGTCCATTTAAGAAGCAAATCTTGTGGGACTTTACTTTTGACAAGCTTTGTCAAAGTAGAAGAATTCAAATCTGCATTAAAATTGAGATTTTTGAAGGTTTGCACCAATTCTTTCAGGAAGGCGGCAAAAGAAACAAAAAAATGACTGCTTTTGTTGGCTGCTGGCCATTTTTCTAATTGTTTTATATACGCGTTGACGACAATAAATGTATCGCCAAAACGTGATTTAAGATCCTCTGGCGCTGGTTTATAGAAGACTGGGTTGCATGAGTAGCCTTTGATTAGCTCTTTCGCCTTGGCAGTCACGGCGTTTTGTAGGTAGGTAATTCTGTGTGGTTGTATTGCTATCAACAGTGGCATTGAACATGTTCAACCAGTCATGGAAAGTCTGATGGTTGTATTGCTATCAACAGTGGCATTGAACATGTTCAACCAGTCATGGAAAGTCAGAGGATTACCATCAAATGATGGAATTTGAATTGGTGGTAACTTGACTGTGGTTTTGAAGTCAATTTTGTCTCTGTTATCTCGAAAACTCACAGGCAGTGAATCCTTCCTGATTTTCTGCGCATGCTGCGTCTTTGCTTTGTTGCGATGACATCTCTGTTTTTGATCGCTGATGTTCTGATTTGTTAGAGTGCTGGGCACCATATCGGCTTAGGTCTGGTTGCATGAGTAGCCTAATGAATGGAAGAGAGAAAGGATGAGAGAATTTGAGGGACGTCACTGAAATCTTAACCAGAAGGAGGCTCGTCGCTGCCAACTGGCGCAAAGTCGAACATGTAGTTGACTTGTCACTTTAGGTCAAAACATGGCTCCAAGAGTCAACTTTCTTAGTTCTGGTTTGTTTCAAGAGTGTTTATATCACAGAGATTACAAATGTTTGATCACAGTGACTTTTGATTTATAAAGATTGGGAAAATGTAGTTGCTTCGGCAACATACTCCCGGGGCCCCGAATTGTCTGAAACGGCGCAAAAAGGCGTTGCAAAAAACCTTAACAAGAGCGGTAGCGGGGCGGTTGAGAGTGCCGTAAGCCGTTCTCACGGTCACCACTCGTGTTGTGCCATCTCTTCCTGGATGTTCCTCCACCACACGTCCAATCGGCCAAATACCTCGCGGCGTGAGGTCTTTTAGTACCCACACTATGTCTCCAACCTTCAATGGTGGTTGCGTTTCGTTCCACTTGGGGCGTTTCATTAGTGAAGGTAGGTACTCCTTCTTCAACCGCTTCCACAGGTGGTTCATCATCTGTTGAACGTGGGTCCATTTAGTGTAGGTTAATGGCATGCTGTCGTCGAATACTCCTGGTGGAAGGCTGCTGAAAGGTCGTTGAATGAGAAAGTGATTTGGTGTCAGTGGCTCGTCATTTTCTGGGCAATCAGTTACAATTGTCAAGGGTCTCGAATTCAGTATCATTTCGGTTTCGGCTAAAATTGTCTGAAAAACTTCAAGTGTGAGTTTTCGCGATCCAAGAATGATGAGGATTGTTCTCTTGGCAATCTGAATCAAGCGCTCCCAAGCGCCACCGAAATGAGGGCCATATGGCGGGTTGAAGAACCACTGGATATTGTGAAAGATTTTTTCAATTAAACTGTGATTGTATGGGAATTCAAGTCATTTACGAAAAGTGACTTGTAACCTTCGAAGGTGTTATACTCTCAGGGAATGTCACGCAAGATTTTCATTTTCGGGACCGCCGGAGGCAACTCAAGTTTTTCTGAGATCCATTTGAATGGAAGAGAGAAAGGATGAGAGAATTTGAGGGACGTCACTGAAACCTTAACCAGAAGGAGGCTCGTCGCTGCCAACCGGCGCAAAGTCGAATAAAGCTCCTCTTTGTAGCAGATGTTAGCCAGTTTGTTTTGAGACTGTCAATGCAAAAAACTAAGGAAACTTAGTTAATCAACCCTTCTCCAAGCCACTATTTTAACTTTGACAGAATTTCCTTAAATTTTCACCAACTATGATGCTGCATTTCTTTAAAAATTGAAGGAGAACAATTGAAAAGCGATACTTCAAGGAAAAATTAAAGGTGCTTCTAAAGAGGCAAGTTCAGTGACTTTGATTACCCCTAAATGAAAAGGTTCGTAGCTAGGGATCATAATTCACTTAATCAAATTGATGAAATCTATCGGGTGATGATGGAATTGAAACCACTGCTAGAGGGGTCGGCATGTCGCAACTGGGAAGTATCATGACAAATCTTGCCAAGTACCATTGTTACTGCCTGCTATTGAATTGAGAGTACCCCGGTACTAGTAGTCTGCTACTGATCTGGGACGCTGAAGAGCTGTTCTCCATGTGTCTACTAGATTCGTAGTTTCGAAACAAGGATGGAACTGACTGGCTGCTAGCTCATATGGAAGAAAGATGAAAGCAAGTGCTTACTAGAATAATTCTGACTCATGGCAAGGCCGAATCGATAAACGAATCGGCCTCAAGACGAGAATTTTAAACACGATGTGGAAATTTGTAAACGAGAGATTTTCAGAAATGACAACGTGCACGTGGCAATTATTCTGTGATTGTATCACGTGCAGAAACAAGTGGACATTGTTTTAGAGAAGACGCTGGGACCAAGAATCCCAACAGCAGTGCTGTGAATCCCCAACAACAACAACAACAACAAGGCAGCAATGAAGATAACAAGGGTCCTGATTTATTGCAGAGTGAGCAGCAATGAAGTGCTGCGAGAACTGTTGGAGAAACTTGAAGTTCTGCTGGCATTACAGATTTTGAAGAAATCGAAAAATAAAAATAAATACACTGTTTTGCGGCAAAAATAGGTTCTTAAAGAAATGTTAACAGAAATTTTATTTTGCCTTTAATTGTAGAAAATTTTCTTTTATCTCTGAGGCTAATGAGACCAGAAATAAAAACTGTTATAAATTGTTACCTCAGATTAATGAATTTGGAATGGAAAACTTTCAATACTTATTTATGCAGGCCTTAAGTGAGTATTTTAACCTTTTTAAACCTGTCTGAAGTTTTTAATTTGCATAGGACGCAATCACTTTGTGGCGACCTCGTAAAAATTCGGTACGCTCGCTCGAGGAGGGTGGGTACTCATTACCTTTCCTAGCCACAGATATTCTTAATTTTTATATCTAGTGCTTCAGCATGAGTGAACGAAGCAAAAAAAAATTACGATGATATGACGTAAGTAGTCAGATAATTTTTTTTTTCTAGGATAATCCTCATGTTGCGTATTTTTTGAAAATGCTAGAACACATGGTTTACAGTCTTCTGAAGTTTATCTACTCGAATCTCGAAACCAACAATTACCCGACTCCGAAACCTCGTCGAGTGTTTTCCTAAGTACTCGAACTCGCCCTTCAAACACTCGAATGTAAATAACATTCATCCATTATCTCTTCTCTTGACACTTAGGGGTATTTTTTTATGCTGAATTCGAAAATGATCATCTCCCAGGGTAACTTTTTATGCTGAATTTTTCGGAGATCACGATGAAAACACTTTTAACATGAAAATTAAACTGGAGAAACGCATAACACAAAATTTTTATAACACAAGGACTGTTCTTGTGTAGAAACACGTTTCCGTCTTGAGTTTTCGGCGAATTACTCGTCACCTTTAAATACTCGAACTTGGAAACTCGAAATTAGGGGTTTAATACTCGAACTGAAACTCGAAATAGCAATTACTCGAACTCGGCCCGAGTACTCGGTACTCGACTCCTAAACCCTTTTAGAAACCAGTGAGCTGTAGTACGGTACTATTTATGACACGCAGTGAGTTGAGGTGACGTGAATAATTTTCAGTTTCTGATGCGATTTGTAAGTTGACTGTGGAACACTGAATCACCACTTGAAGATAACCCGGAGTTATGCGTTCAATAGAGACATTGAGGTGAAGGGTATTTCAGAGCATAAAAAGTCAGAGTCGAGGAAAGAATCAATCCATCTCTAATCGATTTAGTATACAACTGTCAATAAAAAAATTCAATTAGTGTTTTTTTGCTCGTGTTTCTCAAAGTAATCACGTTGTCTGGGTATCCGGGATGTGGTTTTTTTCGTGATAAACGAAAGCTGATCAAAATTCGTTTGGCTGTTGGCCTAAAAATGGTAACTTAATACTTAGCCCTCAAAAGACCAGAAAAACTGGCGAGGTCAAGATGGTTGTAAACAAGCAGAAATAAGGCAACGGACGTCAGCCAGCCGTCAATATGTGCTTTTCTACGCTCCTTCAAAATTTAATAATTGTGCGATTGTTATATAGACGTTTTTATGCCACTGCAGTGTGGGCCTGTTAAAGGAGATAGAGCATCACAATCCGCAAAGATTTCAGCGGCGAACTCTCCGCTCCGGGCGTATTCCCGAGTAGGAGGCCCTAATGTCATGCATTTGTTTTAGGCGGAAGGTGTGGACCCTCCACCTGGTAACACTTAGCTTTTTAACTTAGTTAAGACATTAAATTTCGGGGGTCGGAGCGTCAGGTGAAAAGTCTATAGCCCACTAATCCCAAAGCTCTGCGACCAAAAACAGTTGAATAGGAAACGTCAAATCAAACAAAAATAGTGAAAAACTTTTTGAAAAAAATAAACTTATTTTAAAACAAAAAAGTACAATGAACAGGAAAAAAAAAACAGAAAAAGACCGAAAACAGTTTAAAAAACAAAAAATGACGGTTTATTTATTGTTTCCGGACGACATGTTATCCGATCTTTCATTTGTTTTGGTTCGGATTGATTGATAACATTTTTGATCGAAAGATTGAATGTATTAGTTTTTGGTTAGGTACCCTTCCTTGAGTGTTGTTTGAGTCTTTAAGCATGTTAATGATAACTTTGCCGGTGACCGGAGGGTACAGTGGCAAGCTGCCAGACGTGTTCCAGACGCAACAGAGGACCACTGAGACAACATCCACAATGACTGTTGGGTATCGTTAGCACATTTTTAGTATCGTTCGGGTACTATTTCAGTAAACTTAGGAAGTGGGGGACACAATTGGCTCGGTGCGATTGTACCCTCCATCAATTGCGAATTTCCAAATTAAGGTTCTTAACTCGGGTATTTTGGTGGTAAAGAGGGTAGCGTAATCTTGATTAACGACTAATCATAGGTTATTACCTTATCATATATTACCTATCTACACTTTAGATCCGAACAACACCCTAATTTTGTCAATATTTACCGATTTTTGACCAAACAGTTAATCCCAATTTTTTGGATATCCGAGCTTTTTCGAACTATATAAAGCTTCTGTGCAGTGAGCTACACCGTAGATCAATGACCCTAACAAAACTGGTAGACATGGGCGAAAAAAACGTTTTCGATCAAATATTTCATTAATCTTCTGAATTTCGTTCATTATATTGAGGATTGAAACTTTGCCTTCTTAGAGGTAAAACGATGATAGTTTCAGAGCTAGGAGCTTGCTAGCATAAAACTCACAATTACTAGAACAGTTTTTAAGTAACCCTCCAAATAGCTCCGTGGATAGAGATAGAGACGTGAAAATCGGAAAATGAATGAATCGGAGAGTGCAAATGCAATAGTTTTTGGCAAAATGTTTGTTTCCAAACCAATTTTGGTCCGGTTTTTTGATTATTCAGTACTGTACAGGGCTACTGCGCTCGTTTCAAATAAGTTTTCAGCTTTTTCCGAAATAATTGCAAAAAAACCCTGAGAACCTATATAGGTAGTGAAAAAAATCCAATTCAGCTAACGCGTTTTTGATCATTTCTCAGAGACTGAAAAGCCAATTGGAATAATTTTAATACAATAAGTCGGCGTTGTTTATCGTTTTTCTGACCCTTAGCCGTTTTTATTCTGATAGTATCAGAAAAGAAAATTTAATAAGCCTTTATCTGTTTGGAGGGTCTAAATTTCAGGGAACCGTTCGAGCGACGGAAATTTTATGTAACTCTATTTTTATTCCGCACGGTAGCTGGACCGGTTCAAGTAAACTTGTTTGAAGTAAGTTAAAATTCAATTTGAGGCTTTACCCCGGCGAAAACACATGATTTTTTCAATTTTTGGCAACCCTCCGAATCAACCCTCCGGAGTCAGTTAAGCCCCTTAATAACTCTCTATAGTGATTTTTTGAGACCCCTCCGAACTAATTTAAGTGCTTAAGATACCGTCCGAAGTAACCGTCCAAAGTAAGTTGTTATTTGAGTACCCTCCGGAGTGTACTAAGCCCCTTAACATCCCTCATTAGTAGAAGAGTGAGGAGAAGTGGGGGGGGGGGGGGGGGAGGGGGGTGGTTGGTGACCCCTATGTTTAAAAATAGGGAAAAAAGCATCCGCTCATCAACCTATGTATTAGGATAAGGAATAGATTTCTTTTGTATTAATATAGGGATTAAGTTTCCTAATTAGTATAGCAGGTTTGAGATGGTAAATTTCAGATGGTAAGTTTTTTCAGCGCCCGAATTTCCTATGTATAAGGATAGGTATAGATTTCCTTATGCAAAAGGATTCGGTGTAGGGATTTAATAACTCAATAAGATGGCAAATCGGTTTTTCCAATGAATTAAGGTAGGGAATGGTAAAGTTTCAGTGTGATGGTAAGAGAATGATTAGATAAACGGTATTTTTTTTATTTAGTGTAGAAATGTCTAGATTTTTCGCAAAAATCTTGGCACGCGTTATGTAATTGTTGAGTAAAACATGTAGATTGTGTAATCAAGGTACTATGTTCTTTTTGTTTATGGTAAGTCAATGGTAAGATGTGCATAAAATTTCAAAATACGATAAGATTTGATGTAATTTGATTTAAAAAGTATTTTATTAAATGATCCTTATTATCAGAACAGTACTCAATCTAGCTGAAATTTTGCTGAAACCTACTGAAATTTCATTAAAAAATTCAATATTTTGGAAAAAACTGCAAAAATTTTAAATTTTTTGGAGAAAATTGCAAAAATTCAAAAAATTGTAAAAAATTGCATAAATCTGAAGTTTTTTCCCTAGTTTTTCGTTGCTACTGATTTATTTGAGAAAAAAAAATTCATCGGTCTAGAATTAAAACTAAGCTCAAATTGTATTCTAATTGGCATCATGTTGAAGCAGTGATACAAAACTTTCAATAAAATTATAGATTTTTCCATTTTTTCTTTCAAAATAATGAAATACGATAAAGTTTACCGTAATTTGAGCTAAAAATTGGTTTATATAACACTCTGAACATATGAAGCTCATATTAGCTGAATCAATTTTGAAACTGCTGATTTATCGGTAAAATAGTGCAATTAATCGTACTTTTCGAGAAAGTGAAAATTAATCAAATCTATCCATAGTTTTCCATTTTTATCCTTCCGTTTGTGTAATTATTTGGTTTTTTGTCCAGTTTAAGGAGAATTCACATAAAAGTCTCACTTCAAATGAACAAAAAAAGCAGTATTTATTGAAATTTCTAGATCAAACTCTAGTATCCCTCTCCTCTTCAGTTTTTTCTTAATGATTAACCAAAACTTGTACAAAAATTATAATCTCTGAGAAGTTTTTCACATTGATAATAAGAACAAATTTCGGATCATTGTTGGAAAATGAACATTTTACTGCTAGAATTGACTAAAAATGGGCTAAATTGTTCTTCAAAATTATATAGTTTGGATGAAGTTCGACAAAATTTTTTTTCAAAACTAATGATATCCCTCTGTTGCTTCTATATCAATTTTTTTTTTAAATTTTCCGTAAAATGTTTCTTTGTTTTAGGATTTTTCTTGCTTTCCGCTTAAAATGTTTTTGCTATTGAAATTACTTTGCAAAAAACTTAGTCAGAACTAGTAAAACTAGGAGGAAAATGGAATCAACTGAACGAACAATTTGTTGGCAGAGATAAAAATAGAACTGATAAGGTCAGATGATTATTTGAATTCTTACATGTTCTCCTGTAGGATCCCTTGTGCAGTTCCAACATTAAACTATTTAAGCAAAATTACAACTTTTGCGATCATGAACTATCTCTTTTTTTTGCGAAATAGTCATTAAATCGATTTTGATTCTTAATTTATGTCGGAATTTTCCTCAAAAAAGCCTCAATAGAAAGAACTGGTGCTAATGAAAAGCATTCAAAATTCCGTGTGAAAATTGTGATTATAAAATTGATTTTTCTACGTTGAGTTTTTTGAACAAGTTAAGAGATCAAAAACTTGTCGAATTGTTCTATTTCTAACCAGTGAAAAAAAAAATACCAATAAATTTATATCACTTTTTTTGGTATATTGTAATTTAAACAAATGGAAGTCTTTTGAATTTTGATAATCAATTAAAGGATATTGTGACAAATCTAGATTTTGCATTTGTATCAAATTCAAAACAATAATCGAAGTGATGTTCCTTATCTTCAACTTTTGTTTCATAGGCTCTTCTATGGTAATGACGTCATTCTTTGAATAAATTGACGTCACCAACCACGCATTTGTCCAAGTAGGGAGAAAATCTAGAAATTCAAGCACTTCAAAAAATCAACCAAACAGAAATTTGCAGTTTCTAGACATAACTTTGGATCAAAAATAATCATTTTTGAAAAATGTCAATTGAAAAAAACATTTGAACTTCCTCGAGTTGCTCTACAAGAAAAAAATAATTCCGTGTGATTTCCTTTTTGTTGAAAAAGATGCATACCTTTATTTTTTCTCATTTTTTAGGACGTTGATTTTGTCCAAAATAGAGTTCTCGACTAAGTAAATGTTTATTTAGAGAAACTTTTTCAATCAAAGAGTGAGGAGAAGGGGGGGGGGCTTATTGGTGACTCCTATTTATTAAAATAGAGAACAGAGCATCCACTCACGAACTAATGTTTTAAGATAAGGAATGCATTTTCTTTGTATTAATATAGGGAATAGGTTTCCTGGTTAAGATACCAGGTTTCAGATGGTAAATTTCATATAGCAAGTTTTTTTCGGCGCCCGAATTTCCCCGTGTATAAGGATAGTGTAAAGATTTCCCTATGCAAAAGAATTCGGTGTAGGGAATAAATAACTCAATAAGATAGAGAATCAGTTTTTCCAATGTATTAAGGTAGGGAATGGTAAAGTTTCAGTGTGATAGTAAGAGAATGATAAGAAAAACGGTGTTTTTTTTATTTCGTGTAGAAATGTCTAAGTTTTTCGCAAAAATCTTGGCACGCTTTATGTAATTGATGAGTAAATTATGTAGATTGTGTAATTAAGATGTAAGCTTTTTTGTTTATAGTAAGTCAATGATAAGATGAGCAAAAACTTGGATTTTTTTAAAATAAATTGAAGTTTTATTCAAAAAGTTTCAAAACACGATAAGATTTGTGGTAATTTGATTTAATAATTTTTTTAATTAGATGATCCTCATTTTCAGAACAGTACTCAATTTAGCTGAATTTTTGCTGAAGCCTACTGAAATTTTGAAAAAAAAATCAAAATTTTGGAAAAAAACTGCAAAAATTTCAAATTTTTTGGAGAAAATTGCAAAAATTCAAAAATTGGAAATAGTTGCATAAATCTGAAGTTTTTTCCCTAATTCTTGGTTGGTACTGATTTATTTGAAGAAATTTGCATAGGTCTAGAGTTAAAAACTAAGCTCAAATTGTTTTCTAATTGACATCATGTTGAGGCAGAGATACAAAATTTTCAATAAAATTATAGATTTTTCCACTTTTTTTCTTTCAAAATATTGAAATACGATAAATCTTACCCTAACTTGAGCTAAAAATTGGTTTATATAATGCTTTGAACATATCAAGCTCATATTAGCCAAATCACTATTGAAACTGCTGATTTCTCGGGAAAATAAATCAATTAATCGTAATTTTCGAGAAAGTGAAAATTAACCAAATCTATCCATAGTTTTCCATTTTTATCCTTCCGTTTGTGTAATTATTTGGTCTTTTGTCCAATTTGAGGAGAATTCATCTAAAAGTCTCACTTCAAATGAACAAAAAGAGCAGTATTTATTGGAAGTTCTAGATCAAACTCTAGTATTCCCTCTCCTCTTTAGTTTTTTCTTTATGATTAACCAAAACTTGTACAAAAATTACAATCTCTGAGAAGTTTTTCACGTTGATAATAAGAACAAATTTTGGATCATTGTTGAAAATTGAACCCTCCAAATAGCTCCGTGGATAGAGATAGAGACGTGAAAATCGGAAAATGAATGAATCGGAGAGTGCAAATGCAATAGTTTTTGGCAAAATGTTTGTTTCCAAACCAATTTTGGTCCAGTTTTTTGATTATTCAGTACTGTACAGGGCTACAGCGCCCGCTTCAAATAAGTTTTAAGCTTTTTCCGAAATAATTGCAAAAAAACCCTGAGAACCTATATAGCTAGTGAAAAAAATCCAATTCAGCTAACGCGTTTTTGATCATTTCTCAGAGACTGAAAAGCCAATTGGAATAATTTTAATACAATAAGTCGGCGTTGTTTATCGTTTTTCTGACCCTTAACCGTTTTTATTCTGATAGTATCAGAAAAGAAAATTTAATAAGCATTTATCTATTTGGAGGGTCTAAATTTCAGGGAACCGTTCGAGCGACGGAAAATTTTATGTAACTCTATTTTTATTCCGCACGGTAGCTGGATCGGCTTCCGGTTTCCTAATTAGGATAGCAGGTTTCAGATGATAAATTTCTGATGGTAAGTTTTTTCAGCGCCCGAATTTCCTATGTATAAGGATAGGTATAGATTTCCTTGTGCAAAAGGATTCGGTGTAGGGAATTAACACTTCAATAAGATGGCAAATCGGTTTTTCCAATGAATTAAGGTAGGGAATGGTAAAGTTTCAGTGTGATGGTAAGAGAACGATTAGATAAACGGTATTTTTTTTATTTTGTGTAGAAATGTCTAGATTTTTCGCAAAAATCTTGGCACGCGTTATGTAATTGTTGAGTAAAACATGTAGAATGTGTAATCAAGGTACTATGTTTTTTTTTGTTTATGGTAAGTCAATGGTAAGATTTGCATAAAATTTCAAAACACGATAAGATTTGATGTAATTTGATATAATAACTATTTTATTAGATGATCCTTATTATCAGAATAGTACTCAATCCAGCTGAAATTTTGCTGAAACCTAATGAAATTTCGAAAAAAAATTCAAAATTTTGGAAAAAACTGCAAAAATTTCAAATTTTTTGGAGAAAATTGCAAAAATTCAAAAATTGTAGAAAAAAAAATTTGCATAAATCTGTAGTTTTTTCCCTAGTTTTTTGTTGCTACTGATTTATTTGAGAAAAAAAATGCATCGGTCTAGAGTTTAAAACTAAGCTCAAACTGAATCTAATTGGCATCATGTTGAAGCAGTGATACAAAACTTTCAATATAATTATAGATTTTTCCATTTTTTTCTTTCAAAATATTGAAATACGATAAAGTTTACCCTAATTTGAGCTAAAAATTGGTTTATATAACACTCTGAACATATGAAGCTCATATTAGCTGAATCAATTTTGAAACTGCTGATTTCTCGGTAAATAGTGCAATTAATCGTACTTTTCGAGAAAGTGAAAATTAATCAAATCTATCCATAGTTTTCCATTTTTATCCTTCCGTTTGCGTAACTATTTGGTCTTTTGTCCAATTTGAGGAGAATTCACCTAAAAGTCTCACTTCAAATGAACAAAAAGAGCAGTATTTATTGAAATTTCTAGATCAAACTCTAGTATCCCTCTCCTCTTTAGTTTTTTCTTAATGATTAACCAAAACTTGTACAAAATTTATAATCTCTGAGAAGTTTTTCACGTTGATAATAAGAACAAATTTCGGATCATTGTTGGAAAATGAACATTTTACTGCTAGAATTGACTAAAAATGGGCTAAATTGTTCTTCAAATTTTTATAGTTTGGATGAAGTTCAACAAAATCTTTTTCAAAACTAATGATATCCCTCTGTTGCTTCTATAACAAATTTTTTAAAAATTTTCCGTAAAATGTTTCTTTGTTTTAGGATTTTTCTTGCTTTCCGCTGAAAATGTTTTTGCTATTGAACTTATTTTACAAAAAACTTAGTCAGAACTAGTAAAAAGAGGAGGAAAATGGAATCAACTGAACGAACAATTTGTTGGCAGAGATAAAAATAGAACTGATAAGGTCAGATGATTATTTGAACTCTTACATGTTCTCCTGTAGGATCCCTTGTGCAGTTCCAACTTTAAACTATTTAAGCAAAATTACAACTTTTGGGATCATTAACTATCACTTTTTTTTGCGAAATAAACATTAAATCGATTTTGATTCTTGATTTATGTCGGAATTTTCCTCAAAAAAGCCTCAATAAGAAAGAACTGGTGCTAATGAAAAGCATTCATAAGTCCGTGTGAAAATTGTGATTATAAAATTGTTTTTTCTACGTTGAGTTTTTTGAACAAGTTAAGAGCAGCTTGATTGTTTTTAATCTGAAAACCTTCGGAAGTAGAAATACGCAAGTGGGTCTAGTTCCTATCTGAAAGAACGCTTCTTAGAGAAATTGAATAGGAAAAGGAAACCAAGACGCAAGCTATGGAAATTAAAAACTATTGCAAAATCCATTAAGCGAAAAACTCTATAGTTCTACGTAAATTTCTAAATGAAGAAATTGAAGCTAACCATAACAAAATCTTTACTTACTGAAACTTTTCAGGCTAAAATTTAGATAAATCAGAGATCATACAGCTGGTTCTGCCAAAGTATCATTTTGTCTGGAAATTTTCAGCGAGCTTCATATTATTTTCTCTGAAAATCTTTCCAGATCAATCCTTTTTGTTTTTCATCCAAAAGAATAAAATGTAGATCTTGAAAGCAAATTTTCGATTTATGCGTCATTTATCCTCTTCCAAATTTTATTCAAAATTTTTTTCAAATTTACCTAATATAATGAATATTAAAAAAAATTTATCTCAAATTAGTATTTTTTCATCAGTTTCTGCTTCAACTACTATCTTCCAACTTATTTTAGTTTCAACAAAGTTTTACTTGAAAATTGGGTTTTAGAGGGAAAAATGTATCATTTCAACGAATACTCAATAATCCGAAGCAGAATTAATACAATAGATTTTTTGCTAGAAAACTTCAAACGATTTCTCAACCTGATAAAGTATGCTGCTGTTTCAACTCTGAATTTCTAAATTGAAGTAACTTTTTGGCTGAGAAAATTGTATATTAATAGGTTGAAGTTTTCAAAAGTTAGCAAAAAAAACATACATTTTCTAATCTTTTCTAGGGCAGTTTCAATGTTTTCCCTGAGATCGTCAAAAAACAGTAGAAAACCATCGTTCCAAATAAATCAATCCCCATCATCTATTTGAAAATGCAGTACTCTGTGAACACGCTTACAGGCACTAAACACGGAAAGCAGTAACTAGGCAAAACTTTTCAGTTAGTCTATGTCTTATAATTATCCTGTTTTTCACAAAATTTCAACAAATACTTACACACTCATTAGCGTATGTAATTCATTTTTACTACAAATTTATCTCAACAGAATCTCACCAAGCTTGCATCCAATGGAGTTTTTACTGCAGACTAAAGATTTTCAGATCGATTTCCATTGAAAGTTTCACGATAGTTTGAACTCGATTGTTGCAGGTTTTATCATCAAACTGATTTTTTGAATAAAAAGTTAAATGTCTGATCAAGGAAAGTGATGAAAAAATTGGATACATTTCTCTCGAATATTTCAAATATATTGTATAGACTTTTCACATTCAGTAAAAGTTTTTATTCAAAGTATAATCTTCTATGTTTTTATTAAAAATATATTAATTTTACCTTCTCTTGGATTGTGTTTCGAGACTGCTGAGCACATAATTTAATTTTATTTTGAATTGAAAAAAGCTTCTTCTTGATATGATTAGTGCGTTCCTTGCTGCTATATGTATAAAAGTTACATTTGGAACACTTGAAACGCCACAGTGCTTACGATGTCTTGATGCATTTTTACGTGTGATTTCTCGGCCATATTCAAGACATACAACTCTTTCGTTTCTATTCAGAGACGGTATCTCAATAAGTAATGAAAGAAAAATGGGAGATTTAAAATGTCCCAAGTTGTTAGAAAAGAAAAATTGAATAGCCTCAAAAGTGAAAAAAGGTAATAAAAACAGTTATGTGAATTCCTTAACCAATGGTTTTTAACGTGGAAGAAAATCAGAATGGATATGCTTTTTAGCCTAGCTGAAATAAAAATTATTCAATCTAACCATAGATTTTCAAAAAATTTTGCTATCAACCAATCAGAATCGAGCAATACTTATAAGGAAATTTTCATCTTTTCTGATATGAACCAATCAGAATCGAGCTTCAATGGTCATGGAATTTTCAAAAATTTATATGTCAACCGAATTGAGCTCTACTTATCGAGGATTTTTCAACAGTTTTGATATCGTTTGTTGATATCGAGCATTCCTTCACAGGTAGTATTCATGGAAATAACCAATCAGAAGGAAGTATTGACAGGTTTTAAAATACTTTGTAGATCAGAACCAATCTTTGTTCATGAAACTTCTCAATCAACCAATTTTAATGAAACTTTCTAACATAGCAACATATACATTTGACACCAAGGTGAGATTTTTTACCCGGTTCGTATTGTTTTTTCGGTACTCAATTCAAACTTTGAAAATTTGATCAAAAAGTTTGTCGAATTGTTCTTTTTCTAACCAGTGAAAATAAAAATTACCAAAATACACATTTTTATCACTTGTTTTTGTATAATGCATTTATCAGTTTGGAGGGTCCAAATTTCAGGGAAGCGTTCGAGCGACGGAAGTTTTTAAATAACTCTATTTTTATAAAACTCTAGCTTGACCGGTTCAAGTAACCTTGTTTGAAGTAACTCAAACCGCGATTTGAGGCTTTATCCCAGCGAAAACACATGATTTTTTCGATTTTTGGTACCCCTCCGAAGTAACCCTCAGGAGTCAGTTAAGCCCCTTAATACCTCTCCTTAGTGAATTTTTGAGAACCCTCGAAGTAATTTAAGTGCTTAAGATACCGTCCGAAGTAAACGTCCAAAGTAAGTTGATTATTTGAGTACCTCCGAAGTAACCCTCCGGCCGGAGTGTACTAAGCCCCTTAACATCCCTCAGTAGTAAAAGAGTGAGGAGAAGGGGGGTAGTGGGGGGGGGGGCTTATTGGTGACTCCTTTTTATTAAAATAGACAATAAAGCATCCACTCACGAACTATTGTATTAAGATAAGGATTGCATTTCCTTTGTATTAATAAAGGGAATACGTTTCCTGGTTAAGATACCAGGTTTCAGATGGTAAATTTCATATGGCAAGTTTTTTTCGGCGCCCGAATTTCCCCGTGTATAAGGATAGTGTAAAGATTTCCCTATGCAAAATAAATCGGTGTAGCGAATAAATAACTCAATAAGATAGCGAATCAGTTTTTTCAATGTTTTAAGGTAGGGAATGGTAAAGTTTCAGTGTGATGGTAAGAGAATGATAGGAAAAACGGTGTTTTTTTATTTCGTGTAGAAATGTCTAAGTTTTTTGCAAAAATCTTGGCACGCTTTATGTTATTGATGAGTAAAACATGTAGATTGTGTAATTAAGATGTCAACTTTTTTGTTTATAGTAAGTCAATGGTAAGATGTGCAAAAACTTGGAATTTTTATAAATAAATTGAAGTTTTATTCAAAAAGTTTCAAAACACGATAAGATATGATGTAATTTGATTTAATAATTTTTTTATTAGATGATCCTCATTTTCAGAACAGTACTCAATCTAGCTGAAATTTTGCTGTAGCCTACTGAATTTTTGAAAAAAATTTCAAAATTTTGGAAAAAAAATGCAAAAATTTCAAATTGTTTGGAGAAAATTGCAAAAATTCAAAAATTGGAAATAGTTGCATAAATTTGAAGTTTTTTCCCTAGTTCTTAGTTGCTACTAATTTATTTGAAAAAATTTGCATAGGTCTAGAGTTCAAAACTAACCTCAAATTGTATTCTAATTGGCATCATGTTGAGGCAGAGATACAAAATTTTCAATAAAAATATAGCTTTTTCCACTTTTTTCTTTCAAAATATTGAAATACGATACATTTTACCCTAACTTGAGCTAAAAATTGGTTTATATAATGCTCTGAACATATCAAGCTCATATTAGCTAAATCACTATTGAAACTGCTGATTTCTCGGGAAAATAATTTAATTAATCGTAATTTTTCCATTTTTATCCTTCCGTTTGTGTACCTATTTGGTCTTTTGTCCAATTTGAGGAGAATTCACCTAAAAGTCTCACTTCAAATGAACAAAAAGAGCAGTATTTATTGGAATTTCTAGATTAAACTCTAGTATTCCCTCTCCTCTTTAGTTTTTTCTTAATGATTAACCAAAACTTGTACAAAAATTACAACCTCTGAGAAATTTTTCACGTTGATAATAAGAACAAATTTCGGATCATTGTTGAGAAATGAACATTTTACTGCTAGAATTGACTAAAATTGGGCTAAATTGTTCTTCAAAATTATATAGTTTGGATGAAGTTCATCAAAATCTTTTTCAAAACTAATGATATCCATCTGTTGCTTCTATAACATAATTTTTTAAAAGTTTCCGAAAAATGTTTCTTTGTTTTAGGGTTGTTCTTGCTTTCCGCTTAACATGTTTTTGCATTGAACTTACTTTGCAAAAAACTTAGTCAGAACTAGTAAAATTAGGAGGAAAATGGAATCAACTGAACGAACAATTTGTTGGCAGAGATAAAAATAGAACTGATAAGGTCAGATGATTATTTGAACTCTTACATATTCTCCTGTAAGATCCCTTGTGCAGTTCCAACATTAAACTATTTAAGCAAAATTACAACTTTTGGGATCAATAACTATCACTTTTTTTTGCGAAATAGTCATTAAATCGATTTTGATTCTTGATTTATGTCGGAATTTTCATCAAAAAAGCCTTAATGAGAAGAACTGGTGCTAATGAAAAGCATTCAAAAGTCCGTGTGAAAATTGTGATTATAAAACTATTTTTTCTACGTTGAGTTTTTAGAACAAGTTAAGAGCAGCTTGATTGTTTTTAATCTGAAAACCTTCGGAAGTAGAAATACGCAAGTGGGTCTAGTTCCTATCTCAAAGAACGCTTCTTAGAGAAATTGAATAGGAAAAGGGAACCAAGACGCAAACTATGGCAATTAAAAACTAACTATTGCAAAATTCATTAAGCGAAAAACTCTATAGTTCTACGTAAATTTCTAAATGAAGAAATTGAAGCTAACCATAACAAAATCTTTATCTACTGAAAATTTTCATGCTAAAATTTAGATCAATCAGAGATCATACAGCTGGTTCTGCCAAATTATCAGTTTGTCTGGAAGTTTTCAGCGAGCTTCATATTATTTTCTCTGAAAATCTTTCCAGATCAATCCTTTTTGTTTTTCATCCAAAAGAATAAAATGTAGATCTTGAAACGAAATTTTCGATTTATGCGTCATGTATCGTCTTCCAAATTTTATTCAAATTTTTTTTCAAATTTACCTAATATAATGAATGATAAAAAATATTTCCAATAATTTCACTTTTATGTTGCATTTTTTCTCAAGATATAATTTTTTAACTAAATTTTAATACTTTCTCTCAAAACTCCTCATAATTAAAATTGAGTTTCTATCTCAAATTAGTATTTTTTCATCAGTTTCTGCTTCAACTACTATCTTCCAACTCATTTTAGTTTCAACAAAGTTTTACTTGAAAATTGGGTTTAAGAGGGAAAAATGTATCATTTCAACGAATACTCAAAAATCCGAAGCAGAATTAATACCATAGATTTTTTGCTAGAAAACTTCAAACGATTTCTCAACATGATAAAGTATGCTGCTGTTTCAACTCTGAATTTCTATATTGAAGTAACTTTTTGGCTGAGAAAATTGTATATTAATAGGTTGAAGTTTTCAAAAGTTAGCAAAAAAAACATAAGTTTTCAAATTTTTTCTAGGGCAGTTTCAATGTTTTCCCAGAGATCGTCAAAAATCAGTAGAAAACCATCGTTCCAAATAAATCAATCCCCATCATCTAATTGAAAATGCAGTACTCTGTGAACACGCTTACAAGCACTAAACACGGAAAGCAGTAACTAGGCAAAACTTTTCAATTAGTCTATGTCTTATAATTATCCTGTTTTTCACAAAATTTCAACAAATACTTACACACTCATTAGCGTATGTAATTCATTTTTACTACAAATTTATCTCAACAGAATCTCACCAAGCTTGCATCCAATGGAGTTTTTACTGCAGACTAAAGATTTTCAGATCGATTTCCATTGAAAGTTTCACGATAGTTTGAACTCGATTGTTGTTGGTTTTATCATCAAACAGATTTTTCGAATAAAAAGCTAAATACCTCATCAAGGAAAGTGATGAAAAAATTGTATAAATTTTACCCGAATTTTTCAAATATATTGTATAGACTTTTCACATTCAGTAAAAGTTTTTATTCAAACATATTCTTCTATGTTTTTATTAAAAATATTTTAATTTTACCTTCTCTAGGATTGTGTTTCGAGACTGCTGAGCACATAATTTAATATTATTTTGAAATGAAAAAAGCTTCTTCTTGATATGATTAGTGCGTTCCTCGCTGCTATATGTATAAAAGTTACATTTGAAACACTTTAAACGCCACAGTGCTGACTATCATCCGCGTGCCGAAGAGCTGTATTTACACATTGCGAGCTTCAGCTGTTTTTTGAAGTTAATAATTTATGCGTAATTTGGCTTGATGCTTTCCATTTTTTCATTTTTATTACAAGCTAGCTGAAATGAAAATTATCCAGTCTAACCATAGATTTTCAAAAAATTTTGCTATCAACCAATCAGAATCGAGCATTACTTATAAGGAAATTATCATCTTTTCTGATATCAACGAATCAGAAACAAGCTTTATTGGTCATGGAATTTTCAACAAACTCAATGACAATCAGTCTGAAATAAGCTCTACTTCTCATGGATTTTTCAACAATTTTGATATTGTTGTTGATATCGAGCATTCCTTCACAGGTAGTTTTTATGGTAATAACCAATCAGAAGGAAGTATTGGCAGATTTTAAAATACTTTGTAGATCAGAACCAAACTTTGTCCATGAAACTTCTCAATCAACCAATTTTAATGAAATTTTCTAACATAGCAACATATACATTTGACACCAAGGTGAGATTTCTTGCCCGGTTCGTATTGTTTTTTCGGTACTCAATTCAAACATTGAAATTTCGATCAAAAAGTTTGTCGAATAGTTCTATTTCTAACCAGCGAAAATATAATTACCGAAATACACATTTTTATCACTTGTTTTTGTATAATGCATTTATCAGTTTGGAGGGTCCAAATTTCAGGGAAGCGTTCGAGCGACGGAAGTTTTTATATAACTCTATTTTCATAAAACTCTAGGTTGACCGGTTCAAGTAACCTTGTTTGAAGTATTTTAAACCGCAATTTGAGGCTTTATCCCAGCGAAAACACATGATTTTTTCGATTTTTGGTACCCCTCCGAAGTAGCCCTCCGGAGTCAGTTAAGCCCCTTAATACCTCTCCTTAATAAATTTTTGAGAACCCTCGAAGTAATTTAAGTGCTTAAGATACCGTCCGAAGTAACCGTCCAAAGTAAATTGATTATTTGAGTACCTCCGAAGTAACCCTCCGGCCGGAGTGTACTAAGCCCCTTAACATCCCTCAGTAGTAAAAGAGTGAGGAGAAGCGGGGGGGGGGGGTTGTGGTGGGGGGGGGCTTATTGGTGACTCCTATTCATTAAAATAGAGAATAGAGCATCCGCTTATGAACTAATGTATTAAGATAAGGAATGCATTTCCTTTGTATTATTATAGGGAATAGGTTTCCTGGTTAAGATACTAGGTTTCAGATGGTAAATTTCAGATGGCAAGTTTTTTTCGGCGCCCGAATTTCCCTGTGTATAAGGATAGTGTAAAGATTTCCCTATGCAAAGAATTTGGTGTAGGGAATTAATAAATCAATAAGATAGCGAATCACTTTTTCCAATGTATTAAGGTAATGGTAAAGTTTCAGTGTGATGGTAAGAGAATGATAAGAAAAACTGTGTTTTTTTTATTTCGTGTAGAAATGTCTAAGTTTTTCGAAAACATCTTGGCACGCTTTATGTAATTGATGAGTAAAACATGTAGATTGTGTAATTAAGATTTAAACTTTTTTGTTTATAGTAAGTCAATGGTAAGATGTGCAAAAACTTGGAATTTTTATAAATAAATTGAAGTTTTATTCAAAAAGTTTCAAACACGATAAGATTTGATGTAATTTGATTTTATAATTTTATTATTAGATGATCCTCATTTTCAGAACAGTACTCAATCTAGCTGAAATTTTGCTGAAGCCAACTGAAATTTTGAAAAAAAATTCAAAATTTTGGAAAAAAACTGCAAAAATTTCAAATTTTTTGGAGAAAAATGCAAAAATTCAAAAATTGGAAAAAGTTGCATTAATCTGAAGTTTTTTCCCTAGTTCTTCGTTGCTACTGATTTATTTGAAAAAATATGCATAGGTCTAGAGTTTAAAACTAAGCTAAAATTGTATTCTAATTGGCATCATGTTGAGGCAGAGATACAAAATTTTCAATAAAATTATAGCTTTTTCCACTTTTTTCTTTCAAAATATTGAAATACGATACATTTTACCCTAACCTGAGCTAAAAGTTGGTTTATATAATGATCTGAACATATCAAGCTCATATTAGCTAAATCACTATTGAAACTGCTGATTTCTCGGGAAAAGTAAGTTTTTGCTATTGAACTTACTTTGCAAGAACTAGTCTAGATTAGTCTAGTTTAGTCAGAACTAGGGAATTTAGGAGGAAAATGGTATCAATTGAACGAACAATTTGTTGACAGAGATAAAAGAAGAACTGATGAAGTCAGATGATAATTTGAATTCTTACATGTTCTTCTTTAGCTTTCCTTGTGCAGTTGCAACAAAAAACTATTCCAGCAAAATTACAACTTTTGGGGATCATTATCTATCACTTTTTTTGCAAAATAGTTATTAAATCGCTTTTGATTCTTGATTTGCGAAGCCTCAAGGAGGAAGATCCGGTGCTAATGAAAAGCATTCAAAAGTCCGTGTAAAAATTGAGAATATAAAGTTGTTTTTTCTACGTTGAGTTTTTAGAACATATTAAGAGCAGCTTGATTGCTTTTAATCTGAAATCCTTCGGAAGTAGAAATACGCAAGTGGATCTAGTTCCTATTGGAAAGAACGCTTTTTAGAGAAATCGAATAAGAAAAGGAAACCAAAATGCAAACTATGGCAATTAAAAACTATTGCGAAACTTATGAAGCAAAAAACTTTATAGTTCTACGTAAATTTCTAATTGAAAAAAAATTGAAGCTAACCATAACAAAATATTTACTAAATGAAACTTTTCACGTTAAAACTTATTTAAAAAAGAGATCATACAGCTGGTTGGTTCTGCCAAAGTATCAATTTGCTTAGAAGTTTTCTGCGAGCTGCATATTATTTTCTCTAAAAATCTTTTCAGATCAATCCTTTTTGTTTTTCATCCAAAAGAATGATATGTAGACCTTGAAAGCAAATTTTTCGATTTATGCGTCATGTATCATCTTCCAAAAGATGTCGAACTTAGTTCACAAAAAAAGTTCTCACAACATCTGAGTTTTTATTCAATTTACCTAATAAAAAATGATAAAAAAAGAACCAAACGTTACACCTTTATGTTGCATTTTTTCTCAAGATATAATTTATTAACTAAATTTAAATAAATTATCTCAAAACTCCTCATAATTTAAATTGAGTTTCTATCTCAATTTAGTATTTTTTCATCAGTTTCTGCTTCAACTACTATCTTCTAACTTATTTTAATTTCAACAAAATTTTACTTGAAAATTGGATTTTAGAGGGAAAAATGTATCATTTCAACGAATACTCAATAATCCGAAGCAGAATTAAAACCATAGATTTTTTGCTAGAATTCTTCAAACGATTTCTCAACCTGATAAAATATGCTGCTGTTTCAACTCTGAATTTCTATATTGAAGTAACTTTTTGGCTGAGAAAGTTGTATATTAATAGGTTGAAGTTTTCAAAAGTTAGCAAAAAAAACACACATTTTCAAATCTTTTCTAGGGCAGTTTCAATTTTTTAACTGAAATTATCAAAAAAAAGTAGAAAACCATCGTTCCGAAAAAATCAATCCCCATTATCTATTTGAAAATGCAGTACTCTGTGAACACGCTTACAAGCACTAAACAAGGAAAGCAGTAACTAGGCAAAGTTTTCAACTAGTCTATGTCTTATAATTATCCAGTTTTTTACAAAATTTTAAGAAATACTTACACACTCATTAGCGTATATAATTCACTTTTACTACAAATTTATCTTAATAAAATCTCCCCAAGCTTGCATCCAATGGAGTTTTTACTTCAGACTAAAAATTTTCAGATCGATTTCCATTGAAAGTTTCACGATAGTTTGAACTCGATTGTTGCTGGTTTTATCATCAAACAGAACCTTTGATTAAAAAACTAAATGCCTGATCAAGGAAAGTGATCAAAAATTTGGATAAATTTTACTCGAATTTTTCAAATATATTGTATAGACTTTTCACATTCAGTAAAAGTTTTTGTTCAAAGTATAATCTTCCATTTTTTTAAATTAAAAATATATTAATTTTACCTTCTTTTGGCGTGTGTTTCGAGACTGCTGAGCACATAATTTAATTTTTTGTTGAAGAAAAAGGCTTCTTCTTGATATGCTTAAAGAGTTCCTCGCTGCTATATGTACAAAAATTACATTTTGAACACTTTAAACGCCAGAGTGCTTACGATGTCTTGACGCATCTTTACGTGTGATTTCTCTGCCACATTTAAGACATACAAATTTTTCGTTTGTGTTCAGTGAAAGCATCTCAATAAGTTATCAAAGAAATAATGGAAGATTTAAAATGTCCCAATTTTTTTGAAAAGAAAAATGAATAGCCTCAAAAATGAAAGAAGGTAATAAAAACAGTTATGTGAATTCCTTAACCAATTGTTTTTAACGTGGAAGAAAATCAGAATGGAAATGCTTTTTAGCCTAGCTGAAATGAAAAATATCCAGTCTAACCATGGATTTTCAAAAAGTTTTGCTATCAACCAATCGGAATCGAGCAATACTTATAAGGAAATTTTCATCTTTTCTGATATCAACCAATCAGAATCGAGCTTCAATGGTCATGGAATTTTCAAAAATTTATATGTCAACCGAATTGAGCTCTACTTACTTATCGAGGATTTTTCAACAATTTTACACTGAAGCACTGAAGCACTGAAGCATTGAAAATTGCATAGCATCTGTTCTCTGATCATATTGTAGCTAATGTAGCTTAGTATGTTATTACGAATCTTCTTTTTTGTCTAACCTAACTCGCAAATAAAAGTGTTCACTTGTTTGGAAATTGCATTGAAGCATTGAAAATTGCATAGCATCTGTTCTCTGCTCTAATTTGTAGCTAATGTTTAATCTTCTTTTTACTAATAAGCTTCGGTGGTTAGTGTGTGTGTTTCATAATCTCAAGGTCGCAGTTGCGAATCTCAGTCGAGCCGAATTTTTGCTTGCTTATTCGAGGCTTGTTTATTCTTATTGTACTTTATAAAGCTGCTTTTTTTTGTTCTGGCTAGTGTTTACGAAGCGAAGCTTTTCTGTGTTGAATTAAGTCGTTTTTTTAACAAACTATTTTCAGGAGGACGACATCCCATTTCCTTTTGGACTGCGTCCGTCAGTTTCTTCGATGCCACCGTACATGGACGCTCAGACCCCCAAATGCAGTTCACAATCAGTCGGCAAACAGCTATTCGCAGAGAGTGGAAATAATGCAAGTGACATGGAAGAGATCGACCAGACTCTGACTTCGACAAATCACCCGAAGACAGGTGGACGCGTTCAGGTGGGTCAAACTCGCAGCTTGTCTCAGTTGACCTAGAGTTCACTTCTATTATAGTGGTGTTACTTCGTGGTGTTAAACCCAGACAGGTGTTGCACCGATAATCGGTATTCGCTTTGACTATCATCCGCGTGCCGAAGAGCTGTATTTACACATTGCGAGCTTCAGCTGTTTTTTGAAGTTAATAATTTATGCGTAATTTGGCTTGATGCTTTCCATTTTTTCATTTTTATTACAAGCTAGCTGAAATGAAAATTATCCAGTCTAACCATGGATTTTCAAATAGTTTTGCTATCAACCAATCAGAATCGAGCAATTTTTATAAGGAAACTTTCATCTTTTCTGATATGAACCAATCAGAATCGAGCTTCAATGGTCATGGAATTTTCAAAAATTTATATGTCAACCGAATTGAGCTCTACTTATCGAGGATTTTTCAACAGTTTTGATATCGTTTGTTGATATCGAGCATTCCTTCACAGGTAGTATTCATGGAAATAACCAATCAGAAGGAAGTATTGACAGATTTTAAAATACTTTGTAGATCAGAACCAATCTTTGTTCATGAAACTTCCCAATCAACCAATTTTATTGAAATTTTTTAACATAGCAACATATACTTTTGACACCAAAGTGCGATTTCTTGTCTGGTTCATATTGTTTTTTTTAAACTAGT
This sequence comes from Symsagittifera roscoffensis, assembly GCF_963678635.1. NCBI lineage: Eukaryota > Metazoa > Xenacoelomorpha > Acoela > Convolutidae > Symsagittifera > Symsagittifera roscoffensis. The sequence continues at coordinate 28,342,256 of NC_087064.1, forward strand.
TTCAAATTTTGAAATTTCGATCAAAAATTTGTCGAATTGTTCTATTTCTAACCAGTGAAAAAAAATACCAATACATTTATATCACTTTTTTTGGTATATTGTAATTTAAACAAATGGAAGTCTTTTGAATTTTGATAATCAATTAAAGGATATTGTGACAAATCTAGATTTTGCATTTGTATCAAATTCAAAACAATAATCGAAGTGATGTTCCTTATCTTCAACTTTTGTTTCATAGGCTCTTCTATGGTAATGACGTCATTCTTTGAATAAATTGACGTCACCAACCACGCATTTGTCCAAGTAGGGAGAAAATCTAGAAATTCAAGCACTTCAAAAAATCAACCAAACAGAAATTTGCAGTTTCTAGACATAACTTTGGATCAAAAATAATCATTTTTGAAAAATGTCAATTGAAAAAAACATTTGAACTTCCTCGAGTTGCTCTACAAGAAAAAAATAATTCCGTGTGATTTCCTTTTTGTTGAAAAAGATGCATACCTTTATTTTTTCTCATTTTTTAGGACGTTGATTTTGTCCAAAATAGAGTTCTCGACTAAGTAAATGTTTATTTAGAGAAACTTTTTCAATCAAAGAGTGAGGAGAAGGGGGGGGCTTATTGGTGACTCCTATTTATTAAAATAGAGAACAGAGCATCCACTCACGAACTAATGTTTTAAGATAAGGAATGCATTTTCTTTGTATTAATATAGGGAATAGGTTTCCTGGTTAAGATACCAGGTTTCAGATGGTAAATTTCATATGGCAAGTTTTTTTCGGCGCCCGAATTTCCCCGTGTATAAGGATAGTGTAAAGATTTCCCTATGCAAAAGAATTCGGTGTAGGGTTTAATTATTTTAGAAAATTTGAACTTAATCAAAAAGTCGTTAGATAATATATCAAAGACTCTTTTTATCCCCTATCCGATACCGAAATTTGTAAAAACTCCTCAGCAAATTTCTTTAATTCTCCATTTTTTAAATCAGGTGATCAGGTTGGAATAAGATTTCAAGAGATTTTTTTGTGACTGGAAACGACAATGTGTAAAAAGTACCATAAAGGAAGCTGAAATCTGATTGGACACAACTACAGACCAATTAAAGAAAATCAAGTCTGATTGGTTAAACCCACACGTTCGAGTTGAAAATACCCCTCACTCCAACTAAAATTCATTTTATTTTCAACTAAACTACCGTCCACTACCTCCTCTCTCAGCTCTAGGAATTTAAATTTCAACTTATCTACCGTCAGCTACCCCCTATCAACTGTAAATCAATCGTTCTTTTCTTTCTTTTAGTCAACTTATTGCTCAAAATGATCTTCTCAGTGCAAAACAGCAACCTCATGAACTCTGTAGATTTTTGGCCTAATCTAGTTCAAATTCAAGTGCGAGAAAAAGTCTCTGGAGTTTTTCTGGTACGAGTGGACATCCCAATCCAAGTCTTGCCCATTGTGGAAGTGATGCGAAGGGATTTCAACGAACATCAGATGACGCAAGTACCCATGACAGAGAACCAACTTGGAGAAATTCAAATGATGGAGGAAAGGCTGAGCACGTGAGAATGCACTACCCCGACACTCCTGACTCTAGATATTTGGCTCAACTAGTCAACGATTTCTTCTTTCCTTGGGAGGAAGAAGGATCAGCTGAAAACCTCATCACAATAGTTGAAGATCACTGCTTCTCGGAATTACTGACGCCTCCAGCTCCACTACAATCTCGTCTTGCTCTGCGTTCAATAGAGAACCTCCAGAACTCTCTCCAGCTCTTTGATTGAATGTTTTTTGTAAATAAATGTGGTTTGGCATTAACTTCGTTCTTTGTATTCAATTAATTTCTTCAATTTCATTTTAATTATGAGAATAGATGAGAAGTTCAGGATAAATCATTGAAAAAAATGAGAACTTAATTTAGTGCTCCAATTTTGCGCACATGTTAAAAAACTTGATTAATTTTCGCACACATATTGAAAAACAAGAGAAAGTTTAAACAGAAGTTCAAACTACCAGAAACATTAAAAAACTTCTATTTTGTAGGAAAAACGTGATACATTTTTCTCTTCTTGTCAAAAAAATTGAAACACTTTTCGAGTTTTGTCAGAAAATTTAAACACGTTTCGCATATCGCCGGAAAAATTGAAATACTTTTCGGTTTTTTTGTCGAAAAAATGAATACTTCCTCGCATTTTGTTTAAAAAAGCGAAGCACTGTTCGCATTTGTAGGAAAAAAGTGAAACACTTTTCACATACGCTCGAAAAAATTGAAACACTTTTCACATTTTTCCTAAAAAAACTGAAACCTTTTTCGTATTTTGTTGAAAAAGTGGAACAAATTTTGCGTTTTTTAGAAAAAATAGAATGACTTTCAGCGTCTTGCCAAAATAAACTATTACAATTTTTCTTGCATATTTATTTATTAATCTTTATGAAATTTTTAGTCAAAATTTATTCCTTTAGAAAAATAATTTTTTCATGTGTGTTGATCAGAAATAATAGAAAACCAATATATTAACATAGGTAATAGCGATGAAAAACATCAAAATAGAAGTTTTCTAAGCAAAAAGTCAACATGTTTTTTAAATTTAATTTTTGCGTTTTTCGCTGTATCATTCAAAAAATAAATTTAGAATTTTACATAGCTTTTGAAAAAAAAGAAGAAAAAAATTGCATTTTACCAAAAAAATCCTAGATTTCTTAGTATCAAGCAAAAATTCTTGAGAGTTTTTTTTTGCATACGTTACAAACACATATAGATTTATAAAATAAAAACTGTTGACGCTTGAAAAAAATTAACTTTGACAATAATTTTATAATAGTTATATAGATATCATAACAAAAATTATTTGAAAAAAGCCATTCCGAGGGTTTGACAAAATTATCTTTCAATTTTTTAGGCAACAAAAGTAATTCCACCTGAGAAAATGACGTCATTACACTATAAATTTTATAGAACAGTAAGAATTGTAGAATATATGTGCCAGAGAAAGTGACATCAATATTCATTAACTTCTAGATTCTTCTAAATTTTAGAATCTACAGATTGAATCTTTGAACTTTATAAGAAGTTATTGCAATTAACTTCTAGATTTTTCTGCATCTTCTAAATTCTTGAATTATCCAATAAAAATTTAACCAATCAGAGATTCAGAACTAACTCTAAAGTGATGAAATTGATGAAAAAACTTGAGGATGTTACTCAGTTTGCTAGTTTCTTAAATCTAAATAATGATTATCAACCAAGGTTGTGACTAAAAGGAATAAACTTCAAGGAAACTCTTCCCTATTAACAATTTTAAAATTAGCTTCAAATCAACTTAAAAATTTTATCCTATAAAACCCATTATAAACATTTGAAGTCAACCAAGTTTTGAAACATTTTTGAATAAATTTAGACAATTTTAGAGAAGGTCAGCAAAATTTTCAGCTGAAAATAATTTATTTCATTTTATTTGAAAATATCTTAGAGTTCAATTTGGTCTATCAACGTGAGTAACATTTTTTGATGAAACGGAAACCTATCCCAAAAGTTGAAGCCAATCATGAAAGAACGGGTGAGTTACTGCATCCAGTTTAAAATTGGTAGCAAAACTGTGAAGATTCTCAAATTTAATATAATCTCGCAGTCTAATGAGCAAATTATCACAGATATTTCAGAATGGAGAGAGCTCGAGAGTAACATAATTAGAGAATTTAGAAAAGATTTCGCTATGTCTGAGTCACCTTCGAGAAAATAGTACGTGTTTTCATATGATTCAATTGAAAAAACTTTTGATGAAGTTGTGGATCAAGGATACGGAAATAGTTTTCATTTACTTACAAGAGAAAATTTACTACAAATGCCTATTTTTGAAGAAATGGTTGAATTTGAAATTTTCTACAGAGAATGGAAGAAGTGCTTCAGTTCTTTCTGAATTTCCTACATGATTGGCAAAAAATTGAAACCATTCGTGATAGAAGGTTCAAGAAAAAAAAAGAGTGAGTGTTCAACAAAATAACTTTGTTCTGTTGAGAAGAAAACATGGTGTGGTACATTAAGAAGAAAGTGACAACGAACTCGAAACTTAACTCAATTTTTGTCTCTTTACACATTTTTTCAAGTTTCCCATTTGTTTGTAAATTGCTTTTTTTTTCAATCAAATTAAGTGTTTGTGAACCAAAGCTTAGTTTTTAAAGATTTATCAGAGCAAACTACTACGAAAACATAGTAAAACAGTTGATTAATTTATCACAAAGCTTACACAATCACTATTCACAGAACTATGACAATCAATAAAACTATCAATAATCTTCAACAAATCCGATCCACATTTTGATGATTGAACTTTTCCAACTCTGTCCAGAAACACTGCACCATGAGTTTTTGTGGAAGCAAGTTTTTGATTAGAATTTAGATAATTTCTCTTATATTGTTTCCGAATTAGTCGTTTCTTTGCAAAACTAAGCATCATTTCGGCTCCTGTCCATCGTAAGTTATGTTGAACTGCTCAATTAAGCTGATCGAATACTTCTTTGCTTGATGTAAGAATACTTGAGTTGAATTTGTGTTTGGACAAAGTGTAAAGACAGTCAATTTCTTGATATATGTAAATATGTTTATCTGATCTCTGCAAAAATTGGCTAGAATTTGTTCCTATTAAAAGCAAATGGAACTTACAATTATCCAAAGAACATAAAGAATTGTGGGTGGACACATTATAATCTTGGGTTACTATGTATTTTTCGTACAACGCATTGGAAACAGAAGTAAAAAGCGAGTTTTTACTGTAGTCTAATTAAAAGCTGGGAAGAGCTTGACACATGGCAGCTGCCATTGAGAAGAATTATTTTTGCGGAAAGTTGTGGATTTATATTGGAGAAGTAACGCCTACACATCTTCCTTCTAGGGAAAATTTATATAAAACCTTCCATGTTTGGCACTACTTCCATATATGGAAATCGCAATGACTCACATTATTTACTTCCATTGTCCTTTAATCTGAAAATTTTTTCTCCATTCCTCCTCATCTGATCAGTTTGGTCTTCAAAATATACTCGAGAAAAGAAGCTAGTCCCAATTATATTGAATTCTCAAAAAATTAAAAAAGAATTGGGAGATCTGTTTGGTTCTAAAAATCCCACGAGGGAAAAATTGATTTCAAACCGTGCTTTCAATTATTGAAAATTAATGATTTGGTACAACTTTAAAAGTCTAACTTAGTGAAAAAGAAGGAGAAGCAATATCGGACATCCGTCATACGTTATTCACGATGCTGATAACCTTGAACTTATACCTATATACGAAGCCAACACTGGCAAACAGTCAACTATGGATCAGAAGCTCGACATCTTTAATAGAGTATAAGAAATAGCAACATACAACATGGACCTTTATCAAATTTAAAGGTTGAAGTTTTACAAAAAACTTTAAAAAAGTGGTTAACAGATGACGTTGATGGAGATTGTATTAGTTTTAACTTGTATAGAAGACCAGAAAGTCCAATATTGTTGTTAAAAAGATGGAGAGGATATTTCAGAAAAGAAGAGTACTGCCAAACTTATCAACAATGTTTTTTTTCGAAGAGTTAACTCAGATTGAGGGATCAATCAGTAAAAAACAAAACGATGGAAGAGCCTATGAAACAAAAATTTGAAGATAAGGAACATCATTTTGATTACTGTTTTGAATTTGATACAAATACAAAATCTAGATTTGTAGTCGATTATCCAAGTTTGAAAGACTTCCGGATGTTTGCATTACAATATACAAAAAAGAAAGTGATAAAATTGTATATTTGTTAATTTCATTTTTCACTGGTTAGAAATAGAACAAATCGAAAAAATTTTAATCGAAATTTCAAACTTTGCATTTAGTATTGAAAAAACAATATGAACCAGACAAGAAATCTCACTTTGGTGTCAACTGCCTATGTTAGTTATGTTAGAAAAATTCAATAAAATTGATTGATTGGGAAATTTCATAAACATGGTTTGGTTCTGAGTGTTTTAAAATCTTTCAATACTTCCTTCTGATTGGTTATTACCATAAATACTACCAAAAATAGTGAAACTTCCAAAAATTCAAACTGTCGTGAAACTTTCAATAGAAATTGATCCGAAACTTTTAATCTTCAGAAAAAACTCCATTGGTTGCAAGCTTGCGGAGATTTGGTTGCGATGAAATTGTAGTAAAAATGAATAAAAGACGCCAATGAGTGCTTGAGTGTTTGTTGAAACAATGTAAAAAACTGGATTTTTGTAAAACATCGACTGATTGAAAATTTTGCCTAGTTACTATTTTAAAGTTTTCCTTGTTTAGTGCTTGAAAAACAGTTCGTAGAGTAGTGCATGTTCAAGCAGATAATGGGTTAATTTGTTCAGAATTATGCTTTTCCACTGTTTAATGACGATAAGAAAAGATTAAATAATGTATGTTTTCGCCAACTTGTGAAAACTTCAACTTAATAATTTACATTATTCTCAGCCAAAAAGTTACTTCAATATAGAAATTCACCGTTGAAACAGCAGCATATTTGATCAGGTTGAGAAATCGTTTAAAAATTCCTTCAAAAAATCTATGGTATTAATTCTGCTTCGGATTATTGAATGTTTGTTGAAATGATAAATTTTTCCATCTAAAATTCAATTTTCAAGTGGAATTTGTTAAAGTTAAAATAAGTTGGAAGATAGCAGATGATGCAGAAACTGAAAAAATACTTATTTGAGATAGAAACTCAATTGAAATCTTTAGGATTTTTGAGATGAATCTCCGAAAATTCAGCTTATAAATTATATCTTGAGAAAAAATCCAACATAAAATTTTAAGGCTCGGAAAACTTTTTTATCATTTGATTGAATAGGTAAATTTATACAAAAACTCAGATGTTTTGAGAATTTTTTTTAATGAACCAAGTCCGATATTTTTTGGAAGATGATACATGAAGCATAAACAAATAGTTTGATTTCAAGATCTACATTTCCTTTTTTTGGGTAATCTGAACAGAAACGGAAAAGTTGTATGTCTTAAATGTGGCAGAGAAATCACACTTAAAGGTGCGTCAAGACATCGAAAGCACTGTGGCGTTTAAAGTGTTCCAAATGTAACTTTTATACATATAGCAGCGAGGAACGCACTAATCATATCATGAAGAAGCTTTTTTTCTTTTCAAAATAAAATTAAATTACGTGCTCAGCAGTCTCAAAACACAATCCAAGAGAAGGTAAAATTAATATGTTTTTAATAAAAACATAGAAGATTATACTTTGAATAAAAACTTTTACTGAATGTGAAAAATCTATACAATATATTTGAAAAATTTGAGTAAAATTTATACAATTTTTTCATCACTTTCCTTGATCAGGCATTTAGTTTTTATTCAAAAGTTCTGTTTGATGATAAAACCAGCAACAATCGAGTTCAAACTATCGTGAAATTTTCAATGGAAATCGATCTCAAAATTTTTAGTCTGCAGTAAAAACTCCATTGGATGCAAGCTTGGGGAGATTTTGTTGAGATAAATTTATAGTAAAAATGAATTACATACGCTAATGAGTTTTTAAGTATTTGTTGAAATTTTGTAAAAAACTGGATAATTATAAGGCATAGACTAATTGAAAAGTTTTGCCTAGTTACTGCTTTGTAACATTCGTCTACTGCAGTCACACATGAGGCTTAAGAAAAATAGGCCCTATAACCATTGGCTCAAGAGTCAGGGACACTATCTCTTGTGTTTTTGTACCTCAAATCAGTCGGAGCCAATTCGGTTCGCTTGTGACATGAGACTACGACCCGTTACAGCTTAAAGGCTACTACTAAAATATCCCCCCACTCTAGAATTAGAAACTTCCCCATACTTAGGTCTCTAGATACCCAAAATACATGAACGCCATTAAAAACCGGGTTGGAACAATCCGTTAAGTTACTTTTTATTAGACAGTGGAACTTTGATCCATTTCAGATGGATCAACCTAAAACTCGCCTTACCTCAACATAACAATTATAAAACACACTCTAGAAATTTAAATTAGTACTCACATTGTAGCACGCTCAAGAACCAGGAAGTAAATAAGTCGGTGAGCAACTCAAGAATCAACAAAGTAACTAAATTGAGTTTAATGTTAGTCAGTTTCAATAACAAGAACAAGTTTTTACTCTAGACTGTAAGTTCTCGTGAACCATTGGGACACTCTAGCTGTCCACCTTTCCACCGAAGGTTCACTCTGGTCCAGTTAATAATAGTACTCCAATCACAACAATCCAGTTCGTGGGAATGCGCTCGTCTCTGTTTTAGATGGGACAGCTCTACTCTCGATTATTATTGCTACTGAAATTGCGAATAGCAATTTCCCACTGATTTTTCTAGCAACTTTCCCGCGATTGTCACTCGATCGTTCTGACTTCTCTTTTCTGATTTTCAGTTATCGCGAGAAAATCGTGCATGACAGGTTCCATTCGAAATTTTGAAAAATTTAATTTCACTCCAAAATTAAGTGCTTTTTGCTTCTCTCAAGGTCAAACTTCCAAATATGACCGACTGGCACATACTCCCCGGACTCGAGATCGATGTCCTCATCGCGTGCTGTCTTCTGCCAGTGAGTCCCAGAAAACCGAGTGTTACTCAAATTACAGTGCCAGTGGTCATTTACAGAAGTTTGCAGCAGACTTAAGCTTATCTACACCCCAAAATTCACAGCCATGTAAAATTTTCACACTATCGCTAAACAGTAATCAAAATCTGCACACACCTGCACCCTTGAATTCTCGCTTTTCAAGCCAATTTAAAATTTCTTTTGTCCCATTCAATTAGGAAATTGTCATGCAGCATTTTCGTTTATATAATAGATATAGCATATTAATAACAATATCTTGTTTTGTTAAAATTTCTTTTTCGTAAACCCAGGTTTCACCCGGATCCACGCTCAAGCCCCCTTTCCCTCTCAAGACTCAAGATCCATTCGAGCCACCTGCTCATCTCGCACTCTTCGCCTTGGAGGTACTGCACCCTGAAGTACTAGATACGGCAAACTGTCTCAACAGTTCCTCTTCATCATCGGAGCTAATCACAATCTCCTCCCAAGCCTTCAGCTGCTCGTAGGATCGCATCCATTCTCTTTGCTCTTGCAACCTCCCTGCTTGGTTGGGTAGTGCCTTCACCCTAGATTCCCGGTTCAAACAAAAGGAATTGTGCAGGCTCAAGCTCACGTTCTTCGCCAGGTCCTCCTCTAGTATCGATTCCCTCGCCTTGGTATTGTCTCTAGACATTTTACCCACTCTCTTCCATCCTGTCGTGATTGCATTACGATGGGTTAACAGGGGTCTCTTGAAAGCTTCCGGCCCAATCTCGGCCTGGAACTGTCGATACTCCTTTTGATGTTTTCTCATGTGATCTTTCGTTGTCATGTACAACCAGGACGTCAGCGTCGCCCGAAACCATGGGAAGTACCTCAAACGGCTCCAGACATGTCTAACTTCCGTTGGTATGGCGAATACCTTGCACGCAGTCTCAAACAACTCGAGTCTCCTACTGTAGTCTATCGCGTATATTGACTCTGCCGTTGGCGTCCCCGCTTCCCGATACTTTGTTATATTCTCTTCTATCCATCTCAGAGCCAAGATCGTACTCACTACCAAGATCGTCACCTTCTGTCGGTGATCCGGTAGTCCGATCGACCGGATTTCTTCCATATCCCACACCAGGCAAAGGTTCTTGTGATCTGGATACCACACCGTTTGCGCTAAACAGTGGCATGGGCATTCTCCATGGGTGATTTCAATGCTCCTGAGGTTACGCTCCCCCGAGGCTTCCAAGAGAGGCTCAAGCTCCATCATTTTCTCATGTATCGTGTCGTTATCCTCCAGGTTTGGAGCACTTCCCACAGGTTTCCCGATCACGTTTTGTCTCTCGTGATCGCTTGTGTTCTCTCTCTCCAACTTCAAAAGTTCTTCTCCCCAGATTTCACTCAAGTCATCTCTCAATTCTTTTGGTACTGTCCCTCTGATTTTTCTCAACAACTTGTGCGAGTGATGCGATATCCGAGCCAACCTCACGCACTTGGGCACTGAGAAGGCCTTGTCCACCAGTACTCTCTGGCTGGATGCTTCCACCATCACCATGTGCAGTGGGTAGTGACTTCCGCACAAGTTGGCCATCATTGACCCTATCAGCGATTTCGCGTTCAATGGCAAGCCATAAGCTTCGCTCATGGGAAATCCCATTTCCGCCTCGAGACCAACCTTCCAGCTCCGGATGTGTTTCTGAGTCACCTGCAACACCCCGGGCCATGATTCTAAGCTCAACGCCGTCACTAAATGATGTTCAGATTCTAGTCTTTCCAGTGACTGCAGACTACACATTCTCGAGAAGAATCCGAGAGCTGTCGCTATATTCACCGTGGTTCTCGCGTAACACTCCGCTACTATTTGCACTTCACTTTTCTCCCTTTCTGTTATGTCTTCGAACCAAGTAACCAGGTCTTCTTTTTGAAATGACAGTATTCTAACGCATGACCGTCCATCGCAGGTGTGCTCTCCGTTTCCACACGTCGAATCCAGACAGCTACCCGGCTCCAATTTCTTTGCTGACCCGGGATTACTCGTCTTTTCGCCTGGCTCTTGCATCTGAGGTGAAATTAGCTTATGCAGCACACTTAACTTTGCCAGATCTTCATCTTCCGTTGGTGCTAACCTCACTCGCTCGGTGGTTTCCTCGATCAGACTCGCGTGGGGATGTGGACACCAGGAGGGTCTTAATAGCTTCCATACCACTCCCAAGTTCGTGGTTAACAAGCCATTTCCATCGCCCATGTTCACTTCAACTCTCTTGTTTGAACGCGGTATGCTCACCACCTCTGGTGTTTTCTCAAGAATCAGGCCCAGGCTCGGCCCCCCTTTTTCCACCGCGTCTATTTCCATTATTCTTTCTGTCCAAAACTTCAGCAGCTCCGCTACCTCATGGTTCCTGTGGGCTCCTCCAGCGTCCGAGTCTAAGAAGTGGTTGTAGGCCATTCCCATCACTCCAGACACATATTGGTATTCCCCCTTCTCGCTGAGCCTCGAGTACTGCTTTGACGAGGCCAGGTTACGGTGAACATCATGTTCTTCTTCGAACTTCTTATTATAAAACCTCCGTACCTCGTCTAGCTTCCTATGGTTCTCTAGGGATAGTCTGGAACCCTCTTCCTTTTCTATTCCTGTGCTCTGATACACGTTCAAGATGACCGTTGAGACTCTTTTTCCCATGGTTTTGCTTAAGCTTGCTCTCTGTTGACATGCCAGGATGGTGCTATCAGACATCATCGACATTATCCATCTCAAGAAACACGTGGCATCCTTTCTTCTAGCCAGGCTCAAGCCTGAATTATCCCTGGCTACGTGTTGCATCAGTGCCTGATACACATCTAGCTTCTTGCTTCCCAACTTCAGCCTGTCATACGAGGTCAGCGTTTCCAACTCTATCCCCACCAGACTCCAGGTGAACATTAATTGTCCTGCAGTTCTAACGAAGGGATTCGCCATTAATGGTGGTGCTGATGAGGGTGTCCTCATTGATTCTTCAAAATGATCCTTCAACAAACTCTGCCAGGACCTCTTCAGATGATTTGCCATTTCTATTCTATTAACCTCGGCTTTTTGCTGGGTGGCCCAATTGCGTCGCTTGCGAGCTACTCCACTGTCCAACTTCTTCCAGCAGTCCTCCATTTCTTTCAATGTTTCAAGGGCCACCCACCACGTCCGGGAGGTGTTCCTCGTCTTGTTCCTCTCCTCGTCTTGTTCCTCTCTTTCAATGTTTCAAGGGCCACCCACCACGTCCGGGAGGTGTTCCTCGTCTTGTTCCTCTCGTCTTGTTCCTCTCCTGTCCGTTCGTTGAACCTCTCTTCACGTTTATCTTCTGAGGCTTGAAGTCTTCCTCCGATGTCGAACTGGTGGAAACCTCTATTTCCCTCTCTACTTCAAGTGGTCTTCTGAGCTCCGAGCTGCTCTTGTATGCCGCCGTCTTGCATCGAGCCAAAATCATGGGCGCCGTCTCTCTCAAGTTTCCTTCCGAAACAGCATCCACGGAAGGACTACCCAATCCTTCCACTTCTCTCTTCCTCTTGCGAGTCTTCACATCTCTACTTGAGGGTGTTGTGGCTACCATCACTGATTCGACCTCTCCATCCACTCCTTCCAACTCTTGCCTCCCCCCTGCTCGAGCCTTAAGGATATTAGTACTTTTAATCATATTACTAGTCCCAACCTTATCCCTTTTTATATCATCAACCATTTTATCTACAGTTTTTTGTCTCCGAGTAGAGCTGTCCTCACATTTTTCTTCTCTAGTCTTCGATCGTGAATTCCTCAGCTCTACCAGCTTGCTCAGTAGCTTTTTTCTCGCCTTCTCATCCAGGCCCGTTCCTATCAGAAGCGGTTCTCCAAATCTTACGACTGTGTCCCACAGTTCCTCCTTGAATTTTTCCAGCGTCGTCTCGCTGCCCACTTCTTGATTGAATTCTTCCAAGAACTCCTGCCAAGCATCGTCCTTCAGGGATCCCAGGAATATGTCCCTGTTCCCTTCGAAAGTGTTCTTTTCCCTTTCCTCCGAGCTCAAGAGTATCATCCCCATATTGAAGGTTTCACTTGCCAACGGCAATTCCAGATTCTTCCGGGGGGACGGATTCAGGGGTGGGGTGGCAGTATCTGCCCAATTCTCCTCGCTCAAGTCTTTCAACAGCTCTTGAGTGGTGAGCTCCTCCCCTGATGGCCCTGGTTCAGGCGTATTCCCCACTTCCATGTCCTCACCGGCTTCACTGAGAGTTTCATCCATACTCTCTTCTTCTGACTCATGTCTCCTTCTCTCGAGAATTTTCTTAAATCGGTCCTCGACGGGTCCACTCCTCTTGTCTCCAGGCGTGTCCACTGACAGTGGTGATGGTGTCGTAGGATCCAGCTTTTTGTATTCCGTCAGTGCTACATGCAGTTGACCTGCTGCATCTAGTTCTGTTCCCTCCTGTCTCATTTCCACCTGTTCCAAGCCATAGGGTGCCTTATATTTTCTCGTGGCAAATTTCATGTCGTCCACCAATGCGACGTGCCCCTCCATCACGATCATCCTGCCATCATCCCATATGGGTAGCATGTTCTCAAGTCCCTCCTTCTCTAGAGTTCTCAAGACCTTCCGCACCTCATATCCGGGGGGCTGCGAACCTCTACTCTTTTTCGCTTGCGTCGTCCACGAATTTACCTTCGTCTCGCTGGTATGGAAGTAGACCGCCGCCGTGTAGCCGATGAACAGGGGGTCCCAGCCATCAGTGAAATCCTTCTGCATTTCCTCCGTCGTCATCCTCGCCATTATGGAGGGAACTACCAAGGGACTATTCATTCCTAAGGTCATCCTCCTGACTATTGGGAACTCAGGCATGGTGGCTGGGAGGATTTCTTTCTCCATTATGGTCTCCAGCTCCCTCTTCACCAGTGCGAAGCACTCCTTCCAGGCAGGAATTCTCAAGATTTCTCGTCTGCCGTCAATGGGTTCAAGTTCCAGAATTTGGGATACATTTCGATGGGACCCTCTCGCTTGCCTCCCATTCTACATTGCATTTGCCCCCTGAAGTTGTACACTATTAGCTCGGCATCTTTCACCTTTCCAAAGAGTACCGTGTTGCTCATTCGCCCTCTGAGCACCTCCTGCTGACACCAATTTAACGCCGTCCCATCCAGTATACTGATAAAACTCAAGTGCGTTACAGAGTGACGATACGTTGTCACCAGGGGGTCTGGGAACGCGTACGTCACTGCTGGACCATATATGCAGGTCACCACCTCCTCTAGGCCCCGGATTATCCCCATTGGGTCCGACCTCATTGCCAGGCATAGGTCCGTCAACAGAGGCATCCCTCTGTTCGTCTTCTTCCATTCTTCTCTCGAAGTTGGATTCTCATCTTCACCCGTCATGTGCCGATTTTGCATCATGAGGTATTGTACTAGCAACGTCTTCAACCCTGCGGCACACTTGTAGGAGCTGGTTTCAATGCTCGTGTGGACTCTCCCCATAGACAGAGGCTCTCCATATTCCATTAATCGATGAAACGACACCAATTCCCCATGGGTCAAGAGTACTAGTGCCAGGTACCCATCCACTCGAAGTGTCTCCACTCCTCGACTAAACATGTATGCTGGGCCCATGTTGAACAAGTATCTGGGGTAGACCAAATACAGGGCCAAGAGCAGGCTGATGGGCATGCCCAGTATCTCCTGCACGAAGGCTCCAAAGATAGTCGCCGTGGTACCGAATATTCCTGCCAAGAATTCCTTCTCCCAGCAAGGACTCAAGAACTTGAGAATCTCGTAATCCCTCCTAGTCTTCAATTCGCCTTTGGCGTGCTCTCTCCAGAACCCTCCAATCGTCACTTCATTGGCGGCCGAGACAAATCTAGCCACCGTCATGTCTCTTGTTTCGGCCAGCTCCAGTTGTTTCTCCAGAAAACTCCAGACTTGTTCCACGAGGGGTGGTGCTTCCTCCCTTGTCTTGTTCGTGGCGTTCTCCAGCCTTGGTGTCAAAAATGGCCACCAGCCATTCTCTTGAGTCAAACGATATTTCATCGATTCTAATTGCTTTTCCGTCTCGGCCACATTTCTTCTCTCGTTACTGGGACCTCTAGACTTGCTGGTTGAGTTTGTGATCTTCACATCCATACTCCGAAACCACAAGCTGGCCGTTAATTTTCTTATCGCCGGGTGATCGTCCCCGATGACTGGGCTGAACTTGAGTTGCCTGGCAAAGTTCGATATCTCTAGCAAGAGCACCTCATCTAATACGATCAGGATGTCGGCTAGTCCATAAAAGCCCCTCAGTGCATGAGATATGTCCGCCCATGCCGCCGCCAATTCTGACTTGCGAAGCCTCAGGTTCGATGGCTCCAACTCCCGATTGGGGGCTGCCATTAGAATCCGCCATTCATTCCCTTCTGCTATCAGGATCAAGACCGCGTACACGAACTGTAGGGCGTATCCAGGGGATGTGGTAAACACCACCTTCGTCTTGGACCCAAATCTCGAGACAACACTCTCTTGCACTTCATTCATCGCCGCAAACAACGCCTGAATGGCTTCCCATATCTTCCTCGATGTCGGAATTTCATCGCCCTTTAGTTGCTCAAGAAGTCCCATCGCGTGTAGGTGATCATTCATTCCTGCAAACAATAGCAGCTCAGGTTCACAGGGCATCTCCGACTTTATTGCCACCACCAGAGTTAACATCTGATTTAATTCAGCTCCTGGCAAAGAGTATATCAAAGTCTCCGGCCAGAACAACTTGGGAGACGTTCCTTTGAAGTCTGATCCCGCCACAATGACTACTCTTGCAGCAGCTGGATCTGCTCTATCATAAACTGCCAGGGTTTTGGCCAGCTGGGTACTCCCACAGGGCTTCCCGTACCTGGGGTCTTCCGCCAATTTCGAGCCTTCGTAAGCGGCATCTGGCAATCCCGTTCCTCCCGGATTGAGTAGCTTGTCTACCACCTTTAACTGTGCCGGGGTTGCCAACCTGATCCTGGCGATGCTAGTTCGGTGCTTGGGAGGTTCTGCTATAAGTCCAGGACTCCCCAGCAGCTTGAGAGGTCTGTAGTTAATGGGTCCCATGATCGCTTTTGTGGGAATTCCAGTCAGGTCTGTGGTCTCCATCAACTTCGCTCTCGAGAAGTGCGCCTCATGAGCTTTCAACCAGTCCACGCAATGATGCCTATTCAAATCCTCGTGTGACACTCGTTCGATCCCCAGGGTTTCCGCCAATTCTCGCCTGCATTCCAAACTCTCTAGATCCAGTTCTTTCACCTTCTCAGGATATCTCAAGCGAGCGGTCTCCATAGACTTCTTTTCCCGTTTGCTCTCTGTCACTACCACTGAGGATATCGCCGAGCCTGGAGGTGTTGATGACGTCACCTCCTCAGACTCCATTGGCGTGGCACTCTGCAATCTGGTCTGGCTGCTCCTTGAACTGTCTCTAGTGTCAACTCTCGGTCCCAAGCGACCAGACAAGGCCCTTGAGGCAAGGAATGGTGGGTTCGGAGGTGGTCCTAATGTGAATTGGGCTGTCTCTAGCAGATCCGCCTCTAGCGCGTTTATGTGTTCTTGGAAGACGTCGTTTAGCCACTCTGCTCCCCTTGGTCTATCAAAATGGATTCCATCATTGGAGGTGTCTTCAGGGAATCCCTCTTTCTCCATGCGCTCTGCCACGTCCAACAGTCTGACAGGGAGCACACTCTTCCGGTGGATGTCTCTTATCACCTTGTTTAGGTTCCGCACCTTCTCGTTCATCTCCAAGGCGTGCTGATCAAACATCATGTTGTAGGGGACAGTACATACCGTCAACAGGATAGGGTCCATCTGAATCCTCAGTTCCTCAAGAAGGCAGCTCACCTTATCGTGCAGCCTTGTTATTTTCCTCGCTTCTCCCCTTGATACATCGTTGGTCCCGACCATCAGGGTCACCGTGTATACTTTGGTCATCCCCAGCATGTCAAGCGTTGCCAACATCTGTGGCGTGGCAGCTCCAGCGAAACTCAAGATTCCCGTCTGCCAGTGCGATCGGATCCGGGTCAACACCCGCACCAGGCTGTCCCCTACGATTAGGTGAACCGCACCTTCTGGTACCCGGGGTGGCGCCAAGTACTGCACCCAGGCCGCATCATGAAAGCAGTCTCTCCTAGCTTTCTGCTCCGCACTCCAGTCCAGCCGATTGTGCCTGTGGTACCTCCCCTCTGTATTCTTCTTATAACTCGAGATCACGACACTCCTAACCGGCTGTTCCCTCCACGTCGGGGGAAGCTCCGGTCTTGCCGAACTCTCACGACTCTTTTGTCGCAATCTCTCGCCCAGTTCTTTCAGACGCGATGAGCCGCCGCTCACCTGACTGTCACTCGAGGTCGAGGTTGGGGTATATCCCGGCAGCTCCACATCCATCAGTGGGCGTATGGGTTGCGTCTCTAGGCTACGCAAGGAAGACGTTGCGTCATTCGGTATCCAGACTTCCAACCCTTCACTCATGTGTTCTCGGGCCTCGCGGTCAAGGTTGAACCGTGCTCTTGCTCTGGGGGCTTCATCCACCTCCATACGTGACTCTGGCCTCGAGCTGGTGACCACTCGCTCCTTCGGCCTGGCTCCCTTCTGTGCATCAAGCTCGCGTTGTCGTTGTTCTATTCTGTCCAATTCCGACCTCAGTTGATCACGATTTGCGGCGTTCTCCCGCACCCTTAACTCCTGTTGATGTTCAGCTTTTTGCATCTCAAGCAACCTCAGAGCCTGGTCTCGCTCGTTGACCGCCTGGTCCCTTTCCAGCTGAACCTTCTCCCGATCCAGCTTTGCCTGATCCCGATCGAGGTTCGCCTTATTCCTTTCCTTCTGCGTCTTCTCGAGCTCTTTCTTTAGAACACCTAGATCCGGATATGCCTCGGTCGTCTGTTGCGTTCGTGACATCGATGGCACCCTACTCGAGCTCTGGCTTGTGGATCTTACTGTTGGCCTAGTCGGTAATGGGAATTCCCCTGCGCCATATTCGGTATTGTTATTCAGGCCAGGATTCCTTGCCAAGTCAAAACACCTTACTCCTCCATCCACATTCCAAGACAACCAATTGGTCTGTTCTTGGTTCGATATTCCCTCGGTGGTGTAGCCGATCATCAAGACAGCCTCCGTTGCAGAATCCCTGCACTCACCCTGGTCCTCCAACTGGAGGATGGCATTCAGCATCACCGCCATTCTCTCGTCTATTTGGGTGTAGTCCAAGTCCCTCAGGCGTCTGTACAGCTCATCAAGAGTGGGCTTCTTCAGGGCCGCGGGCATGGATTTCCAGAATCGGTCTGCCATTCTTCGTGACTTCGGGATGTATATAGGTATGTGTTAACCAGCTCAAGAATTACCCAACCGACTTAAGTATTACCCAACTCAAGAATTACCCAACCGACTTAAGTATTACCCAACTCAAGAATTCTCTAGAAACGTTCCCTTGCAAATACTTGCTGTAGGTGCGGATTATCGCGAGTTCAATCAAGATTTCCCTTTCTGTTTCTCGCTTCGAGTATAGTTGGATTTTCAACTTTGTTTTTCAAACTTGATCTGAAAACAGAAAGCATATTAAAACCTCACATGTCATATTCCTAACCTAGAGGCCCCCCTTTTCACCAGTATGGTTAAAATCTTATCATTCTCATATCACTTAAAACAATTCAATTGGAATTTCCTTAAAAGCATGCAGATTCATTTTATGTTTTAGCACCGTTAACTCTTTTTTAAAATTCAATTGTCATGCCAATCATATCTTAAGATCCCTTTACCTGCGCCGCACCCCAGTACCTAGCTCAAGACTCCTCCCTCACACCCGACTCGATACCCCCATGTACCCGACTCAGGCGATGCTCAAGTAGTACTTCTTATGAAGATACACCATTATCTCAGTTTCTGCAAAGACCACATCTAGGATAGCGTACAATTCCCTCGGGCTCAGTTTGCCCCTGTTTGGGTCATACACCGGCATTGAGACCTCTGTTATCCCTCTTTCAATCATGAAGTCTCGTAATCTTGTTAGTGCCAATATCACGTGTTCGGGATCGATTGTGTTCCTGTCATTGACCCTCGTTACTAGGAAGCACAGATATTTGCCCGGGACTTGTGCCACTGACAGTGGAAGCGCTGCCATCCCTCCCAGTCCTGGTCTCTGTCTGAACAGAAACTCTACATTCTGGTACTCTCTTTTGAAGTCAGCTTCCAATCTTGATTTGAAACTCATGTCCGCCGTGATGCAGATCGCGCTGGTCCTGTTTGACAGGATGAAGTCGCTATCCGTTATCATGATGTTCTCCGAGTATTCATTGGGTATTTCGAATTTCGTTTTGAAATTCCGACCTATAGTAGGCTCTGGCTCTTCTTCCTCCAGTTCCAATTCGCTCGTTTCTCTCACTTCCTTGAGCTTCTTTATCATCAAATTTTCGGCGTGGGTAAGTCCTACCCCCACTCCCCGGACAAAAATATTTATCGACGTCCCCGTCGATGTTGTCGGGTCTGAATTGTCCTGAGGAATGTCCAGTGGCCTGTCTGTTGCCGTTCATCCGAAAAGAGGGTCCTCTGTCTTCATGTAATTTGCTGCTGATACATCGACTTGCTGAATGCTTTGTCCTTCGCGGCTCTCGTCTTTGACATCACGCATCCACTCTAGAATCCTCAAGTTCGTGTTCTCCCTCCTCTCTATCTCACTCTGTTCGAGATCCGTTTCTTCTTCTGGCGTCGAATAATCATCCTGCGGATAATGACCACCATCATTAATGACCTGCCATTCCTCTCCGGCTTCCAGTTCGCCTGCCTTCAGTAACTCCTCGCCCAAATTGTCTGGCTGTATCTTATCGATCAAGAAGTCATCCCCGTACCTGTTGTACCTCATGCCGGTGCGTTTACGATTGCCAGTCCTGGTTTCCGGTGGTGTTGGTCGATCCGGCTCCATCCACTTCGGCACCTCGTCTTGCTCCGGGTCGTTCCAGTCTTCTTCTACAAATGATCCTGCATCAGACCCCACTCCTATCTTTTCATTGTCGTCCAAACTCAAGTTCTCATTACCATCATTTTTCTCTCGAGTACCTTTCTCATTCACTTCACACGCTGGCTCTACCACCAGGTACTCAAGACCCTCCATGTCCTTCGGTATGCACCAATCCTCTGGGGACGGGACGTGAGGCTTCAGATTTTCATAATGTGCCGCTCGCCCAGTACTCAAGCGATAGAACCGTCCTTGTTGATGAACCTCCGTTATCATGAATGGTCCCCTCCACTTCTTGAGTAGTTTCTTTGTTCCCTTGGGCGGTATTACATTTTGGAAGACCCACACGTATTGGCCCACTTCATATGGCTTTGCTCTTAATATTTTTTCGTCGTATTTCCTGTGTTGCCTCATTTGCGCTTGCGCCGTGTTCCTCCTGCATAGCTCGTTCAACTCCTGTTGTCTTTTGATCGCTTCTTTCACGTATGCCTGAGGCGACGTCCTTTTCCCCTCGTATTCCGGGTAAAAGAATGTCAGAGGCATTGCTCTCTCGCTGCCCGTCAACATCATGAAAGGACTGATGCCCGTAGTTGAGTGCTGTGTACTGTTGTAGGCTCCTACTACCTGTGGCAGGTATTTGTCCCAGTCCGTCATGTATCTTGAGCAGTACACCCTTAACATGTTGACCAGTGTCCTGTTTTGTCTCTCTACCAACCCATTGGTCTGCGGATGATAGGTCGTAGAGTGTGCTTGAGCAATGTGCGATCTCTTCATCAATTCTTTTGTCAAGTCCCCCACAAAAGCTTTGCCGTTTCCGACTGGAAAGTCATTGGACAACCATACCGCGATATCCAATGCGTTATCAGATGATCACATGTCTCTTCGGCCGAGGCTGTCTGGCACGGAACTGCTTCCGCCAACTTTGTGAAGTGATCTATTATAACCAGTATCTGGTTGTATCCCGACTCTGTCATGCAGATTTTTTGATGGTCTATCTGCACCACTTCATTGAACTCCGAGCTCTCGACGGACTTGAGGGGAAACTTCATCTTCCTTGGGTCTTTTACCTGGAGACATGCCAGGCAGGCATTCACCCATCTCTCGCAAGCTTTTCTCATTCCTGGCCAATCAAATCTGTGAAGTATCCTTTGTTGTACTTTGTCTATCCCCTGGTGACCCATCTGGTCGTGTGATCTGAAAAGCACCTCTGTCTAGTACAATTGTGGTAGTATGATGAGGTTGTGTTTGTGTAATATCTTTTCCTCATCTCTCCTCTTGCACGCTACCACTCCATCAGCTGTGTGATAAAGTAAGTCTTTCTTTTCTTTGTAGAACTGGCTCAAGATCTTGTAGCTGTCTTCCTCAAGTTCCCCCTTCTCCTTGACCCCCGACTGGATCCATTTGGAGAGGTTACTTGTCATTTTGTCATTCTTCTGGGCTCTTATTAGGTCTGACAGCCTATATCTTGCCTTGACATGCTCCTTTAGCGCCATGATCTGTCCATTCATCTCACCAGGGTTGTGGGTGTCATCACTCAGTTTCACGCATATCATCCTTTTCACGATTTTCATATCATCTTCTGGCACCAGATTCGTTCTGATGTTTGAGTTGCATGATAGTTCCCTGAATGGTTTCCTTGCGACCGCAATTTTCTCAAGTTCCTCACCACCTCGCATCTCCTGTATGTCCATGTTGTATGTTCCTGAAGATGGATCCGTCTGTAACTCCCTGTCGTGGTGCCTTGTCTTCTCTTCCGCCAGTATCATGCACAGACTGTCTTGGTTTTCGCTGCTCTCATCTGAGTCTTCATCCCATCCTTCACGCTCCCCGGACAATTTTCCTTCTCCGGTTCCTTCTTCCGTGAACCTGGAACACTCCCCGGACTCTTGACCTAGTCCCAGGTGTTCAGTATCTTCCTTGAACGTCACTTTCTTTTTCCTAACCTTGGTCTGCTCCAGAATGTCTTCGGGGATTTTGTCAACTAGTGACCGCACGACATCTTTGCTGTCAGTGACGCTTCCTCTTGATGAGTCAGTATCGTTCACCGTCTCTTTTCTCCGAAGTATAGTGAATTCCGGTTTCTCTCGACCCTTCTCCTGGATCACGGGCTTATCATCTGATAGTTTCTCGAGCAACCTCATTAAGTCATCATCTATCTGTGCAGTTCCTGCTTCCACCTGGTTAAGATCATAGCCTTTTGCCTTGAGTGTCTCCTTCACGATCTTCGACTTGAGTATAATCTCAATCGGAATCCTCTTGCTCTTCCTCAAGATGGTTTTCTCTGGAGGCTCTTTAGGCAATTCAGGATGATCTTCTATCGGTTTGCCTGACTTGTCCAGCCATCTCGTGAGTGGAAGACTGTCGTACGTTTCCTTGTCCATGAATGAGAAGCCATCTTTGATTTCAGGTCTGTTTGCTTCTCTTTGCTCTTGTCTCTCATAGAACTCCGTCTTCTTACTCAAGCTGTCGGCATTCTGATGTTTATCTCGCGTTCTATGCTCAATTATCATGTTGTATCCGTCCAGGCGAACTATCCACCTCCCAATGTAACTTTGGTCCATTGAGTACGTTTTCAGCCAGCTCAGTGCTCTGTTGTCGACTCGCAACTTGAATGGCTCACTGCCCAGGTATGCCCTGTATTTCTCGACAAAGGTAACCACCGCGAACATCTCAGCTTTCGGTGCTCCGTACTTCATTTCCGTGTCACTCAGGACTTTGCTCCTGTACGCTATTGGTCTCAAGACTGTCTTCCCATTCCATTCTTGTTCTTGGTGGTGTCCAGCACGTACATCCCTTTCTCAGTCGGCATACCCAGTACTGGTGCCTCACATAGCTCTTTCTTTATCCTCTGGAATGACTCTTCTGCTGCGTTGCTCCACGTGAACTTCTTGCCCTTGTGTCTCATTAATTGTTGCATCGGGTATACCTTGTCTGCATAGCCTTTGATGAACTCTCTATAATAGTTAGCGAAACCCAGGAAGCTCATCAACTGGTGCTCTGTCTTTGGTGATTTCCAGGTCAGAACTGCTTCCACGGCGTCCGTATCAGGTCTGATGCCGTGCTTGTCTACCATCCTGCCCAAGTATTTTATTGAGTCCTTGAGTATCTCGCACTTTGATGGTTTACACTTTAGCCCCGACCTCTTCATGCATGCAAACACTTCGTCTAGTCTCTCAATGTGGTCTTCCAGTGTTGGCGTCGCTATTACCACGTCATCCACGTAGCACATTACCAGGTTGCCATACTTCTTCGTTACGCCTATCAGCGCGTGTGCCATCAACCGCTGAAACGTGGCTGTGGCATTGCAAAGTCCAAACGGCATCCGTTTCCATTGAAACAGACCCAACTCGCAGGCAAACTCTGTCTTGTCCCTGTCCTGCTTCCTTAGTGGTACTTGCCAAAAGGCCGAGCCTAAATCAAGAGTCGTAAAAAATTTTGCATCACCTAACTTCGAGAGGCTCTCATCAATCCTAGGTATGGGATAGGCATCCTTCACCGTGACGGAGTTCAGGTATCGAAAGTCACAACAAAACCTCAACTGGTCGCCTTTCTTTTTGGCCATCACTACTCCACACGCCCACGGTGACTTGGATGGTTCTATCATGTCATACTCTAGTAACGTCTCGATCTCTTTTCTACACGCGTCCGATTTGTGTGGGGTCATGCGCCTCGCCCCCTCCCTGTGTGGTACCGCGTTTTCCTCAAGTTCTATTTCATGCTCAACGAAATTACAACACCCAATATCCGCCTTATGCCTCGAAAAAACTTCCTCGTTCCGCTCTAGTACGTCCTTGATGGCTTCGAGCTGTTCATCTTTCAGTATGCCCCTCAAATGTTCAATCTCCGGCAGGACCGGTTTTTCATTTTGCATTTCATCTAGTGTGGGTCGCTCCGGAAAGTTCGAACAGCTCGAAAGACCATCATCCGTTTCTGACTTAAGTGATTTAATAAGACCTGAAGAATCTTTTATTTTCTGCAATCGTCTCAAGATACAAATTTTGTCCCTGTGATTGGGGCAATCAACAACTTCATTTTGTTTTGAGTTCTCAATTGTTTCATATCGAGTTTTAACCGGTAAAGCATATCCCAGTTTCCTCCCTCTCTGTATCGTGATCGGTATATCAAGGGTATTCAACAAGACACTGACGCAGAGGCCGCTCTTCGTTATCGAAAATGATCTTCCTAAAACAGCAGCACTTTGACTATTAGGATTCGGAACTATGCACACTTGCTTGTTGTCACTTAGTTCATTGTAATTTTTCATCCTCAAACTTACGATTGCCGCTTCGTTAGCTTTTAGCCTCACCCTCCTACTCAAGAATACCGGTGCTTTGATTTCATTTGCCATTATTAAATTTACCGGTTTGATTGCGTACCTCCTATCCGGGTTCCGTATCCTGAACATTGCGTTGTTTAGATCAATCGTTACATCGAAATTCCTGATGAAGTCTCTGCCCAAAATGAATTGGTCAGATTCATCTAGGTTTTCTACCACGATAAAGCTCATCCACAGGTTACGTTCCCCCAAATTGAGGGCTATTATCGGCGTCCTGCCCAGCACCCGAAGGTCCCCTTTGTTTGCAGCCGACAGCCGTATTCTCGAGTTTATCAAGTCACCTTTGTCAAAGCCCATCCTCTCCCAAGTTTCGATTGGTATGACGCTCAAGACTGCTCCCGTGTCAAGCAACCCACGCAACTGAGTCTTTTTGCCACTTATATCCAGCACGTGCCCTGTCACATCTGCCTCCGTTCCGATGTGCATTGCATCTTCTTCAAGCATGGCGCAGTGTCCAATCGATCTCACTTTCAATTCTTCTTTCCCTACGTAGATTTGTCCAATTAGGTCTTCGTCACATGTTATCATCGTCTTGGTATAGATGTTAATCCCATCTATATTTAGCATCACCTCGTGTGGACCATAAGCTTCAGTATATCTGCTATCAACACGTACCGACTTGCTGCCCCCTCTCATGAGTAGTGCTCTCAAGGCTCTAGAAGTCGTTTGTGGGCTTATACAGCTCAAGTAATCTGCGTACACGTCAATGTGCATTATCGTCTGGTCGCTCGGTTCGCTCAAGTTTCTGGTTACCTCGTGGCCGCCCACTGTGATTATCAACATTATTCTAGCCCCAATTTTCGATATGCCGAATGGCTTTCCCGTCACCATTTTTACAGTGTTACAATTCCCCGTCTTTGTTGAGCCCAGTACAGCCTCTGGTGTTTGGTTCGATCCGGTTAATGCTTCGTTGAAATTCTGTCTTTCGATCTCCAGCTTTAGTCGTTGCTCTATTTCTTTCGCTGCCAGATCCTGTTTCACTTTGGCAATTGCTTCCGTCGCCGCTTTCTCATAATTTATCTCTAGAGATTTGCCGGCCGCGGATTCTATCGCACCGTTGACATGTGTTACAGTTTTCACTGTTTTCGTCGGCAATTCGGTGTTTGGTGCCCCTAAGTTCCTAGATTCAAACTCGTTCTGCCTATTCCGCTGATTCTGTACCGCCGCTAATGCCAACTTATGTTTGGGGTGATTCTGGTCCTTGACCGCTTCCCAGAACAAGGGACAATCCATTCTGAAGTGCCCCTCCTGGTTACAGAAGAAGCATCTGGCGCCTATCTTGATGATTAAGCCATTATAGTACTCGTGTTCCTCCATCTGGCTCATGTCCTCCTCATCCGGTGCGTATCCTAGGCTCTTCATGCCTTGTTTGTATGTTGTGCAGTCAGCCACGTGGTGATCCGCCGACCCGCAGTTCGCGCATGATCTGCGCTTGTCCATGTCATCTCTAGGCTTGTACCATGACGACCTCTGGGGTTGACTTCCCCCCTGTGTGTTCCTGTTTTCTGTATATGAGTATTTCTTGGGTTTCATCAGCATGTATTCCCTTGATTTCCGTCTCATTTCTTCTGGGGTTGGTGCGCTGTCTTTCGACAATGTGTAGTATGTTGCTAACATTGTCCTTAAGTCGTCACTTTTTACCCCATCAATGAACTTCGAGGCAATGCTAAAGTTTCTTCTGTTTGTCGACTCCTCTGGGTCACTCCTTCTTCTCAAGCTCTCGAGATCATCTAGGAACCGATCTATTGACTCGTCGTCCCTCTGCCTTCTCTTTTCAAATCGCATCATCGCTTGGTGACCCTTCATGCCTGACCCGAATCGATTCAGCAATATCTCGAAGATCTTGTCCGCGGTATCGCGTTCTTCTTCTTTCTTTGCAACCACGCATTTCAATGCCGTGCCTTCCAGGTTACTGAGTATGGCTGTGCATGCTTGTCTTTCATCATTTAAGTTATCTTGTTCTAGATGTAATCTCATCACTTCCACCCACGTGTCAATGCATCCATCTGAGTCGTCTTTGAATTCTTTTGGCTTCTTGAAAGTTTTCCTTGATTTTCCGTCTCTCCTATCGCTCGAGTTAGTGTTCCTCGTGGCGAAGGCCTCTAGAGTCCTGTTCATCATCTCCCAAGTGCTTGCCCACGTCATGGCATCCGGACCTGCGTTGCTGCTAGCTGTTGAGTCCCCCGGACCACTTGTTGTGTTTGAATTCCCACTTTTCATGATTGTTTTATCAGCCGTTGGTGCTATGCTCACCGTATCCCGGGTTAAGGGCAACGGTGTCGATTGCCGTTTACCCCTTTGTGGTTCTACAAAGTCAACTCTGGTGCCTTGCGTGCGATCCGCTGCCGGTCTTTCTTGTGAGGTAGAATTTCTCAAGATTGCATCCAATTTCGTCTGTATTGCACCTGAACTTTCGGCCTGATTCTTGCTCATTATGTCCAGCCTCTTTTCCAGGCTACCTATTTGGCTGTTGACATCATCATATCGGTTTTTCAACTGTTGCAAATCTTTTTTGATGTTCCCTTCTCGTTCTTTATTGGTGGCTTCTACCTTATCTGTCATCTCCTTGAGTCTCTCGTCTGTTGCCTTAGCCAGGTTAAAATAACTATCCAGATACTCGTGTTTGTTGTATTTTAATTCTTTTCTTATCACTTCTCTGTCCTCTTCGCTGTGCTTCAGCTTTTTGTCGATCTGATTCAGTTTTGCCATCAAGTCACCTAGCTCAAGAGTAGCCTCTTCATGGTCAGCCGTTGATCTTTCTTCGGCCGTTGCTTCTGCTTTAGTTTGTTCCTCTCTCGGATTGGCTTCTGTCGTCTTCGTGCTCACTGTCCCAAATGTTCGTGCTCTTTCAGCTTTTGGTTCTTCAGTCACGTTCTCTTTCGTTTTTATTCCGACCATCATCGCCAACCTTTCTGTAAAAGATGTCTTTTTTTCTTGGGAGTCTTCTTTCACCGTTTCTTCGGTGTTGCCTATTGCATCTTCCACATCGTCTATTGGTGAGAACTCTATGGGTTTCTGGTTTGGTTCTTCTGCATTGGGCATTGGAGTTGACTCCGTCGTCTTCTTCTCCAGTTCATCTACGCTTTGATCGGGTGTCTCTAGATCAATCTCGATGGTGGGTTCCACTCGTTCCCCTTCCGTGCCCTCTTTTGCCCTGTTCTCCGCTGTACTCCTTGTGCTGACCATGTTAACTGAAAAGTTCTTCTTTGTTATCTTTGGGCCCATTGATGTTGTTTTGCGTAGCGACGAATTATACTTTGCTTCGGTAGGTCTTTTTTCAGCTACCGGTACCCTGCTCCGCCTCATTATTTCTATTTACAATTGCTCTTATTTACAATTTTACTTTATACACAATCCTATTCTAAGAATAAAATCTTTCGAGAGAAAAAAAAATATTTCTTAAAAAAAAAAATATATATACAACGTGGTGAAAACCTTGTTTCAGTTCTCTTTATTAACTTTTCGAGAAACTTTCCTTATTTGTGGTCTCAACCGTACCTGGTTCCAATTAGTCTTGTTCTATCTTAATTCTGCCTTAAAACACTTCTTGTAATTTTACTTCAATTTTTATACTGTCCCAAGACTTCCAATTGCCGTCCCTACTCTTCTTTGTACCGTCCCAGGCTTCTTTCTCCTGTCCCAAGACTGTTCGGTACCGTCCCAGTACTTTCCGGCCGTGTCCCAAGACTCTTGTCCAAGACTAGTGTCCCAAGACTAGTGTCCCAAGACTAGTGTCCCAAGACTACTGTCCCAAGACTAGTGTCCCAAGACTACTGTCCCAAGACTAGTGTCCCAAGACTAGTGTCCCAAGACCAGTGTCCCAAGACTAGTGTCCCAAGACTAGTGTCCCAAGACTACTGTCCCAAGACCCCTGTCCCAAGACCCCTGTCCCAAGACCCTGTCCCAAGACCCTTGTCCCAAGACCCTGTCCCAAGACCCTGTCCCAAGACCCTGTCCCAAGACCCTTGTCCCAAGACCTTGTCCCAAGACCCTGTCCCAAGACCTTGTCCCAAGACCCTGTCCCAAGACCTTGTCCCAAGACCCTGTCCCAAGACCCTGTCCCAAGACCCTTGTCCCAAGACCTTGTCCCAAGACCTTGTCCCAAGA
Organism: Symsagittifera roscoffensis; assembly: GCF_963678635.1. Taxonomy (NCBI): domain Eukaryota; kingdom Metazoa; phylum Xenacoelomorpha; order Acoela; family Convolutidae; genus Symsagittifera; species Symsagittifera roscoffensis. The sequence continues at coordinate 28,370,174 of NC_087064.1, forward strand.
CCCTGTCCCAAGACCCTTGTCCCAAGACCCTGTCCCAAGACCCTGTCCCAAGACCACTGTCCCAAGACTGTACTGTCCCAAGACTGTCCCCAGACTGCTCTGTCCTAAGACTTCTTCGGCACTGTCCCAAGACTGTTGACAAGTGTCTGGGTGGTGGGACTTCTTTCCTCTTCGTTATGGGGACTTCTTGATTCGCCGTACCTTGTACCACCATTCAAGCTCTAGTAAAATTTCCCCAAAATCCTCTCTTAAAAGCCAAATGCTGACCCCCCTTTTTCTTATTTCTCTTTTTGGCTACCTCTATTTCAATGTTCCAAGTAACTTGAGACCAAAACCTGTGCGCAGGTATCTTGTGATCACCTGTTCGTACAAAATTTTAACACAAATCCTCACCAAAATGCGACAAAAATCTAAGCAAGAAAAAATAATAAAAACAGAAAGATGAGCCCACCTAAAATTCAAAGGTGACGAATGTCTACCTTCTATCGAAAAAAATGTCTGGTACCTAATTGCCACGCGTTTCCTTCCCCCCTGCTAGCGATCTTATGGGGTATCACAAAAACTGTCTATGTCCGTTCCCCCCTACCGATCCGACCAGGGTACCTACCTTAACCTAATTCCAATTTTGGATATCCGCTTCCTATGACCAACGCGTGTAAATGACTAATGTAACTAAATCAACGATGTCGACTAATTAGTTACTCTAATTTCTCCCCTTTTTACAATTTACAACCGCCAACCTCTAACTTAACCAGCCCCCTTTCTAACCTCCCCCCTTTTTAGCCCCCCTTCTTAAACCTAAAATTACCTTAAGCGCCGGGTGCTAAACCTCTCAAGAGAAAACCGTAGACCTGTCTCCAGGCCTGCTCAAGTAAAAACGTTTCTCAAAACCGGGGGATATCGCTTATCCAATTTTACACTTATTTCCTATAATGTAATGTGAATTGTAACGATACCCGTTCTGCCCAACATGAGAACTCGAGAACTGTCAAATCCTTCTTGGCTGCTTTCCCACTCGACTGATCACCTGTTCCAGCTCAGTCTCCTATTGGTTCAGTCTCCTACAGCTCAAGTGTTCCTGAACCAGTTTCCCACTCGGCCGGTCACCTGTTCCAGTCGAGTCTCCTATTGGTTCAGATCAAGTGCTCCTGAACAACCTTCCCACTCGGCTGGTCACCTCTTCCAGTCAAGTCTCCTTGTTGTCCAGCTAAGTTCCAAGCAATCTGAAAACCCTTGACAACGCCCCACACTCGGGCACTTTATTAAGGTTACTGGATTCAATTACTAGGTTGATCGAAACGATCGAACTTGTAAAACAGTATGGGTATACTATTTAATTAATATAAAGGTTTGATCCAACTAATCTGGTGTCAAAGTCACTGTCTTTTTTCGTTTTATGGTTTTTGTTCCGCTTTTTGTCTTTTTGCTCGTGCTTTTGTCCCCCTAGTTGCCCCCTTTACTCGGTTAGCTAAGCCTCGTTCGGAGAGCGTACCAGGAAGTTTTCTTGAGTTTTCTTTAAAAAGCTATCACGGTACAAACTTTTACTGAATGTGAAAAATCTATACAATATATTTGAAAAATTCGAGTAAAATTTATACAATTTTTTCATCACTTTCCTTGATCAGGCATTTAGTTTTTATTCAAAAGTTCTGTTTGATGATAAAACCAGCAACAATCGAGTTCAAACTATCGTGAAATTTTCAATGGAAATCGATCTCAAAATTTTTAGTCTGCAGTAAAAACTCCATTGGATGCAAGCTTGGGGAGATTTTGTTGAGATAAATTTATAGTAAAAATGAATTACATACGCTAATGAGTTTTTAAGTATTTGTTGAAATTTTGTAAAAAACTGGATAATTATAAGGCATAGACTAATTGAAAAGTTTTGCCTAGTTACTGCTTTGTAACATTCGTCTACTGCAGTCACACATGAGGCTTAAGAAAAATAGGCCCTATAACATTTGGCTCAAGAGTCAGGGACACTATCTCTTGTGTTTTTGTACCTCAAATCAGTCGGAGCCAATTCGGTTCGCTTGTGACATGAGACTACGACCCGTTACAGCTTAAAGGCTACTACTAAAATATCCCCCCACTCTAGAATTAGAAACGTCCCCATACTTAGGTCTCTAGATACCCAAAATACATGAACGCCATTAAAAACCGGGTTGGAACAATCCGTTAAGTTACTTTTTATTAGACAGTGGAACTTTGATCCATTTCAGATGGATCAACCTAAAACTCGCCTTACCTCAACATAACAATTATAAAACACACTCTAGAAATTTAAATTAGTACTCACATTGTAGCACGCTCAAGAACCAGGAAGTAAATAAGTCGGTGAGCAACTCAAGAATCAACAAAGTAACTAAATTGAGTTTAATGTTAGTCAGTTTCAATAACAAGAACAAGTTTTTACTCTAGACTGTAAGTTCTCGTGAACCATTGGGACACTCTAGCTGTCCACTTTTCCACCGAAGGTTCACTCTGGTCCAGTTAATAATAGTACTCCAATCACAACAATCCAGTTCGTGGGAATGCGCTCGTCTCTGTTTTAGATGGGACAGCTCTACTCTCGATTATTATTGCTACTGAAATTGCGAATAGCAGTTTCCCACTGATTTTTCTAGCAACTTTCCCGCGATTGTCACTCGATCGTTCTGACTTCTCTTTTCTGATTTTCAGTTATCGCGAGAAAATCGTGCATGACAGGTTCCATTCGAAATTTTGAAAAATTTAAATTCACTCCAAAATTAAGTGCTTTTTGCTTCTCTCAAGGTCAAACTTCCAAATATGACCGACTGGCACACTTTCCTTGTTTAGTGCTTGTAAGCGTGTTCACAGAGTACTGCATTTTCATATAGATAATGGGGATTGATTTATTCGGAACGATGGTTTTCTACTGTTTTTTGACGATTTCAGGGAAAAAATTGAAACTGCCCTAGAAAAGATTTGAAAATGTATGTTTTTTTTTGCTAACTTTTGAAAACTTCAACCTATTATTATACAACTTCCTCAGCCAAAAAGTTACTTCAATATAAAAATTCAGAGTTGAAACAGCAGCATACTTTATCAGGTTGAGAAATCGTTTGAAGTTTTCCAGCAAAAAATTTATGGTTTTAATTCTGCTTCTGATTATTGAGTATTCGTTGAAATGATACATTTTTCCCTCTAAAACCCAATTTTCAAGTAAAACTTTGTTGAAACTAAAATAAGTTGGAAGATAGTAGTTGAAGCAGAAACTGATGAAAAAATACTACTTTGAGATAGAAATTCAATTTTAATTATGAGGAGTTTTGAGATAAATTATTAAAATTTAGTTAAAAAATTATATCTTGAGAAAAAATGCAACATAAAAGTGAAATTATTGGAAATTTTTTATATCATTCTTTATATTAGGTAAATTTGAAAAAAAAATTGAATAAAAATTGGAAGATGATACATGACGCATAAATCGAACATTTGTTTTCAAGATCTACATTTCATTCTTTTGGATGAAAAACGAAAAGAATTGATCTGGAAAGATTTTCAGAGAAAATAATATGAAGCTCGCTGAAAACTTCCAGACAAACTGATACTTTGGCAGAACCAGCTGTATGATCTATGATTTATCTAAATTTTAGCATGAAAAAATTCAGTAAGTAAAGATTTGTTATGGTTAGCTTCAATTTCTTCATTTAGAAATTTACGTAAAACTATAGAGTTTTTCGCTTAATGAATTTTGCAATAGTTTTCAATTGCCATAGTTTGCGTCTTGGTTTCCTTTTCCTATTCAATTTCTCTAAGAAGCGTTCTTTCAGATAGGAACTAGACCCACTCGCGTTTTTCTACTTCCGAAGGTTTTCAGATTAAGAACAATCAAGCTGCTCTTAATTTGTTGTAAAAATTCATCTCAACGTAAAAATACAACTATTTTGAACTTTCGTAGCCGCGCATCTCTACAGCACAAAAAGTACATTGTTAAAGGAACAAAACAAAGAATATTTCGAGGTACCACTGTCTGGAATAACTTTGACGATGAATTTGAAAAATGAGGAGTTGTAAAAAGAAAATCAGTACCCAGACATCTGGACATCAAAAATTGTATATGTTACAATTATGAAGATTCCTAATGAAGCATCAAAAAACCTAAACAGAATAACAGCTGAACTAAATTTTGAGAGTCCAGGAGTTTGTGAACCGATTTTTTCTCTACAGCACAGAGCAAAATTGAACTTACAATCGAAAAAATTTCAAAAATCAAGTTCGGTGTTAGTCATCTTTACAAGTCCGGTGTTAGTCAACTTTCGATTGTAATCTGAAATCCCATTTGGTCTATAAAAACAAATGTAGTGGTTGCAGTTCCACCTTTGTATGGAAAACATACCGACACTTAACCACACGGATAACAGAACATTAAAAGAGTTGATACGGCTGTGTGGCAGCATGTAAGGCATCCGAATGGCGAGTAGGTGACTAAAGCATTGACCCTGAGACAATTTTAAGATTAGAGGCTTATCATATAAGTAAACGGTAGCCCCAAATGAACAAGCTCGACGAGTACAGGAGCCGAGAGGTCACACTAAAACATTTTTCTGACATTGCGCTGGTCAGCTGGAGTCGATATTCATTTTTAAGACATTCAGCTCGAATTAAAACACACTGAATGCGTGAAATATATTATTTTAAATCAAAAATTAAAGCAATTTTGACATGTTTTGGAGAGCGAAATATCTCCAATAACGAAATTTCTAAATGTTTTTTTTTAAAATTAATATGTAATTTGCTTTGTTTTCTAGAAAAGCAATGCTGAACATTCGGAGTTATAAATTCTTCTAACAGTAAACATCTTGACTTTCTCTTGTACATATCTGATGATGCTAGTTATTGCAAAAACCTTTGTTCTGTAAGAAAAATTTATTGTATTTTATTTTCATTCCATTGACTGATAACTATTTTAAACATGTTCTGATAATACTACACGTGTTTAACTAATTCCTCTTTCCCTGAGATGCACGTTGTCGTAACTCAATTCATATGCTTCTGCGTATAGGTGTTTGGTTAGCCCTCAAAAATATTATCGACATGGTTTAGATGCTGCTTCGAGTCTTTGATTTCCTGCCAAGTGACGAATTAGCTTGCGTTCTCGGAAATATTCGTCATTAGTTGGGCTGAATTTCGGGGCGGTTCACCAAATCCTTCAAATTGTTTAATTTTGTGAGCAAATGCCAGATAAAATCGAGATTATTGACGAAATCGAGATAATTGACTTGGCCCCAGACTGAGCGTCTTTTTGAGTCAGTCAATCAATCATCCATCACTTTGTTACGTTGGTCTGCTAAAAAACTCATTTTCACTTTTTGTGCTACAAGATTTGTCTGCTTAACGATTGGTCCCCTCTATTTTTGTAGATGAATGACTGAAAAAACGGAAAAATTAAAAAAAAAATAAACAAATTGAGTTTTTTGCAGAAATTTTTTATTCTAAAATGGCACTAAAAACTCCAAAAGCTAATGTTTTTAAGTTAAATTGAGTTTTCAAGTGGTCGGAAAAAAAGACAATTGTATTGTAGTTAATTTTCGGAGGCACGAATGGCTAAACGTTGCTCACAGTTGCTCCTGGTACAGAGAGGATGTTGATGTTTCTAAACGTTAGGAACCTGGCATAGGAACTTTTTCTGTGTGGATTTTTTGAAGCTAAAGGCCGGGACGTCATTATTTCTTGTATTTAATAAGTAATTATTTGTTGTTGGTTGTATTTGCAAATCGTTTGCAAACAGATAACAGTCGTATTTACAAATGAGATAACAGTTTTACTACATTTTGAGCCGGAGGGCGAGAGCGAATCACGTAATTTTGGAATGTGAACATAAGGTTTTTTTTTCTTATGATGGTGTTTTTTCTCCTGATGTTAGGGATAGACTAGTCGACAGAATCAAACTCAAATCAAGGTTTTAAATCTCAAAAATGCCTTATTGCAGTGCAGGACCATTTTGGACAAAATTCACCTATTTTTTTGAAGATTTTATATCAATCGTGTGGAAATGATCTCTGTTACTTTCTCAGAAATTGTTACGTTTCGGTTTCCGAATTTTTAATAAGGCTTAGGTGAAATCTAACTTTCCCTAACAAACCAAATGGTTTCCGAGATAACTTGAAATTTTTTAATTTTTTTTTGCTGAATTCACTCAAAATTGAAGCAATTATTCAATGCTAATAGACACATGCTAATATCTACGACCCCAATAATTGTGGTTGGAACATTTAGTACTACTGAATGTCACCGGTTACTCTTGTTGTTTAACCACTCTCAAAGAGTGGGGACGAATAATGACGCAGGGTCCGTTTTTTTTTAGGTTTTTATAACCAGTTTTAATTACCTCAAGGTAAGCTCGTAGGGTTCAAGTGTGGTATCGGATCAAAGCTGTATTGGTCGTGACTGGGATTCTGAGAAAAAGTTGTCTGTAAAAAAAACTAAAATTGACGAGAGCTGACCTTCCAATACAATTTTAACATTTTTAACGCTAAAATGTTATAGTTATTTTAACGATGTTATTTCTCTTTTTAACAAATTCAGTCGACCTCTTCAAAAAAGTTACCGAAATTTTGAATAATAATTGAAAAATTTTTTAAGTTTTTAAATTATTTTTCGTTTCGTAGACGGTTTTTTTTTCTAAAGCAAACTTCCTTATTTTTGTTTCAATGTTCGTTTGCGTGCGTTCTGCTATTTTTTATAGCTTGTTTGCGAAATGCAGCTTTGCATGTGTGTAGACTGTAAACCTACTAATTTAAGAAGTGGAATCCAGAGTTGGATATTGTAGTTGTGCTTTGAGATGAAAGAGTTCGAGAGATGGTAATAAATTCTGAATTATTTACTCAAAATATAAAGCATAAATTGCCGTAACTGCAAACAAACTATTATTTGAGAAAGTTGCTACGATTTCTTGGTCGAACTTGGCGTTCCACAAACTGCGAGATCCTAGATGAATACCCTGGTTATCAATCTGACCGATGGTTGTATGTGCTATCAATTTGTAGCGGTTCCCTCCCGCGCAATTGTTCAGCATCACTTTAGCTTGCAGTTTCACTTCCTGTAACAAGCCATACAAGATTTCCGAATGCTTTTTTTAAAATAAAGTATTTGATTTTGACTTGTTCTTGTTTTCATCAATCAATAGTTTGTAACCGAATGAAAATTCACATTTAGCTTTTTTGTTAAGCTGTTTCTTGATAAAAGCGAACCTCTGGGATTAGTTTAGTCAGTTCGCCAAGTTTCTCATGGTCATATGTTTTGCCCTGGAGCATTCGGTGCATGATTGATTCGCTTATCTGTCTCAATTCAGTCGTTGGCAGTGTTCCCACCGGCTCCAGTCGGTAGGTGTTCTCTAGCTTGGGCATCGGAGAAGTGTCTACTTGAGACAGAAGACCGCCTCCTCTACTCGACTGTGATTGGTTGTCGTCCGAATGAAATTCTTCCACGCGAGTGGTTCTAGAGCAAATTATGTGATTTATGTGAGATTTAAGTAAAAGCTCAGGCTCAACCGAAACTCCAAAAATAACGTTTTGCTTCTAAATCACTAGCAGATATTAATCGTCTCAACTAGATGATCGATTTGTTTTCTCGTCCTAGTTGCCACATTTTGATTTTTTTCTGCTCACATTTTTTTATGTTGCTTCTAGTGTTTGATTTATTCCTACAATTTGTAATTTTGCTTCCCTGGAATTGTTTTTCCTTTTTTTGATCCGCACTTTTTAAGTTGGTTGTATTTTTACAACTCGGTTTATTGAAATGTCTTTTTTTTCGGCTTGTTTTATATCGGATTTTTTCCCAGATGATCAATACTACTATGATGGAGTGGTCCCTCGAAAAAAAACTATGATAGACAGGTCCCACGTGTATTTCGCATGAAATAATTTATAAACTAATTTGTGTATAATTTATTTATTACCCTTGAAATAAGCAAGGATATCGCAATCGGGTACAAAACGTTTTTCCCTTGAATAACGTCGTTCACAGGACTCATCTCATCTCTAGTGGTGCATTGTTTCATAAATACTTCAAATTTCTTAGCGTTTCCGGCTACTCAACAAGGTAAGGAATACGCATCGGACGCAAAGGTCCTGGGTTTGATTCTGACGAGGAACTGTCTTTTTTCAAACGGGAAATGTTTTGTTCCAAATAAAAGTTTCTGTCAATTATTTGCCAGCTTATGTTTTGTCGGCTTAATTGCCACATCTTGAATTTTTTTTCTGCTCACTTTTTCTTTTTTCATTCTTTTAGTGTTTGATTTCTTCATGCAATTTAAAATTGTTTTATATCGAATTAGTAGCCTTTTTGCGTCATTCGATGCACGAAAAAGTTTTTGTGGGCCTGTATATGTTACTTAGTTTTGAAAAATTTTGGATTGATGAGTTCTGCTCAGGTATTTTTGGCTTTGTCGCCTTTTGGATAATTTTGTTCCGATGCTGATCTTGCATTATATTGTTTGGGCATGCTTTTTTCACAACTTTTTTTCATTCATTTTGATAGATCTAATTGTATCGATTAAAAATTGTAATTACTATATTGTTTATATCAAGAAATGTGCTGGCTTCAACTTATTTCGCAACACGATTTAGCACCATAATTGGGCTAACTTATTTGAATCAAAACTCAATTTTGGCATTTTTTTTGGAACTTTCTATCTTAAAATGGCGAGGAAAGACGTCTTACGAACTAACGAAACGTTTGAAAATAGACTGCGACATCTTTCTGAATGGCGAACTCATATTTGTTAAACGATTTAAGAGCTCTAGGTGCCTTATTCTCAGTGGACCTGTTTTTTTTTTCAAGTGACCAATATATCATAGTAGTACCGATCAATCATATAAATTTCACAGATTTTTTTATATACCACGTGGCCTGAACTGATCATGAAAGGAGTGTTTTTCCTACTATCTAGGCAGAGTCATAGACATTTCGAAGTTTCCTACTTGAACAAAATACTACGCGCTTTTTCTCTGTTTTATGCACAAACAACACTGTGGGTGTTAATCAGCTTTAATCAGGTGTCAAATTGAATGCAGTCAAGCTAATTGGTCCATTTATGCGTTATTAGGCGCAAGATATATCAGTTGATATTGCGAGGAAAGAAACGAAAGTTTTTTCTTCTTAAATTGGATCAAATTTTAAAGCCCGATGAGATAAAGAGCAATTTCGGGGCGTCATCGTGATAGTAGCTATTTTGCTGACGGAGGTACTCTTCAGGGGAAATGATCTATACGAGTGTCGCTTTTCCCATTATAATAACAAGCAACTACATTCAAGAACGTTTTTTTTTGTCCTTTTCCCCGAATTCTAGAAGGCAGTTCACATTCTTGTAACTGTGGTGAAACTACTCACATTTTCCGTTGTTCCTTAATGAAAGCGTCGAGAGATCCTCGGTACTTATTGTGATGCTGGTGAGTGTTGCTAGTCCGTCGCTGACTCTGACTTAAGTCTGAACAAAACCGTAACGTCTAATTTAATTACTCCACCGTTTTTCTTATTTGTCTACAAAATTAATCATCCTAAACAAAAATTAATCAGCCTTACAAAAATTAATCAGCCCATAAATATTTGGCTTTTAGCTAAAAGCTAGCGAGCAGTAACCTGATTATCAGTAGTTGAGTTATGTTTTCGTTGAATTAAACCCTATAAAATCTTGGGTTTTCGTACTTGCTCTTAGTTTTGAGCAGGCTACTAAGAGAAGCCGAGAATGATAAAAATAAATATGAAATTCAGATTTAGCTATTAGTTTTTTATTTACGAAAATAACTAATGGCGTCCGACATGATATCGGCCAATTACTGCTGAAGGAAGCTGATCTGAAGCCTCGAAAACTTAGAAAAGAGACGATTCTAGCTGTCGGATTTGTGTCCGGATTGCTTCATTTCGCTTGTGGCATTCATTTTGCTTAAGACTAAGATGCATTGCTAGAAAGACAGACAGTTTTTAGTGCAATTTCTCCATCTGGAACAACCGAGTCTATTCTAATTTTACCTGATGGACCGACGCTTGTGCGCCTGGGGTTGCTAAACGAGAATATTGTTTTGAGAATTTGCCTGATCAAAAATTAGTTCAGCAGCCTATTGAGCATTTGAATTTTCAAGAAAATTTTAAGAAATTGGAGTATCAAAAAATGCTTTTAAGCTTACCCGTGCATCTTTTCTCTGGTGTTCAACGTGAAAACGTTTTGAGTACTTCACTTTAATGGCTTGATGGTTGCAATGGAAAACTTGAATGTTTTGACTGAAGTGCACCTGCGCTTTCCAAAGTATCGTGTGCTGCGGCAAACAAGTGCGTGCTATTTAATTCAAATATTTTTCTTTTTAAAGTGAAGGATTATCTTGTTTGTTTTGCCTCTCATCTAATATTTATCCAAGTCAGCGAGGAAACTAAAAGTTGAATAGGAAACGATTGCACGTGCATCTTAAATTTGCTTTGCGAACGGGTGGTTGGGATGGTTATGTTCCAGAGTAAACCTCAATTGTTTCTTAAGCAAATAAAAGTATCCAGCGACTGTGTAAGTAAATGTAGAACAGAACGTTCCGACGACTAAATAATTTTGCGTCTTGTTAAGTTTTCAAAGCGGTAAATTTTAAAGTTTTGTGATGCATTCAGATTTAGTGATTGGAAATGATTTTCGCTCGTTCAGGCTGTTTGTACTTTGGAAAAATTAATTTTGGAAATTGCTTACGCTGGCTTTTCTATTTTGTTGGTTTGTGTAATTTCTTTTTTCCCTTAGTTTTTACTTCCTCTAAGGGTTTATTTGGCTCAAATGGTTTTTGGCAAGTTTGATATCGGCTTAATAATCTTAAATTGGGTAATTTCAAAAACAAAAACAGCTGTTTGGGCTTTTGTGTTTCAAGAGGGTGTAAATTTTCGAGACAATCTTACGAATAATTTTTTTAGATATTATTATTTTTACACAGGCATAGCTTGTGTTATAGTATGAACTATCTTTTTTTTCCAATCATAGTCGCAAATATTGTTGCGATACAATTGTTGCGACTAAATGTGTTATCGGTCATATTTTTGCTGTATGCGAATTGCAACTTCACCTCTGTATTAAAAATATAGATTGTTTCCTACATTCTGGCCTCCGTTTAGTTTTCTACTTTTGAGTTGCATCGCAGATGCTACACAGCTTTGAACCATTCTTCGTTTTCTTGATCGTAATGTATTCGTCCGTAAAAATCGACTAGATCTTTCGAAGAAAAAGAAGCTGTTTTTTTTGTTTTCATTTTTTTGTTTTCGTTTTCTTCACGTAATTTATTAAGAGTAATGAATGTAGTGAGTACTTTTATATAGATCTTGATGTTTTTGTGCATTTTTTTTCAGAAAAAAGTCTTAAAATTTGTTCACGCTCAGTTTTATTTTCGCAGTTTGACTTTTGATTTCTTTTTAAGTTCAGTTAAAGGAAGGTTAACTCCACTACTGAACAGCAAAACTGAAAAGGTAACAGTAAACGTGATCGAATTCTTGTTTTGAAAGTGGAATTTAATTATCGATTTTCGCAGCGAAATAAAAGTTTTTCCTATTGATCCAGGTTTCTCAATTTGGGTTATTTTTTTAAACAAGGGTCAATCATTAATTGTTCTAGAAATTCAAAGTTCATTTTTTCAAGATCCGATGAAGTTAGATGAGCATCTTATATAGGTCGCGATGTTTTTTTTCCGTTTTTTCAGGAAGTCTTGAAATTTGTTCATGTTCAAAATAAGTTTTTCGGGGTTTGGCTTCTGATTTATGTTTCAGTTCTGATCATTTCCTTTGCTAAAAGGAAGGTAAACTCCACTATTGAACAGCAAAAGTGAAATGGTTACGGAAAACGCGATCGACTTCTAGTTTTGAAAGAAGAATTTAATTATAGAATTTCCCAGCGAAATAAAAGTTTTACCTTTTGATCTAGTTTTTTCATGTAGTGCTAATTCATCAAAAAAGTGTCAGTCATAACTTGGTATTGAAATTCAAAGAGCGTTGAAGCCATCTGTTTTTTTTTAAATTCGAAATTTGAGATTTTTCTGTTTACTTGCGTTGATAGAATCTTTTCCAACTGTTAGTTGGCTATGTTTTTCTCGGAAGTTCGAACGGTGATATTGTTTCAAAAAACAACTAAATATATTTTTTCTGTTCATTCATAGACCCTTTTACAGCTGTCTGTTGGCTGTTTTACACTAGCCAGCTTGTGAGCTCGTGTATTAGTATGTCGAATAGTGAATTAGTTTTTTTCCAAGCTAACTCTCAAACAAAAGTGCTCATTTGGTGGCACTTATGCTGTAATCACGATCTGTAACATTGAAATTTTCCCAGCATCTGTTATCTGCTTTTTTTCCTGATAAAAGCAAAAGAGCTGAGCTTCGCTTCTGCGTTTAATTTTATATTCGGTCCACTCTGAGCTTTCTTGAGGTAACTCGAATAAAATAACCAGATGTAATAGTTTTTTATCCATTTCTAAGGCGTTATCGGAAAAATAACGTTCGGGTTTAAAGTATAGCTTTTGGGTCGCTGAGATAAACTTAACTCCAAAATTTTTAAAATTAGAAAATTCAGAAACGACATTTACAATTTTTTTACCGTTGTAGCAAGTTTCACTGAGATGGTGAGACAACGCACTCTTCAAAAGGGCCTCTTCTAGATACCCAACTATCACACTTTTGCCTAAATGTTTCTAGTAACTCAACAATCATACTTGCACCAGCTTCTTTGCATAGTGCCTGAAATCAAGAAATTTGGGGTCAATTTGTCAAGTCGAGTCATACCTAGTTGGCGGAGTTCAGCTCTTGTGACAGTCCTGTCTCGTATCCCAAGCACTAATAATCAGCTACGATAACTTCAAGTTTCTCCAGTCTCTGTTTACGCGTCGGCATACTAAATATCAATCTGGTTACCAGGTAAACGAGTTGTTAAGGTACCGAGGTTGGCTGGTTTTATGCTCTTGGCTAAAAATTAAATTAAACGTGAACAACCTTCAAAGTAATGTTGAGCATCAAAACAAAGCAGCTAATTATGGTTTAAAACTTAAAGCTGACAGATTTAAACTGTTTGCAAATAAATTGGTTGATGCTTATTTGACTTCTGTCAGAAGGTGTTATGTTATTACAGATTAGTCTATGTTATACTGGCATCGCAGTACTCTTGTCACCGGTAGATCATATGTATAAAAATGAGTTCGGAAAAAGACAAGTCCGAACTGGATAAGTACATCAAGTTTTTCTGTCTGAAGACGATCGAACTCATCTACAGTTGCAGACAGAAGAACACAGGTCCAGTGCTGCAGAACGTGGATCCCAACTCCAGGCCTTGGTTCAATATCCAGACTCCAGAAGTGCCAGAGGTAGTTTGAACACTAAAACGAGTATTGTTAAAGCGCCACCTTGTACGCTTTGATGTAGTTATTTAGGTTTTGTTTTGTATCAGGAAGAGTGTGCAATATAAACGAGTTGATTAACTCTGCGAGTGTCTTAGCGCTGTTTCTCCATCTTATATTATTTATTAAATGGAAGTCTAATGCGCTATGGATGCAACGTTTTTACTCAATCCAAGCATAGTCTATTATTACGAAGAATTTTTTCTAACTTAAGTGGCAAATAAAAGTGTTAATTTGGTGTCACTTTTGTTATATTTCAATTTAATCTTATTTCAGCTTATTTAAGCATAAACAATTTAATGGCATATTTTGTTGCTATATTTTTGGTTAGTGTTAGGTTCTGTTTGAAAAAACATGTATTATGAAAATGCATGGGATTTGTTGTTTTTCGTTACTTTTGCAACGCTTTGACAATTTTTTGCACTAATGGAAAACCTATTACTCTTCTATGTGCCTGCATATTTTGCAAGTCTTTTTTCATTTTACCTTACGTTTTACGGCCTTCGAAAGTTTCAATAGGAGGATTTTTGGCGTATTTATTTTGATGTTTTTTTCATTTTCTCAAATTTTAAATGCATAAATCTGGGAGATGAAGGTGTTAATCAAAAGAACAAATTTGGTGATCTCCCCTTATCAATGGCTGTTCTTTAATTTTGGTAGAGAAAAGATATGGCCTCAATAAAGCCCGTTTTTTGTCATTTTGGTTAGTTTTTTTTAAACTTTTTTCTCAAAAACTACCCTGTCAAATCGGAGATTGAAGGTTTACCCGAAAAAAATAAAATGAACCTGCACAAGCGCCTATGCCTTATGTTCTGCAAAAATAATGGCCTTAGAAAATATCCAATTTTTGAAATTTTGCCCGTTTTTTGGAAAGTTTTTTTCTTCAAAAACTAACCTGCTGATTCTGAGGATGACAGCTCATTAAAACTAACATGGTGCTTAGATTTTCCCTGCGTGATCTGTTTCACCCTTTTTTGTAGAAAAGCTAGTATGGACTTGAGAAAATTCATTTTCAAATTTTTATCTTAGAACCTTAGTCACAATTCCCGAAAACTAGCTAAATCTGATTTTAAGGGTTCAATCAGAAAATTTTGTTTGGAGACCTGAGGTTTTTCCCATTTTTTATAGAGAAAAGTCTAAGGATTTAGGAAAAGTCAAAAATATAACTGAAACTTCACAAATTTGTAAATTTACCGTGTCTGATTTTTTTCATTTTTGATGAATTTGTTATGACATATGTTTTGTTTTCGGATCAACAGGTTTCGACCCAAAACTCATCGCCTTTGTTGCCGCTCGGTAAATGATTTCCATTACTAAAGGCTTGTTATGAACTTCATTTGATACAAATTATTTTTGCAAGTAATTTTTTCCAACATAATTTTTCAGAAAATTTTATTGACTCTCTTTTTTTGTTCACCATTTTGTTGCGAAATGTGTTTTTTTTTGCATCGCAAGTGTTGCGAAGCTCCGCCTGGTTTCTTTGTGAAACATTTTTTAACCCGCTCTACTCAGATCTTGTAGTTTTTAGGATGTTACTTCAGATTAAAGAGTTCCTGGAATCGATCTATCCAACGGTAGGTTTTTGTGACCAAAAAAATGAGCTTGACCTAAAAGTTTTTTTAAAAAAAGTGTTTGTTCTAATAAAGGCAAACACGGATTTTAAGTTTTGAATTGATTACAGCTGTGATGAAACAGTTCAGTTTTAGGCCCATACAATTTGTTGGGCGCAATTGGTTGTTTCTGCTTTTATTGCTTTGAAATTTTAAAACAAATTGATTTCAATTAATTCAATGTTCCTAGTAACCTTGTTTAGGTGGGCAAAGAAGCTAAGCGAGTACTTGATAAGCAGCTACCTTCTCCTCAGAAGTCGCTCATCATCCAGACGTATATCCACCTTCCGCCTAACAACAAGACAGTGATTGAAGCCTGGAAAATATCCAGCTCAGACGAATGCGACAAAAATGTGAAACTCATCACTGGAGTATATGCAAAATTAGGTAAGTCCCGGAGGCACAGACAGGGCCAGTATATTTAAAAGAAAAGTAACCGGAAGTATCTCAAATTGATTATAAAAGAAAGAGTGATCAATCTATATTTAAATTAGAAGAGCCGGGCACTGCATTTAGTCCACAATGTTCCGAACGCAGTCATCATAACGGATTTAATAAGTTCTTTCTTTTCCATTTCAGTTTTTTTAAGTTTTTTTTCTAATTTTTTTTTTAATTTTAGTTTTTTCCGTTTTAGTTTTTGACCTGTGGGAGGGAACTTAGTATTGGGTGTAATGTTCTTCTGCGCAAAATCAGGTATTATAACAGCTTTTTTTAAAATTTTTTTTATCTTTTTAGTTTTTGACCTTGAGGTAGGGAACTTAGTATTAGGGTCTGTTGTTTTTCTACGCAAAATCAGGTATCATAATGGATTTAAAAGTTAACTTTTTTGATTTTAGTTTTTGACCCTGTATGAGGGCACTTAGTATTAGGGTCTGTTGATCTTTTACGCAAATCAGGTATCATCAACGGATTTTTAAAAAATTCTTGTTTTAATTTTAGTTTTTGACCCTGTGGGAATGAACTTACTATTAGGGTGTGTTGTTCTTCTACGCAAAATCAGGTATCATAATGGATTCAATATTTTTCCATACAGTTTTTGAATCTGTGGGAGAACTTAGTGCTAGTGTGTGTTGCTCTTGAACGCAAAATTAGGTATCATAACGGATTTTATAAAAGTTTCTTACAATTGGGGGGGGGGAACTTACTATGAATGTGTGTTCTTCTACGCAAAATCAGGTACCACAAAGAAATGTCGTAGGATGCTGAATCAGGAATCGTATTACAGGCCTTTTGAATGATATTTAACAAGCGATTGTGCGTGTGTTCTATTGTGCTGTCACTCCACTTTCTCTTCCATTTTAGGTCGCACAATTTGCTGCGAGGTTTGAGAAAAGTTTATCAAAATGTTAGGTTTTTAGGGACGTTTTTATAATGATATCGGCTCTCTGAGCTCAAAACATATTAAGTTGTGTTCATCTATATCTATCTATCTATCTATCTATACTATATTTAAATGCGAGTGACATCTATCGCCCATGTTGAAGCATAATAATTTTGCATGTTTAACAAAAGAATTTTTTCATGTTTAAGCTATATCATATATTACAATGCTTGAGAAAACTTTTCAATTATTTTTCTGCAAGGTCAATAATTTTTCAGTAATTTTTTTCGAGGCCAAATTAAGTCTGTCTGTCCGTATACCTGCTTTTTCATTTAATTTGACTATGTCTGTCTACCCGTCTCCCAATTTTTAACTTTCAATTTTATTTCGAAGATTGAGTTCAAAATAAAACTACTGTCAAAATGTTGTCTCCAATTCTTTCTCTTTATCTGGATTTTCCATTTTTGTTCTGTCTTTTTTTCGATCCTTTTTTGATTTTTTCAATTTTCGTTTTCTTTTTTTCGATCTTTTTTCTATAATTTTTTTCAATCTTTTCGATCCCTCTTATTTATCTTTTTTTTTTCTGTCTTTTTTTCGATCCTTCTTTTTCAATCTTTTTCGATCCTTCTTTTTCAATCTTTTTCTATCCTTCTTTTCGATCTTTTTTCTTCTAGTTTTTTAATATATATTTTTTTGATCCTCTTTCTTCCTATATTTCTTTTTCAATCTTTTTTCTATTTTTTTAATATATTTTTTGTAATTTAAAACTTGAATTTTCAAAAAACAAAATTTTTTTTTTCCAAATTTGAAATTCTTTAACCTGTAGTTGGGTGCTGTCAGGGTACTCTCCGAAGTTGCGAATCTTGCCTCTAAATATGACTGCTCGAATGCTTGTAGTTTTCGAGATATGACGTTTTTGTGATTTCTTCAAAAAGTTTTCAAAAAACTTGATCTTATTTTTGTTTTCAAATGCACTACCCTTTATTTGGGTGCTGTCAGGTACTCTCATGAGTTGCCAATCTTACCTCCAAATAGGACTGCTCAAATACTTGTAGTTTTTGAGATATGACGTTTTTTGTGTTTTTTTTTCAAAAAAGGTTGAATTAATTTTTTTTTCAAAGTTTAAAATTCTCAACCCTGTAGTTAGGGGCTATCAGAGTACTCTCAGGTCTTGCGAACCTTGCCTCCAGTTATGACTGCTGGAATATTTGTAGTTTTCGAGATATGACATTTTTTGTGATTTTTTTCAAAAAATCTAAATTAGTTTTTCACCAAATTTGAAATTCCTTACCCTGTAGTTGGGTGCTGTCAAGGTACTCTCAGAAGTTGCGACTCTTTTCTTCTAATATGACTGCTCGAATCATTGTAGTTTTCGAGATTTGAAGTTTTTTTGTGAATTTTTCAAAAAGTTTTCAAAAAATTTGATGTTATTTTTGTTTTCAAACTTTGAAATGCCTTACCCTGTAGTTGTATGATTTCAGGGTTTTCTCGGGGGTTGCAGTTCAACTATGACTGCTCAAATCTATCTAGTTTTTGAGATATTACGTTTTCTGTGATTTTTCGAATGAATTTCAGAAAACTTAACGGAATTGTTTTCTGCAAAATTTGAAATTCCTAACTCTGTAATTGGGTGCTGTCAGAGTACTTTGAAAGGCTGCAGATCTGGTTTCAACATATGCGGTTTTTCATGAGTTGTCAAAAGTTCGAAGCACTGGAGGTGCGTTACACGCTAGTAATTTGTAAAGTTTTGGGGTTAGAATGTTTGCGATTTTTCGTTTTGCTGGACAAAATTAGCGCGTTTTCATAGACTTATCGATGATCAGCAACGCGTAAGTGCGGCTTATATGAGCGCGGCTAATTAATGCGAATTCCGACTCGTTAACCTAGTTGTTCCAAATTGAGCTGAGGCAAGCTAGTCAGTCTGAGTAATAATAATAACCTACTAGGATCAAATTATATTATAATGTAATGTTCTTCTGCGCAAAATCAGGTATTATAACAGCTTTTTTTAAAAATTTTTTTCTCTTTTTAGTTTTTGACCTTGAGGTAGGGAACTTAGTATTAGGGTCTGTTGTTTTTCTACGCAAAATCAGGTATCATAATGGATTTAAAAGTTAACTTTTTTGATTTTAGTTTTTGACCCTGTATGAGGGCACTTAGTATTAGGGTCTGTTGATCTTTTACGCAAATCAGGTATCATCAACGGATTTTTAAAAAATTCTTGTTTTAATTTTAGTTTTTGACCCTGTGGGAATGAACTTACTATTAGGGTGTGTTGTTCTTCTACGCAAAATCAGGTATCATAATGGATTCAATATTTTTCCATACAGTTTTTGAATCTGTGGGAGAACTTAGTGCTAGTGTGTGTTGCTCTTGAACGCAAAATTAGGTATCATAACGGATTTTATAAAAGTTTCTTACAATTGGGGGGGGGGGGGAACTTACTATGAATGTGTGTTCTTCTACGCAAAATCAGGTACCACAAAGAAATGTCGTAGGATGCTGAATCAGGAATCGTATTACAGGCCTTTTGAATGATATTTAACAAGCGATTGTGCGTGTGTTCTATTGTGCTGTCACTCCACTTTCTCTTCCATTTTAGGTCGCACAATTTGCTGCGAGGTTTGAGAAAAGTTTATCAAAATGTTAGGTTTTTAGGGACGTTTTTATAATGATATCGGCTCTCTGAGCTCAAAACATATTAAGTTGTGTTCATCTATATCTATCTATCTATCTATACTATATTTAAATGCGAGTGACATCTATCGCCCATGTTGAAGCATAATAATTTTGCATGTTTAACAAAAGAATTTTTTCATGTTTAAGCTATATCATATATTACAATGCTTGAGAAAACTTTTCAATTATTTTTCTGCAAGGTCAATAATTTTTCAGTAATTTTTTTCGAGGCCAAATTAAGTCTGTCTGTCCGTATACCTGCTTTTTCATTTAATTTGACTATGTCTGTCTACCCGTCTCCCAATTTTTAACTTTCAATTTTATTTCGAAGATTGAGTTCAAAATAAAACTACTGTCAAAATGTTGTCTCCAATTCTTTCTCTTTATCTGGATTTTCCATTTTTGTTCTGTCTTTTTTTCGATCCTTTTTTGATTTTTTCAATTTTCGTTTTCTTTTTTTCGATCTTTTTTCTATAATTTTTTTCAATCTTTTCGATCCCTCTTATTTATCTTTTTTTTTCTGTCTTTTTTCGATCCTTCTTTTTCAATCTTTTTCGATCCTTCTTTTTCAATCTTTTTCTATCCTTCTTTTCGATCTTTTTTCTTCTAGTTTTTTAATATATATTTTTTTGATCCTCTTTCTTCCTATATTTCTTTTTCAATCTTTTTTCTATTTTTTTAATATATTTTTTGTAATTTAAAACTTGAGTTTTCAAAAAACAAAATTTTTTTTTCCAAATTTGAAATTCTTTAACCTGTAGTTGGGTGCTGTCAGGGTACTCTCCGAAGTTGCGAATCTTGCCTCTAAATATGACTGCTCGAATGCTTGTAGTTTTCGAGATATGACGTTTTTGTGATTTCTTCAAAAAGTTTTCAAAAAACTTGATCTTATTTTTGTTTTCAAATGCACTACCCTTTATTTGGGTGCTGTCAGGTACTCTCATGAGTTGCCAATCTTACCTCCAAATATGACTGCTCAAATACTTGTAGTTTTTGAGATATGACGTTTTTTGTGTTTTTTTTTCAAAAAAGGTTGAATTAATTTTTTTTTCAAAGTTTAAAATTCTCAACCCTGTAGTTAGGGGCTATCAGAGTACTCTCAGGTCTTGCGAACCTTGCCTCCAGTTATGACTGCTGGAATATTTGTAGTTTTCGAGATATGACATTTTTTGTGATTTTTTCAAAAAATCTAAATTATTTTTTCACCAAATTTGAAATTCCTTACCCTGTAGTTGGGTGCTGTCAAGGTACTCTCAGAAAATGCGACTCTTTTCTTCTAATATGACTGCTCGAATCATTGTAGTTTTCGAGATTTGAAGTTTTTTTGTGAATTTTTCAAAAAGTTTTCAAAAAACTTGATGTTATTTTTGTTTTCAAACTTTGAAATGCCTTACCCTGTAGTTGTATGATTTCAGGGTTTTCTCGGGGGTTGCAGTTCAACTATGACTGCTCAAATCTATCTAGTTTTTGAGATATTACGTTTTCTGTGATTTTTCGAATGAATTTCAGAAAACTTAACGGAATTGTTTTCTGCAAAATTTGAAATTCCTAACTCTGTAATTGGGTGCTGTCAGAGTACTTTGAAAGGCTGCAGATCTGGTTTCAACATATGCGGTTTTTCATGAGTTGTCAAAAGTTCGAAGCACTGGAGGTGCGTTACACGCTAGTAATTTGTAAAGTTTTGGGGTTAGAATGTTTGCGATTTTTCGTTTTGCTGGACAAAATTAGCGCGTTTTCATAGACTTATCGATGATCAGCAACGCGTAAGTGCGGCTTATATGAGCGCAGCTAATTAATGCGAATTCCGACTCGTTAACCTAGTTGTTCCAAATTGAGCTGAGGCAAGCTAGTCAGTCTCAGTAATAATAATAACCTACTAGGATCAAATTATATTTTGGATTTTGGAGTACTTTTATTTTTGAAGTTAATTTTCCTTCAAAGACATATTTTGTACGTTCTTATCATTGTCTTTGTAAGCTGTTGTAGAGCAATTTTTTTAAGTGTGAAAAAACTTAATTAGGCCCTAATGGTTTTTGTTCGGTTTGTTTTTTGCGTGTTTTTCTTTTCAGGAGAATCTAAATTTGTCTCGCTCAACTTTGATTTTTCATGATTTGACTTATGAAGTCTTATTAAGTTCACTTCATTTCCGTTGTTAGGACTAAGGCAAACTCCACTAGCGAACAGAAAAACTGAACAAGTCACGAAAATGAATTATAGTTTGAGAAATGGACTTTAGTTTTCTGAATTCCAAGAGGAATAATAAAAGTTACCTTCTGATCCAGTTTTCTATAAATGGGATATTACATTTTGTGTCTTGATTTTTCCCATTCACCACGGTTCCTTGCAAAATGTTTTCTTTCCCTGAGTTGAATCAAATGAGTTTTTAAA
Organism: Symsagittifera roscoffensis; assembly: GCF_963678635.1. NCBI lineage: Eukaryota > Metazoa > Xenacoelomorpha > Acoela > Convolutidae > Symsagittifera > Symsagittifera roscoffensis. The sequence continues at coordinate 28,391,535 of NC_087064.1, forward strand.
TGAACAGAAAGTAAGCTAGAGAATGAGTGAATCAAGGTTACTTTCAAAGTTCTTTGCAAAATATCGCTGTTTTGAGTTAATTTTTCAAGCCTGAAACTGGGATATATGTGGCACCACAGAAAAGACCAGAAACAAGCTCGATGAAGAGCTTAGTTCATTCTTAGATGAAGGGTTACCGACTGTGTTTCATGATACTCCTTTTGTACAGTAGTAATCGTTTAGTGGGGAGATTGATTTAAAGTGTATGGTGGTTGTAAGCTGAACAAGGACAATCTAGTTTTGAAAAATTAAATGCATAAAGTATTTTTGATGATTCCTATTAAATGTCTCAAAATAGTAGTAAACTTTTCGTTTTTAAGCTGAACAGTTATTTTAGGCTTGGTGTTAAATCATGGTTAGATCCCGGTTCGAATAATCACGATGACAAGGTTTTTCTTTTAATAGACTCGTTTGATTGATTGGCTGATTCTTCGCTTTAGTTTGCGTTATGCAATTATGCCTGAAATATTTGATTTTGAATAGAAAGAGTAGCTGAAAATGCACATAACTGCCATAGACCGAATGTAAGCTGTTGAACCAATGCAAACAAGAGCTGCAAGAACATTCATTTTTTTCTGCAAAAACATTTACGTAAAGGTGACTTGTAACGTTTCTTTATTTTTAGCAACTTTACTCAAAAGCATTCTCTGTGTCTCGCGTACTACGGCTGCTTACAAATTCTGCCGAGAGAACAAAACGTTCAAAGTGGAGACTGAATTTTATTTTGGGGAGGTGTCTTCAGCCTTGCTGGATGACGTATGTGACAAACCGAGAAGATTAGGCACTGTAGCCACCCCCTTTAGCTCCCTATCTGTGACAGTATTCTGTCGACATATCAAGCAAATTGAGAATTTGGTGTCGAATCAAAGACAAAAGAGCTCTCTCGTGAACTCAGCGAACGAGCCTACAGTTCAAAATCAACGAAATTTAAGTGCGGCGGACAAATTAGCTTCGGATAGTTCAACTGAATTTCAGCCTCCAAGAAAGGTCGGTTTGAGTTTGAACTGCTATTTGTGTTTATTTGGATTGAGTTGGCAAATGTTCGGAAAGATTATTTTGGGGAGTGACAAAATTGGCGGAAAAACTGCGACTATTTGATTTTCAAACTGAACTAAATATACAGGGTACAATAATACTACTTTTAGGTTGTGAAATTAGCTTGTTTTGCAATAAAAGGGTCGTTTGCTTAAGAATCAGCCAGGTTCAGTTGATTTTGGTGGTATATTTAAGTTGATCGTAATTTTTAACAGGTTCCAGAGTATCCTATAACACCGGCGTTTGCAGTCCAAGCCGAAAAAAACAGCAAAGATCTTTTATTTGAAACACCCTTCGAGCAGTTTTTCGCTGAGACATCTCACGATTTTCTCAGACCAGATCAAGAAAGTTTGAGAACAAACGATATTGTATCTGCGCAGTCTAACGAATATTTGAATCGTTTCAAGCAACAGCAACCGCCTTTCCTGACCAGAGTGGGAAGTGGTACAGGCTCGAACCGCTCATCTGTTTCTTCGAGGAAGAACTCGAATTCGCGTCCTGGGAGTCTAACTGAAATGAGTCAGCCAGCTTTCATCTCGCCGACTGATTCGGTCTCATCCCACCAGAAAACAGACTCGAATTGTTCCTCGGCGGATAACGAAACAGATGTTAGTCAGTTCTTCAGAGTCGTCCAACAAGCGTCCTGTTTGAGATCAAATGAACCACAAGAAGGCCAAGTTATCAGTCACAATATGCAGCTGGGAGATTACGTCACATCATTTAATGACATCGGAGACGAACTGAAAAAACTTACGACCGTGTTGAATGATTGATTTTTTCATTGTATATATTTTTCGTTAACATTAAATAATGATTTTATGGACTTGCTGTCTGTCGTCTTCTGATGTTTTGTTGGATCGAGGTATATGCGATGAGAAAAGTAGAAAAAAGGTATGTGGAATAAAAAGTTGTCCAAAAAAGACAAATATGTGGGGTAGAAATGAAATATAAGAAAACAAGGGTCTAATCCTCAGAAAAAATGAAACCATTTAATTTTTTGGTTCGTGATTAGCTCGATTAAGGCATGAGAAAAGTTTCTCGTAGGTGCAACAGTCACTTTAGGGGAGGATCTAGGATTTTTTCAGGGGGTTGGGTTGGCTGGATTATCAAAATGTTTTCAAAAAATTTAACGAATTTGGAAAATTTTGACCAAAAACTTTGATTTCCGGCGCAGGATCTCCCCTCAGTCTGTATTGACGAATTCATAACCATTTTAAGTTGCTTCATTCTTGTCAGTACAATTCCAGCAAATCTCATGAACACATAATTATTGTTCGAGAGCAATAAATGCGGATTAACTGTTTGGCCCTGCTCATTCAGGGTCTTTAAAATTTTATTTTTTGCTCACGATGCTTTTAAGAGTAAAATCCAGTAGATTAACATTGTTGCTAAAGTCTATTCATAATTAATTGTTCTTAGTTTCGTTTTCAGGACTAAGTTGAAACCGCAGGGTTGACACACCTTAATTTTTATTATCGCAAATCTCGATTGATTTTTGCATAACAATATTCCTTGCACAGACAAATTTCGGGAAAAATAAATCAAATTGTTTAGCAATTGTCGTTTGAATTTTCTGTTTTT